>NC_060183.1:48915145-49290023 GCF_021184085.1 Oncorhynchus gorbuscha | reverse complement strand
ACCATACCCAGCAAAAAGAGACTGTACCTACGTTAATGTTCATACTGTTTCAGGATGTGAAGTAGCATGTAAGAGAATAATACTGGTTTCCAAATTACATTTCAGTTATGCTTCAGTGGTTATGCATATTGAGTTCTTGTTCATGGGAGAGGGGAAGATGTAGTAGGATGTCCCTTGTGGGTATCCGTTAGTAAACATGCTGGAGCCAGAACCTCGTTGTCGTGCGTCCTTATTTTAGATAATACTACACTGGGCATTGGTAAATCCAGAACGTTGTCAGCTTGCAAATTCAGAGCGTTTTGCTGTCTGAGCGTTAAGAGCACACTGAACGTGCTGGCCGAGGAGTAATGTTGATCCGAGCTTTCAACGGCAGTTAAGAACCCAAGCTAACTGGCTAACGTTGGCTAATTAATTCCAGACACAAATGAAAGAACACCTCACTCTGACCATTTCTCACCATAGCAGAGCTGTGGCGACTAACTGTGCTGCTGGCAACAATTTGTTTTTTTTTCCCCCAGAGGTTTACTGACACCGGCCATATTCAACCGTACGTGAGAGTGCTCTGAAATCGGAGTAGATAACCAGAATTAACAATGTCCATTGAAACGCACAACGACTATACCACTTAGCTATGAATGATGTGAATAATCAAGTCAATAAATGTTGGTTAGTTAGTTACCAGATAGTTAATATACTGCCTGACAAGTTCGATGCATTAGTATCTAACTAACGTTAGGTTAGCTAACATACCGGCACATATTGCTGTAATGCTATTCAGTTCGTAAGGTTAGCGTAGCTAACAAATTGTCAGACAACATAACGTGTAACTTATTTGAAAAGTCATTACTTTATAACATTGCTCAACATTTTCTTAACATTTGTCAATAGTTAGTTCAATGAATTTGTATTCGCTCTCATCAGACTTCGGTTGCATATTTTCTGCCATTTTCTTCAAATCTGAAAACATTGTGAAGCCACGCCCATTATCGGAAGAATTGCATTATGGGCCCTAAAATTACGGAAATAGTGTCCTCTGCGTGTGTACTTCGTATTTTGGGGAATTTAGTACGACATATGAGAACTTTTGGCATACTAACTATATCCATACTATGACCAATAAGCATACTATATACTCAATTCACGTCACAAATAGTGTGGTTAGTATGAGTATTCGAACACAGCTAATGTTTCATGTGAGAACGAGGCAAGTCTGATGCTGAAAAAGAAAGGAAATTATTGCCTACATCACCCATATTTTCTTTTTGCAAAAAAGTAGTATGTAGTTCCAGTAGTTAACTAGAGCAAAAAAGTAATTAACTCAACCAAGAATCGAATTTAGTTCAATTATCACCAAGCTACGGCAAATTTGTGTTTAATTACAAGTTGAACTACATAGTTCACTACTCGTACTCCCCAACACTGTTAATGTTAACTTCTTCCAGTGTGAAGTAATTGGTAGCTTGGTAAACTATATTTTCATAGTAGCTTCCCCAACACTGAACTTTACCCTAACCTTGTTAACCATAATCCTTGCCTTAACCATTTTAAACTTCAATGGGATAACGTCAGAGTTGAGATGTCCCAAGGATACCATGCTAATGCACAGTTGCAATAGCTAGGAAGTAATGCTAAACTAAAAAACACAGTACAGTTTAATCACTAAACAAATATTGTCGATTTCACTCTACTGCTCTTATGCAATTATGTACACAAGCTATAGGACTTTGGCTATACAAAAGAGAATACGTCTAGGTTCTTATAATATCATGCTTTTTTTGTGAACTAGGGTGAACAGTTATCCTTGATATGAGAGTAGCTAAACTACACTACAAAGGAAAGTAGCTGACTACTTTGAAACAAGTGAGGTGGCTATTGGTTAAGCATAATAATTGTTCATTTTGTGATAAAAGCACCACCCTTGGCACAGATAGATTTGTGTATAATTAAAATATTTACATGTTAATAGTTCAGTTGTTCACGCAAATTACATATTGGTCAGACTGTTATGATAAGATCAGACTTGAAAGGGTGGAGAACCATTTTTACAATGGAAAGCAGTAGGGGTAGCACAGATTTTTATTGACTTCCCTCTCTGGGAAAGCAGAGGGGAACATTTGACGATGCAAAATGTTTGCAGCATGTGCTATGCTCACATGCTTAAGCTAGTGCAGTGCCAATGTCTTCATCAAATAGCATCAGAATCAGTAATGTAGTGGTTAAAAGTAGCTCGGTAAACGCTGGTTGTCGTTCAATGTGAATAAGGTACAGGGATGTAAACTGGTGAGGGTCCAAAAAGGTGACAAAAATGTGCATTAAATTAGAAAATTTTCAGCGAATAACAATTACATAAAACATATTTGAACTATCTTAATACTCTGGAAACATGTTTATGGTAGGCTGGCATTGCTTCATGGATTACGTGGGTCGAATTTAATCCACAGAAGTGTATTGTGCCATATCACAAAGTGTTACTCTACTCATGTGCGGCTGGATTTTCAATTTCTGAAGCGGGCCTATAGGCCTAATTGTTTGGCAAGACAGCTGTACATGGCTGCATCTCACTGTAATAGGATGTCGGCTATATTTTGGTTATTTCATTCTCCATTCACCTTTTGTTTACTGCGTTTGTTTACTGTTAATGTAACTACCCTACATATAGATTGTGTCATGAATGTATCTATCTGATATTTTGTTTACTTGGCCTACTTGGTTCCACTATTTTGTTCTGTTTGCGTTCATTTGTTTGCATTCGATGTTGCCAAAATTCTAAACCAAACTGCTATTTATTATTTTTGTTTGCATCAATGAATAACTAAGCTACTACTTTCAGCATTTAGTTTGCATTATTTTAGTAAGACAGCTGTGTGTACGGTTGCATTCACTTAGGGTAATTCACCTATTACAAACAGCCTATCTATCTTGTAGCCTATATTCATTACCAAAATGGCCTAGCTTTAGTGTGTAGGGCGCTGTCCATTCGTCTGATACAGTGCAGTGAAGATAGGCTACAGATTTAAGTCATTAAGTCATCTTTGATCCACCTCTACGCAGACAATACCATTCTGTAAACCTCTGGCCCTTTGTTGGACACTGTGTTAACTAACCTCCAGATGAGCTTCGATGCCATACAACTCTCCTTCCGTGGCCTCCAACTGCTCTTAAATGCAAGTAAAACTAAATGCATGCTCTTCAACCGATCGCTGCCCGCACCTGCCCACACCTAGCCGCCTGTCCAGCATCACTACTCTGGACGGTTCTGACTTTGAATATGTGGACACCTACAAATACCTAGGTGTCTGGTTAGACTGTAAACTCTCCTTCTAGACTCATATTAAGCATCTCCAATCCAAAATTAAATCTAGAATCGGCTTCCTATTTCGCAACAAAGCATCCTTCACTCATGCTGCCAAACATACCCTCGTAAAACTGACCATCCTACCGATCCTCAACTTCGGCGATGTCATTTACAAAATAGCCTCCAACACTTCAACAAATTGGATGCAGTCTATCACAGTGCCATCCGTTTTGTCACCAAAGCCCCATATACTACCCACCACTGCGACCAGTATGATCTTGTTGGCTGGCCCTCGCTTCATACTCGTCGCCAAACCCACTGGCTCCAGGTCATCTACAAGTCTCTGCTAGGTAAAGCCCCGCCTTATCTCAGCTCACTGGTCACCATAGCAGCACCCACAAGTAGCAATGGCTCCAGCAGGTATATCTCACTGGTCACCCCCAAAGCCAATTCTTCCTTTGGATGCCTCTCCTTCTGTTCTCTGCTGCCAATGACTGGAACGAACTGCAAAAATCTCTGAAGCTGGAGACTCTTACCTCCCTCACTAGCTTTAAGCACCAGCTGTCAGAGCAGCTCACAGATACTGCACCTGTACATAGCTCATCTGTAAATAGCCCATCCAATCTACCTCATCCCCATACTGTATTTATTGATTTATTTATCTTTCTCCTTTGCACCCCAGTATCTCAACTTGCACATTAATCTTCTGCACATCCTACCATTCCAGTGTTTAATTGCTATATTGTAATTACTTTGCCACCATGGCCAAATTATTGCTTTACCTCTCTTATCCTACCTCATTTGCACATGCTGTATATAGATTTTTCTACTGTATTATTGATTGTATGTTTGTTCATTCCATGTGTAACTCTGTGTTGTTGTATGTGTCGAACTGCTTTGCTTTATCTTGGCCAGGTCTCAGTTGCAAATGAGAACTTGTTCTCAACTAGCCTACCTGGTTAAATAAAGGTGAAATACAATTTTAAAAAATAATTTTGATATGAGAAACATATACCATTATTCATTGAAGGGTGGTAATGTTAGATAACTAATGTTAATAACCTTTTTGTGTAATAATTTTTGCTATTTAAACATACCTGCAACTATAATTTTCTTCTCATCAACTATAATTGCAGCATTATTTATATAACTCAGGTTGCTTACCTCGAGTTGCATTCCAAATTTCCCAGTCAGAAACAAAGTTTGTTGAATGGAGTGCATGATGGCACAGGCACCAGAGAAAGTAATATTAGTGAGCACACAGTGGGAGAATCACACGGATTGCCTATTTTGAAATTAAAATCTTGAATATCCTCAAAAAGGGGCAAGTTTGTACCCCTGCAGGTAATGCTCCCTATATTTTTTATGCATTTTTCCACTATAGGTGGGTAAATGCTTGCAAAAAATAAAATAAAAGGTATATAAACAGGGTTTTCGTGCGTTTCCCCTCTACTACACCACTAATCAGAACATTCCCTCCCTTGTTTGGGGCCACATGCTAAAGGCTGGATAAAATAAATAAATAAACATATCCTGGAAGGAGTAGCTTACCATATTAACTTTGATGCAGGAGTAAACAGCACACGGCTGATAGGAATGACTCCTGGGTCCCCAGGGGGAAAATCTGTGATGGCCCAAAATCTGAATCTTGTACATCTACCTCTCTGTCAAATTTGGTGCTTTTATCATCAAATGAACGATCAGTGTGGATATTTGAGTTTAGCCTCCCCCCACTACACTTAACAACAAATACTGTAAGATTTGAATAAATATTAGTCTGAGCTGAAATGTAAGCTGACAAAGAAGGGATGTGACTCCAATGCAGATCAACCAGAAGGAGAATTGTCTATTTTCATAAAATGCATATCACAATTGCTTGAGAAATCATAATCTCTGCCTATCAAGTTGCAGTGATAAATTGTGATAAATAAAATTGAGATAAATAAAAAAGTATACCAGTCATTTAAGGACCCAAAAAATGACAGCTATGCAATATAGATTGCAAAAAAGTTGGGAAGAGATTTTCAATGTACCGATTCCGAGGCACATGGTTATAAACCGACACGCAAAAAAACACCGGATTCAAAACTTTAATTTGTTCAATTATAATTATTATACACAATTCTTGCAACCAATATAACTTTTTATATATATGTATCCCCATATATGGATACAACCGTCCCAGCTATGCAGATTTTGCTGCGAAGAGACAGAATCATTAGACCATTTGTTTTGGTACTGCCCATATGTAGCTTGTTTTTGGTTGCAGTTCCAGGAATGGTTGAAGAATTGCAACATTTACCTGGAGCTAACTCTGCAAAAAGCACTGCTGGGTGATTTGAAAAGTCATATTCAATTGATCAATAATTTAATAATACTTTTAGCAAAACAATGTATCTTCAATTTACAATCTGTAGAAACAATGAGAATAGAAAGGTTCAGAACTTTTGTGAAACAGCACAGCACAGTTGAAAAATATATGGCAAATATAAATAAAAAATGGATGGTGTTAAGAGGTAAATGGGAGGGGTTGAGTGGAGCTGAAGGGTGGGACTAAAAACAAGATAACTTATGTAAAATATACTGTGTCCGTAAAATGTGTATAGGTTCAGAACTTTAGTGAAACAGCATAGTTAAAATTATATGGCAAATAGAAATCAAACTGGATGGTCTTCAGAGATAGATGAGAGGGGTTGAGGGTATCTAAAGGATGGGATTAAAAACAAACAGGGGTGATAGGGTTAGGGAAAATAAGAAAGGAAAATGTATTTGACAAAATATATATAATGCAATTTCATTGATGGAAGCTACAATCTATCTACGCCCTAAAATTTATATATACAGTACCAGTCAAAAGTTTGGACACACCTACTCATTCAAGGGTTTTTCTTTATTTTTTCTATTTTCTACATTGTAGAATAATAGTGAAGACACCAAAACTATTAAATAACACATATGGAATCATGTAGTAACCAAATAAGTGTTAAACAAATCTAAATATAATTTATATTTGAGATTCTTCAAAGTAGCCAGCCACACTTTGCCTTGATGACAGCTCTTGGCATTCTCCTAACCAGCTTCATGAGGTAGTCACCTGGTGTGCATTTCAATTAACAGGTGTGCCTTGTTAAAAGTTAAGAAAAACCCTTGAGTGAATAGGTGTGTCCAAACTTTTGACTGGTACTGTATAAAAAAAAAGAAGTTGCAGTCACGGGAAGTAACGCATTTTTTATGAAGAAAAAATAATCTTAATGAAAATGTGATTTTGAAAAAGATAGGCCTACTCCACTGCGGTCATAACAGTGATTTTAGAATGAGTTCAATTAGGCCTCCCACATGCTATTGGAAAATGTGGGTCTTGCCCATTTTGAGTTTGTACAATCTATAACATTGCACTTTATTGCGTGGGATGCTGCCATGAAGGCCGTCATTGTAAATAAGAATTTGTTCTTAACTGACTTGCCTAGTTTACATTTTTTTTATTAAGAGCCACACAACAGAACACTTTTCATCAATGAATCATGAGGTTACAGTGTAGGTCGATGATTGACAGGTTTTCAGGATGGGGCTGGGCATGACGATGGGTGTTACCAAAGCGCCACCCTCTGATGCTCCATAAAGACTAGCATCCGAAATGTATAAATGCGTATATAACGGCTCTTGACGCAGTCAAACTCTGATTTTACAGGAATATAACAGACTAAACGGCAAGCGTACGTTAATATAAATTTTTTAATTTAGTTATATAAATATTTTAAAATTCAAACCACTCGTTTTCCGTGATTGTTCGTTTCCTGATCCCGCGCGCGCTACTGAGCAAGTTATGCGCGGGCTGAACATGTCCTAGTCTTCTTCAACATTGACAACTAACATGTGGTAAGTTAAACTTGTCATTATTTTTTTTAATAGTGCGGTTTTAATTGGTAACTAACGTTTTCGTAACGTTGGTTACGTTACTGTGACTGATATTTTTGTAAATAGCTTGCCGGCTAACGCTAGCAAACGTTTGTTCAATCATGACGATACTAACTAATATTAACAAAAAAAGTGTTCCTTCACATTGACCGTAACGTTACATCGTAAGGATTATAAAGTCAGCTACCGAACTATACTTAGGTTAATTGTCATTCATTTATAATAACGAAGCGTCGCTAACAATAGATAGCTAAACTTAGCTTTCTAGTATAGCTTATATGGCGGGTATTGACTATTACATTGGTAAACCTAGTTAGGTAGACGACTGGCAATCGCTAAGGTGAGGTGGCTACGAACATTCGACATCGCCGGTCATGTTGCGATGCGAGTCACGATTGAATGAATTCTGACACGTGCTCTGTGCGTCGTAGTTAGAATTAGATGTCTCTGCAGTTTTAACATTTTACCAACTTTAGATAACTAACGTTGTTACCCATGTTAAATGTCTAGGCAATAGTTATGAACTTCACGATACCCGATGTTGAGTGCGGAGGCGATTCGTTTTTTGACGGAGTGTAACTTTAGCCTACCTCTGACTATAATTGAGTCGGTATCAGTCGATACTTTAGGCAGGCAGGCCGGCCTGTATGTAAATTATTGCATTACTAACGTGTAGCTCACTACCTATGTTTGTCCTGTGTAGTTGCAATATTATTCGTTGGGTGCTGCAATCCGTATATATATATATTTGTGTTTTTTTTCAAATCTACAATTTTACACGACCTCGGCTAAAGGAGCCGGCATTATTTAACGCAGAATGGACAGCCCAGTCATCGCACGGCGCAATTTATAAGGTCACAAAGTTATCAAACTACGGATTGCAGAACCCAAAGAAAATAACTCCACTAGACACAGGACCAACAGGGGTACAAGTTAACGTTACGTATTAAATAATGGATATGTTTTACTGCAAGTATCGACTGATACCGACTCGGATGTAGTCGGAGGTAGCCTACACTCCGCCAAAACTCACCGCCTCCGAAGTCAACTCCATCGGAGTTGCGGTCCCATTGTGGAGTTGCGAATTCTTGGCTATCTAACGTTAGATGGCTAGTGTTATGTTGCATTGTCATGTATACATTTTTCTGCTACGTTACAAAGAGTACATTGTCAATTTCTGTTATGTTGTCTAGCTGCCTTTGGTTAGTCTCATCCTGCGACATTCACCCCCAAAATGGCTTCCTTATTGCATTGTCTTCAGGCAAGACAGACTGTATCTAGAGCGGTACCCATTCAGTCATTGCATGAAACATCCTGGGAACGACGTTGCCTCAATTGCACACATGGTAGCTCACCAGCTCATTTAGCTAAGTAGCGAGCAATGTTTTGGCGTTAAAGGGTGTTTTTCTTTTTTGTTCACTGAAATTCTTATTGAATGACCTGGCCACACTTTAATTTCAATAGAAGTGGATATGGTCAGGCTCCAGGTTTGCTATTGCTTCTACTGCTGTTTTGAGTAGTGTTGCAAAATGGTTAACCATGTGTGTTTCTTTCTGGTTAGTGGAACCCTAGTTGCTGTGGTAGGATTTGACCATCATATATTTACCTGCAGCTGGTCTCTGATTTTAAGATTGTATATCAATTAAAGATCTGAGGTACACTGTTCTTGCTTTGTGAAGTTGGAAGAAGGGATGTTTACTTAAGTTAGACATTTCTCCCTCTTATCTTTCAGGATGTTCTGTCATTCACCTACAGTGACTGAACAATGTGTCTGTTCAGTCTGTATGATTGCCCAAAGCCAAATAAACCCTAACAAAGCTAGTAAAATTACAGTATAGCAATACTTCACACTTTACCTCAACATTAATTTATTGTTGTTCAGTCAGGGACAGCACATAGGCTACTCTCAGTAGGTTCGGTTAACCCTCAACCTTGAGGGTTAGGGTATACACACATTAATACCTCATTTAATTTTTCTGTTAGCAAATATCACACTTGATATACATTCCCTTATCGTGACATCAATCTTTAGAGTAATCAATCACGCACAATGGTTTCGACAACTCTTGCCACCCTTACCCTGGTGGGCACCACACTAGGGATCACGGCCCAGGTCACTGGTGAACCGCTGACAGACTACATGTGGCTTCTCATAGTTGGCTTTATCATCGCCTTCATCCTAGCCTTCTCTGTGGGGGCCAATGACGTGGCCAACTCGTTTGGCACGGCAGTGGGCTCTGGAGTGGTCACCTTGCGGCAGGCATGCATCCTGGCCACTATCTTTGAGACCGTTGGATCTGTGCTTCTGGGAGCCAAGGTCAGCGAGACCATCCGCAAGGGCATCATTGACGTGGACATGTACAATGGCTCCGAACACATGCTTATGGCTGGCTCTGTCAGTGCCATGTTTGGTGAGTGAAACAAATTATTATAATACCATTTTGTAGGTAAGAAAATTATTTATTTCAATTTGGACATCTTGTGTATGGTTGTACTATGATGTAACTGAAATGGAGCTGGAACTGTTTAAATGGTCAAGTTGGCTTTTATGCTGCTTCTTAGGTTCTGCTGTATGGCAATTGGTGGCCTCTTTTCTCAAGCTGCCCATCTCAGGGACCCACTGCATTGTTGGTGCTACCATTGGCTTCTCTCTGGTGGCCAAAGGTCAACAGGGGGTCAGGTGGCTGGAACTCCTTCGGATTGGTGAGTCAGCAGCTTCCGTTGACCACGGCTTACTTTGTGATCCCCGTAGGAAAATTAACAGCTTCTATTATGTGCAATGTTTTTATTCAGACAACTTTGTACGAGTAATGCAAATGTGTGGTGTTCCTGAGAGCACTATGCAATGCTAATTTTTGTAATCTCCACAGTTGCCTCCTGGTTTCTCTCCCCCCTTCTGTCTGGCATCATGTCAGGTGTCCTTTTCTACTTTGTTCGTATGTTCATCTTGCACAAGGTAAGCTGACAAATCTGCTTCTATCTAAATCTAGATGTTCTTAAATTGTAGGAAGCTTCTAGTTGAAAATGGTTGTAGTCTGTGCCAGACCATAGATGTCCCAGACATCATAACAAGGTCATTATATTAAACAAATAAAGACACTCCTTGTTCTTTGGACAGGGGTAATATTCGCAGTGTAATCTCACAGGCCATTATGTTAGATAAAATGTACTGACACACCTTCTATTCTGCCATCAAATTTAAGCTGACAGTACAATGGGGAGCATGGTGTTTTTGATTTCTGTTTGTCCCTATGTAGAAAGACCCGGTGCCCAATGGTCTGAAGGCCCTGCCTGTCTTCTATGCTGTCACAATGATGATCAACCTATTCTCAATCATCTTCACTGGAGCTCCAAGTGAGTATCGTTGTCCCAGTCTACCTTCACCATGCATGCCTGCCTACAGCCTAAAATAATCTGCTCCCTTAGCCAGTCGGATACCTACACTTTTTTCAAGACTGAAACGGACTGCTTACTGTTCTCGGAGAAGGCCTGTTATTTTAACCTTTTGTGTTTTGGGTCTTTTCTTGAATGTATATGTCATCATGACATAATTAAATTACAGAGAAGAGCACTTCACAACAGGGAGCTGGAAATAGGATTTCTCTTTATTCTTGACGACAGTGTATGTCCCTTTCCCACACAGAGGAAGAAAAGTGGAAGTAAAGAGGTTAACTCTGCAACTGTGTGTCCTTTGCCTCTGTCAGTAGTCTCGTTGAGTAGGGCCATATAAAATCTGCGTTTCGGACAGACTCCAGACCTTAAAAATATATAAAGTATGTGTGTATTAATCAAGAGAAACAAAAGGCAACAGTGATTTGTATTTTCCTGTAACTTTCTGAAACCGCAAAAATGCCCCTGTCGTCGTGTTGTATGTCTGGTCTATACTTTGTGTAGCGGTTAGTGACAATGCTAATGATATCTGTCTGTTGGTAGATGGAAAGACATTCCCCAAAACTCACAATTAAATGTTAGCTACAATGTAGCATATGCCTACATAGCAGAATGAAATCATGATTACTTGCATCAATCCTTTGGCTATTTGTTTTGTAAACTCTGCAATCACGAGTGCTATAGAAACACTGCTAACCAAACAACGGTCTCTAGCTGGTACACATTTGCATTAAAGGGTAATTACACCCACATTTCTTAGCTATTTCTTTCCTTTCTCAGACACAAAGTAGTTTACTGATGTGGTTTAAGCATTGGTGTGGACTTAGTTTGTTCTATTAAAGTGTGCTTTCTGGGAGCAGAAACCTGGAAGAAATTGATTTCATAGGACCCTAATTGAGAGCACTGTGAATATTAAGGTCTGTTATATTGTTCACTTTTTAGCTTTGAAACTCTAATTAAATGAGCAACTTTTGCTCCTTGTTTTCTTCTACCTACAGGACCGAACAGTTCAAGAATTCAACTGGTCTGGGCCATTAAATGAAGGCTACAGGCCAGAGTATGACTTGATGTGTATATACGCACATCTGCACACCCACTCAGAGGAGACCACATGCACTCACTCACATAATGTACTGTTGTCAGTCACACCTACATGTGAGTGTACTGTACATGGGGACCTTTTACTCTGGGGTACCTCACATGAAGTTCCATACAGAGATTGCATTCCAGGAATTCTGCTCAATATATTCCCACACAACTGAGAAGAGCTCAGGGAGTGATTAATTGGAGAACCAGATATTACATAATGACATGTAGGCCTACTGTATTAACACACGTGCTGAGGAGGATGTATCTTTACACATACTAGCACACTTTTAGACTCTGGCCACTGCCTGTAACTGGAGCTGGCTTATTACGAGGCTAATCCTGATCTTTAGCCACTTGGTTGGTTAGTCACTCACTCATGTTATAAGCACCTGGATTAAGAATTCAAAACAAGATGAGTCCATGATTAGCCCGTTCCCCCACTTCCCTTTTTTTCCACAATTCATTCAGGTGCATTGTATCCAAATGGGTTGTACTATTTCAGAACACATTTCAACTGTCCTCTTGTGAGAATCTTTTGAACCACAGAAATCACAGGATAAGTAATGGATTATGTCACCTTTTTTTGGCTGTATTTGGCTCCGGAGTTGTTTAACAGTAGTATAGTGGTGACTGATCCGCTAGTCTATAATACAACTCCATTTAAACTCAATGGGTGAAGTGGAAGGTGGCCAAGACTGGGAACTGTACATTTCTTTTCCTGTTTTAGAACTCTGTTTCTTTTGGTTTAACATGGTGGTGTGAAGGCAATCCTGCAAGCGCGTTCCTATACACAATATAGCCAATCTTAGTGCCAAAGAGCTCAGTTGGAATGGGTCAAAAAAATGACTGCATCTCAGGCCTGAGACTTGAGGTCAAGAGTGGATCATTTATAGAAGAGTTCTTGGTGTTCCACACCTTGTAAATCACCCAAGTTATTTTAGCACAGCTCTATTTAGTCATTAGGAAGCTGTACTATAGAATGCTTTGCTGACAGAGGAAAGGGCAGTCACCATTTTATGAGCATGTCAACATTTAGCCTACGTTTGATTTGTAGAACCAACCAAGCAAATACTGGTCCCCTCTAGTTAGAGAATCAAATATATTTCTTCACTCACTTGGATAACCTGCCTGGCCTTCACTACAAACTATTCACTTTCAAACAGTGGACACATCCCATGTCCCTACATTTCAATATGCTTTAGCTAGAAGGCTAATTTTCTGCTTCGGTTACCCTTTGGAAAACAAACAGTGGGTGGCTTGGTTGCTTAGGTTACACTAAACAATTGGGAAAATGGAGATGACTGATCACAGTGGAGCAGCTGAGAAGAATGGGTTTAATAAACTGAACTCAGTATACACTGCATGCCAGAAATACGACAGTCTCTAAATGTCAATGGTACATCTTGATAATGCATATTGCCTGTTTACACCGATTCAACTTTTTGGTGGTGCTTAATAAGCGGACACCAGTTCATTATCTGAGTAAACGGCAATTGAGAGATTAGTTTATAGTTTTCTGTGGTATATGGCCCTTCAAATTACTGATTTTAGAACATGATAGATTCTGATAGGCAAGCAATGCTAAATGCAACTGAAATAGTTTGAGTAGCCTACTTTTATGTTCATATAGTTAGGAAAAGTTGTGCTTTGACTTTTTTTATTCTGGTTACTTTTTAGTTTATCAACATTGTTTATTCTACTAATGGTAGGAGTGACACGAACTGGGACCATAAAGAGGATAATTGGCCAAAGCCACCCATCCCAACTATACAATTAACGGTCATGAGTGCTGGGGCTGAAATGCTCTTGGGGGAAAAACGACTAACCATATTATTGTGTAATGTATGCCACAGGATACAAAGGTTTAGAAGGGAGGGGTTTGGAACGCAGCAGTTGTTAAATTCCACTTCCTGAGACCTCCATTATTCATCCCACTGGACGGAGTGGTGTAGACTTGCCCTTTTTTTGTGGGTGTGTTTATTACGACTGGCCTGTTGCTAGTTTTTTTAGCCTATTATAAAAACATCTCTGGAAATGTAATTTACTATAGGTCATCAACACGTACTGTCAACAAATGTCCCTCAGCACATACTGAATAATACATACTCCATTCTCCTCTTTCAGGGACATATTTTTGCCCACTGTTAATTTGGCACCAGCCACTCCCTCCTACCCCACACACATGTCTACTGGCCATACCTGTTTTGGGCTGTCCCACGGTCACTGAGTCATTCTAGACTAGTCTAATGGAAGAAGCCTCCGCTGTTCTTAGAAGAAAAACATTCTAACACCCCTTCCCATTTCCTCTCCTCTGCCTCTCCCCTCCTGGAGGGGGTGAGTTTGTTGCGTAACTAAATACTCATTGCTCATGTGGCACAGCCTGCAGGCTAGTGCTGCAGCATGTGAGGATGAGTCAGTAGACTACACAGGAAAGAGCATGATGGACTCTGCCCTTCAATGAACACCACGATGAGACACCGTTATCTCAGGGCCCTGGCCTTCCATTTCCTTGAGTTTTTCGCATCCCAGCATAGTTCATTTTTATTAATGCGCGGTCAAGGTAACCGCAAACGTGTAGCTTTAATTTTAGAGTGACACTTTTGTTATTTACTCTGTCTATGTTGCTGACTCTCCAACACGTCGTTTGCTGCTCCCCCCCCCCCCCAAACACTATCGCTCGCAGTCTTGGCACACAGATGTCTGTTGTGCTACTTGCGAACACTTAGGCTTCCTTCTGTTTAAGTCCTCTCCTAAACTTTTAAGGCACTCGCTGTGAGAGGAGCATGTGAATGCGACATCCCTCATCATTCACATGGTCCTCACCCACAGCATTGTGTAACTGTTCAGATCTATTGGCACGCTACCATGCCATATTTAACTGGAACATGTGCCACTTGCTGTGGCCCATTCTTGTAGCTAGTGGTGAAGGTGTGTGTTTTTGGGTGATATTTTCCCCTGGAAATATGACCATGTGCAATGAGTAGATAACCATGGATGTCCAAGGAAGCTTTCTAGCATTTCACCAACTTTTAAAATGTTTTTCTCTGTACTCAATGTTAATTTGTTATCCTAGTGAATCATTCTTTACTGTTACGGTTGATATTGTATAATTTAGAAATGTTTTTTAATGTGAATATTTATAATAGGAATGGGCTACTGTAATTCTACCAACTATAGATGAGGAGCCAGGTCCAGATAAAATATTAGTCTGAAGACTTACTGTAAACCTTTTAGAAAGGTAGCTTCTGCTGCCTTGTTTTTCAAAACATCTTTCCTCTTTCTCCTGTCTGTCACTGCTTGGTTACTCCAGTGCTTGGATTTGACAAGATCCCATGGTGGGGCACACTGCTCATCTCGTTGGCCTGTGGTGTGCTGACCGCCCTGTTGGTCTGGTTTATAGTTTGCCCACGCCTCAAGAAGAGGATTGAACGTAAGTACATTTTCTTTCCCCTTAAGTTTGGCACACCTCTTACAAAGCTGCTAATTTATGGTTTTATTTTATTAGAGAATTTGAAGTATTCCTTTCACAGTCTTACCTGGAAAATATGTTTGCTTGGGTGCTGTTAAACTGCTGCCTTACATTTGGGCACGGAAAGTGTCATAGGGATTAATACTGCATGTGTCTGTGGCTTCAACCATTCACGCTAAGGTTTTAATCCAGCAAATAGATTCAGGGTTGCAGATATGTTGTTTTACACTAATTCTGTGTTCTGGCTTGTCTTGGAAGTACTCAAGTCTGATCTTTTAAAAACAAATCTGCATTGAGCTTAAAATGCAGTGTGATAATTGTGCTGGTCAAAAGTAGACCTGTCTATTAATAGTGAAAAGGAGTCTCATCACATGATCTGAAATCCAGGATGAAAAAGTTAACCCTTTTCTTAAATATAGCCTCCCTTTGAATGGGTACAAAAAATGAAAAGTTAAATTTGATATTGTCTGTATTTTTATCTTAACTTCACTATGGGGCCAATGGTGGGTCTTGTGAAAGGTTAATACATTTGCGGCTGATGTACAGCTGAAATATCCGTGATAGATCTGTCTGGTAGGGTCCTATTCTACTAAATCGAGGCGCTTAATTGGTTCATAGTGATCCACTCATTGGCCTTTACCTCAACTAGAATAGCCATGGGTTGACTTAAAGTATTGACGTGAAGTTGGCACTGAGTCACAGGGTTAAGACTGCAGGTGACTACTGACGTGGCTCAAGTCGAAAACAAACTGCTGCCGCCTCCACTCCTGTCCTAACTAGTTTGGATGACGCAATCAGGTCAACTGGCTAGATAGCAGACCAAACCGTTCTTAGGACTCACGAGGTGGACAAGTCATACAGGATACATCCACTTTCAGACCTTATCTACATAGGTCTACATGTAAAGGTTTTAGTCAATGGCACAATGTAAATATGCTAAAATTAGTACAGTCATTGGCCCTTTTTACCTGTTCTTATGAACATTTTGTCTCTCTCAAATTTGAATGCATTTACCCCTATAGTAAATGCTTTTGTTTTTTCTCAGCTTAAATGTTGAGGTGTATACGAACCAAATGTGCATGTTTCCTCACTGTACCGTATTCGTTTTTGGTCTCAAGCCCAGGCAGTCTAACGCCACTCTTCCTCCAGGAAAAATCACGTCTTCCAGCCCCTCTGAGAGCCCCCTGATGGAAAAGAGGGAACTGAGGGAGGGGCCTGTACCCTGTACCATCCTGAAGCCTGTCCCTGAGGAGCCCCCTTCACCCCCCTCCCCTGCCTCCCACGCTGACCCAGACACTCTCTCCCAGCCTCCCCAAGAGGAGCGCAGGGTCACCTTTGGCATTGGAGATTCTGATGATTGTGACAAGGAAGGCAAGGAGTCTGAGACCAGCAATGGTGAGTCATGGCGGAGGTTTTGGCTGCCTTGGTATATCGGTTGGGAAAAGTTAGAAAATGGGATAAATATTCTGTGAATACTAATGGTAATCCACGACTGACTACACTATTGTTTACTTTAAAGTCTGTTTTTAATCAGTCCCAAAAGTGCAGTTCAGCAAGGATGTGCAGTTCAGCAACGGCCCGGCCCACATCCCCAGTAACGGTTACAGCCAGTACCACACGGTGCACAAGGACTCCGGACTCTACAAAGACCTGTTACACAAGCTCCACCTTGCCAAGGTGGGCGACTGCATGGGCGAGGCAGGCGACAGACCCATTCGCCGCAACAACAGCTACACCTCCTACACCATGGCCATCATCGGCATGCACGGGGACTTTCGGCCCAAAGAGGGCGAGTTCCACGCCAGCGAGGACAAAGGTACAGAGAAGAAGCGTGTACGCATGGACAGCTACACCAGCTACTGCAACGCTGTGGCTGAGCACGGGGCTCCTGAGGGCCTGGGGGAGGCAGAGGTGACTCTGGAGATGGGAGAGGAGGACGCTGGCAGCAGCCGCAGCTCTCTTGAAGAGGATGGCCATGACCATGACCGCCCAGAGGTCTCAGAGCTCTTCAGGTTCCTCCAGATCCTCACAGCCTGCTTTGGCTCCTTCGCCCACGGGGGCAACGATGTCAGGTAGGGAGATGTTCCATCTTGGATGATTTGTCAAGATGAATAGTCATTTTTATTGCTGTTTAAGTGTTTTTGGACTAGTAGTTTGGTTGCTGCTTGTATGTTCATGTAGAGGAACTTTTTGTACTTGGTTTGTATTTGCGTAACCTCGTCTCTTCTCCTGCAGCAATGCCATTGGTCCATTGGTAGCGCTGTGGCTGGTGTACAATAGTGGTTCTGTGAACTCCAGTGCCCCTACACCCATCTGGCTCCTGTTGTATGGAGGAGTTGGCATCTGCCTCGGGCTCTGGGTGTGGGGTCGCAGGGTTATCCAGACCATGGGAAAGGACCTCACCCCAATCACTCCCTCCAGGTATGAACCAGACTGACAAATCCAAGTCAGTCAAATGGCACCTTTACAACATAACATTCCCCACAGACCTGAGACTTGGACAGACAACCAACCGTTCACTCAATTCTGCATTTCTTTTCCTTGCAGTGGTTTCAGCATTGAACTTGCCTCAGCCCTGACCGTTGTGGTTGCCTCCAACATTGGCCTGCCTGTCTCCACCACCCATTGCAAGGTAAGCTGTTCAGCCTTGGACACGGTGGTCTGACGGGGAGGAGGGCTGGGTAATGTGGAAGGCAGGGAGCCGTAAACGGGATGTCTTCTTTTTTGGCAGTTCAAACTGGTTTTAATTTCCACTTTAAAACACTGAAAAGCAAGATAAAAAACAGAATCCAGTCAGCTACTGTTAGGGGGAGTGTTGTCCATGTCTTAATGCGCCATGGTTCCTAAGTGTTTAACAAAGGTCAGTGCGTCAATCGTGTGTGTGTGTTGCCAGGTTGGCTCTGTGGTAGCGGTTGGCTGGCTGCGCTCCAGGAAGGGTGTGGACTGGCGTCTGTTCCGGAACATCTTCATGGCCTGGTTTGTGACTGTGCCCATCTCTGGTCTGATCAGCGCTGCCATCATGGCCCTCTTCTTCTATGTTATCCTGTAAGCCCAGGGCTTCCTGCACCCCACAACAGGGGAGGAGAAAGAACAAGCGCCCACTCGCACCAGGGGAGAGGTGGAGTGAAAAGGAGAAGTGGTTGTAAAGGCAATTATATGCCCCTAACCAACATACCCGAAGGTAGAAATACATAAAGAAGAAATGTTAATGGAAAAAAGGATGTTGTGATATTGGCCTGTGGTTTTTGGTTGCGTCATTCTCAACCTTAAGTGATGGTTGTTGGTTCCGCCAGATTACTTCCAATGAGACATTAATTTTTCCGACTTCGCTGTATTTTTTTGCTTTTCAATGCTCATGATCTTGTAAATAACTAATCAAAGCATTTTTTGATTCTCCACTACTTCCATTTGTTTTATTGTGTAATTATGTACATACTACCATGTTCCTGTTCTTTAAAAAAAATCTTATTTTACAAGTTCGTATGACACAATTACAATGCAGTATTTGCCAATATTGAAAGATCTTTCTCCTGACCTACATATTAAAAAATGCTCAAAGTAACCTAGAATAAGCAGTATTTTTAGGTTGAAAGTGAAGTTATTGGGTGTTCTCCACCTTTACATGCCATGTCAAATGTGTTTGCGTGTCTTTGTCACTAAGTTTTAAGAATTGTGTGTGGAATTGGTTTTCCTCATGTGCAGGTGTGCTTGTTTTCCCCTCGCCCTTTCCTGATCGAACAGTTTGACTGTCATTCAGCCATTCAACAGAACCCTAGCCTGTAGAAGTACAAGAGACTATGCGCAAGCCCCTCTGAGCTGATTGTCTCAACTTGTTACAATGGTCCCTCAGATTTTCCTCTATTTTTTTGGTTATTTATTGGCTTAGCATTTATTCTAATGCAATAGATTGCTTTGTCAGACTACCTAATTTAACTGAAACGTGCTCAACATGAAACCAGACTGAGTAGAATCCTTTGTTCCCCTACTTACATATGCTCTTTGAGCACAGAGCAGGTGTTACGGGACCTGACCTCACCTAGGTCTTACCACACTGGCTGGTGGGACAAATGATAATTTATTCTTTGGGAAAATGGCACATTTTTCTAAGTAATGTTTTGTGGTCTGAAACAGTCACACTTTCACATGGCTAGTTATTTTAAGTACAATTGTTTTTAAAGGCATTGTTTTGAACAATCTTGTACCATACATCAGTATATATTCTGAGTCAGCTTTGGCATTATTCATGGTGATAGCGGACCTCTGAACATGAGGTTACCTGAACAAATTTGCTGGTGGAATGTTGGTGAGGGGAAACACTCAAATGAAAAGACCATATATTACCTGTTAAACTTGATTGCATCAAACTAGATGGTGCAATGTGTTAGTTCTGCTCAAGCCTTCTGTAGTCTTTGTTTTGCAATTTAACGTCAGAATTTTTACTTCCCTGTACTCATGCTCTGTGGAATGTACACTTGCATACACATCGAGTTACTCTTGCCACACCCTCTCAGCTAAATGTTTTTATATCTGGTTGATGAGATTAGTGTGGCAGGTTGCTACCCTAAACCTGGTTTGGGGACCTTGACTAGAGGCTCTGTTAGAAAAGGGGGGGGGGGCGTGCTGTGATGCCACTGAGCGTTGCATAGATGCTTTAGTTGCCTTGGTTTTTTTTAGGCACCAAAGAAAAGACTGGTTTGTTAAGCACAGACAGTACTCAGACTGGACAAAGGAAAATAAATACAAATTGAAAGCTATTGCCTTGTATTTTCATTTTCTATCTGTATTTAAGTTGTAATGTGCTTTGAAAGACTCACTTCTCATAAACCATGACCAGACCTATTGCATAAGGATAGTCACACAGCAGTGTAATAGAATGTTAAGATGTTTCTCTTTATTGACAGTAAACTGTTCGGCTGCAGTGTTCCTCTGGTTCTGTAATGGGTCTGCAGGCTCCGCCTCCTCACATGATGCCTCCTGCAGGCTCACTCTACCTCAGCTGTGATACAGAGAGTGAGAATTGCTTCCTTTAGGTTCTGACCATCACACACGTGTCCTACTCCCCCAGGAGTCTCAACGACACGTATGACTCATCAACCAACCCCCATCGTCTCCTGACCTGAATCATTCTAGCAGTGAAAAGTAATTGATACAGAACATTTGGGCTCTTTTTATGCCCAGTAAAGTGAATGTAAAGGGTAACCCCATGATCGAGAAACTAGTTGTAAATGATTACAATACATAACCATTTATTTTCAGGGATCAAGACCCAAAGCCTTGAACATCTTGGTCATGTTCTGTTATAATCTCTACCCGGCACAGCCAGAAGAGGACTGGCCACCCCACATAGCCCGGTTCCTCTCTAGGTTTCTTCCTAGGTTTTGGCCTTTCTAGGGAGTTTTTCCTAGCCACCGTGCTTTTACACCTGCATTGTTTGCTGTTTGGGGTTTTAGGCTGGGTTTCTGTACAGCACTTTGAGATATCAGCTGATGTACGAAGGGCTATATAAATAAATTTGATTTGATTTGATGGACTGAACATGCAGACAATGACCTTGGTCCTATATTTTGTCCAAAATGTGCCTTCGTTGACTCCTACAGGCTAGGAAAGGAACGGTGCATCTCTGGTCCATAAATAACCCAGGACACAGTAGATGATGCAGAACTAATCAAGCACATATGAGCATCTGGGGATAGGTGTCTTAAGAGTGCCCTGGATTTCTGTCCTAGAAAGTCTAAAAGCAAGGGGGCCAATGTTCAAACAAACAAATGTCGCTTCTGCTTTCAATGTCCTAGAAGTTGTGCAGTAAAACCTAGCACTTGTAGTTGAACTAATTTGACTAGTTTATTTTGTGACTCGTTCTAGGACAGTCTCCATGGAGTGTTTTGGTCATGAGGCTACTACTAAAGTGGTTTTCCCCATGAACTTACAGAGGAAATCTTGACCATATAAAGAATGCTTGACAACCGGTGTAAAACGTTTATTTTTTACAGTGACTCAGACTGGCTGGCATAGTTCACTTTTTTCACTGTCTTTTTGCAAAAGTAGCTTGTTAACTATTTAACATATGATGTTGATGTGCTCACTACAAAGCACAGTTTTTAGGACAACAAAGACGTCATTACTTGTTTGCATGAGTGTAATAACATGTTTTCACTGCCAGGATGCTATTATACAACTGTGGTAAATTTGTGCTTACTGTGTGTTGTAAGATTTCAGTTTCAACAGACTGTAACTAGAGGGTAAACCGATGAAGCTCATTCCTTACCCGTCTATTTCATCCCACTTGGGACAGTCTTTTCTGAATCAAGTTAAACCCCAGCATCCTCACATTTTATGAGTGGAAATATTCAACAGCTAGAGCAAACACATGCAGGCACACACACATTTTAATGGAACATGGATACTAGAGGGGTCAAATTAGGAAATTATCACCTTTGTCTCAAAAAAACCATTGTCAGTTGTTCAAACTATGACATGTACTAACAAGTAGATATCGGTCATATCCTACCTAAATTGCCCATTTCATTGGCTTCAACGTCGGCTTCAAGGTATTCTAGGAAGGGACAGAAGACTTTAAAATCGTATTTTTAACACTAAATGTAATACCAGTGAGTGATAGGCTAGTATTGGTTTCAAATGTGTTGTGGATATTTTGTGTTACATTGGATACAATCATCTTCACTGAGTAACTTGAGAAAACATGAGACTCATACCTGTAAGGAAAAAGGTAACCCAAGGTTATGAGGGTATATGTGTTTTTACATGACACACTATATACAGTGCCTTTGGAAAGTATTCATACCCCTTGACTTTTTCCACATTTTGTTACATTACCGTCTTATTCTAAAAATTGATGAAATAAAAAATTAAATCCTTAGCAATCTACACACAATACCCCATAATGACAAAAAAAAACTTATTTCCATAAGTATTCAGACCCTTTGCTATGAGCTTCGAAATTGAGCTCAGGTGCATCCTGTTTCCATTGATCATCCTTGAGATGTTTCAACAACTTAATTGGAGTCCACTGGTGGTAAATTCAATTGATTGAACATGGTTTAGAAAGGCACACACCTGTCTATATAAGATCCCACAGTTAACAGTGCATGTTAGAGCAAAAACCAAGCCATGAGATCGAAAGAATTGTCCTTAGACGGCCGAGACAGGATTGTGTTGAGGCACAGATCTGGGGAAGGGTACCAAATGAAAATAGGTTTGGAACCACCAAGACTCTTCCTAGAGCTGGAGGAAACCTGGCACCATCCCTACGGGGAAGCATGGTGGTGGCAGCATCATGCTGTAAGGATGTTTTTCAGCGGTAGGGACTTGGAGACTAGTCAGGATCAATGCAAAGATGAACGGAACAAAGTACAGAGAGATCCTTGATGAAAACCTGCTCCAGAGCGCTCAGGACCTCAGACTGGGGCGAAGGTTCACCTTCCAACAGGACAACAACCCTAAGCACACCGCCAAGATAACGCAGCAGTGGCTTCGGGACAAGTCTCTGAATGTCCTTGAGTGGCCCAGCCAGAGTCCGGAATTGAACCCAATCGAACAGCTCTGGAGCGACCTGAAAATAACTGCAGCAACGCTCCCCATCCAACCTGACAGAGCTTGAGATGATCTGCAGAGACTAATGGGAGAAACTCCCCAAATACAGATGTGCTAAGTTTGAACCGTCATACCCAAGAAGAATCAAGGCTGTAATCGCTGCCAAAAGTGCTTCAACAAAGTACTGAGTAAAGGGTGTGAATACTTATGTAAATGTAATATTGTGATGTTTTTGCTTCGTTATTATGGTGTATTGTGTGTAGATTGATGTGGGGAAAAAAAAACGATTTATTCACATTTAGAAAAAGTAAAGGGGTCTGAATACTTTCCCGAAGACACTATATACAAAAGTATGTAGAAACCCCATCAAATTAGTGGATTCGGCTATTTCAACCACACTCAATGCTGAAAGGTGTTAAAATGAGCACACAGCCATGCAATCTCCATAAACAAACACTGGCAGGAGAATGGCCTTACTGCCGCACTCAGTGACTTTCAACGTGGCAGCGTCATAGGATACCACCTTTCCAACAAGTCAGTTTGTAAAATTCTCTGCCCTGCTAGAGAGGTCCCGGTCAACTGTAAGTTCTGTTATTGTGAAGTGGATACGTCTAGGAGCAACAATGGCTCAGCCGCGAAGTGGTAGGCCACACAGCCTCACAGAACGGGTACAGCGTAAAAATCGTCTGTCCTCGGTTGCAACACTCACTGCCGAGTTCCAAACTGCCTCTGGAAGCAACGTCAGCACAATAACTGTTCAGTCAGTATCTGACTGAGCGGGAGCTTCATGAACTGGGTTTCCATGGCCGAGTAGCCACACATAAGACTAAGATCACCATGCGCAATGCCAAGCTTCGGCTGGAATGGTGTAAAGCTTGCTGTCATTGGACTCTGGAGCAGTGGAAATGCATTCTCACGCTTCACCATCTGGCAGTCCGACTGACAAATCTGGGTTTGGTGGATGCCAGGAGAACGCTAATCTGTCCGAATGTATAGTGCCAACTGTACAGTTTGGTGGAGGAGGAATAATGGTCTGGGGCTGTTTTTCATGGTTCGGGGCAGGCTAGGCCCCTTAGTTCCATTAAAGGGAAATCTTAACGCTACAACATTCAATGACATTCTAGACGATTTTGTGCTTCCAACTTTGCTGCAACAGTTTGGAGAAATCCATTTCCTGTTTCAGCATGACAATGCCCCGTGAACAAAGCGAGGTGCATACAGAAATGGTTTGTCGAGATCGGTGTGGAAGAACTTGACTGGCCTGCACATAGTCCTGACCTCAACCCCATCGAACACATTTGGTGATGAATTGGAAAGTAGACTGTGAGCCAGGCGTAATCGCCCAACATCAGTGCCCAACCTCTCTAATGCTCTTGTGGCTGAATGGAAGCAAGTCCCCGCAGCAATGTTCCAACATCTAGTGTAAAGCTTTTTCAGAAGAGAGGAGGCTGTTATAGCAGCAAAGGGGGGACCAACTCCATATTAATGCCCATGATTTTGGAATGTGATGTTCGACAAGTTTGTCGAGTATGTGATGTCCACATACTTTTGGTCATGTAATGTATTTTGTTAAAGATTAAGAGGTAAATACTCGCCATCTACATCCTCATCAGACTCGGACTCTGTTGGAAAACAGGAGAATTAGGCTTATACATATACCTACATGAATCTGAAATATATAATTTTTGTAATCTACAGGTGTGTCTTTGAACACCATGCATTCAACCCTTCCTTACCCTCATGGTCTGCATCAACGTTTCTGTCTCTGTCTGCTGGAAAACGACAGGAGTAAAGTTATGTCATCTGAACAAACTAAGCAAAAACCACATGCCCATCAATAACAATTTTTTTTCCTGTGAGTTTTGTAATAACATGTGCCACATGCTCTTACCCATGTCCTCCTCCTGAGTGGAATTCTGCTCTGTAATTTTTTTAAAATTAAATAAATTATGACACGGCACACATTTACAAAATCGTATGGTAAATCAAATTTTATCTGTCACATGCTTCGCAAACAACAGGTGTAGACTAACAGTGAAATGCTTGCGGGTCCTTTTCCAACAATGCAGAGTTAAAGATGAAAAAATAAAATAGAAAAATAGAAATATGGTTGATTAATAAGTATGCATATGCATACAGCAGAGTACAGTGCTTACCAGTATTTTCATCTTGAACAGGCTCTACAGTAGACATATGAAAAATAACATTTGTTAAAAGAAAACAAGAGGTCAAATCGTACTATTTCACAATCAATAGGCCAAATGCACAAAAAGACAGATAATGGCTCTGATGTCCCCTTATTTGTTTTTAGAAGGGTAGGATTCCCTTACCCAAGTAGCATATATCTGCACTATTTGCATCCTCTGTAGATGGAAGGAAATATGGATATGATTGTTCCTTCATCGTATTAATTCAAATGAATACAAATTATATGGCAAGGCAATTTCAGACAGGTCATAGACTTAAATCATTGCCCGTGTCACTGTCTTACCATTCATTTGCGCTGCTTCGAACTCCTCAGGGTCTGAGGACAGAGAAATGCAGGGAAATTATTTTTGCTTAATGCAGAGAGAGAAGTATAGTCAAATGAATTTCAGTTGTTACGATAAGGCAGTTGCTCTGCATGGAGCAGAAGCTCCTTTATCTTTGAGATATGGATCATTGTACCTCTCCTTTGCAGGTCACTTAGCTGCTCCAGCCCCACCGGAAAAAGTCAAAAACCTATATGAGTTGACAGGAATGCACTCAACATCATCATCATTATCATCCTCATTGTCATCATCCATAATGGGCTTCCTCACCATCCTCTGCAAATGTTCCTTTTTTTCTGCCGATTCCAGGGATGCAGTGAGAGCTGGGGATGTCAGAAAGCAATTTATTATCACATTTTAATATTATATTATATTATCCAACACAAATTATATGTGATTATATCCCATGTTATCCATCAAATGTAAGGATTCAATAGAAACCCAATCACATAAAAATAGGCTATAGGCCTTATTTATAGGCCTTATTTACATTACCATTGCATAATACAACATGAAACAGCATTCATCTCAGTACAATACTTCATCAAATGACACAACTGAGGGATATTTAAACACATATATTGGACATGTTATGAAATTAAGAATATAAACCACAAAATGATCATACCAGTATGGAATCCTGTTGCGGCCAGAAAGAGGAATATGGGCACCTCGACTCTCATCTTGGCTCTGTGGTTGGTTATAGTAGGTGTTATAGGGTCAGTCCAAATTGGGTATTGTTTTTTTGTCGACCAGTGGCCCTTTTATACCGTCTCTCTCATCACATGCTTTGCATGGACAGGCGGCTGTGGTACCATTGTCCCTACCTACCTGTGGGCATCTGGGTGGCATATCCCAGCCACAACACAACAGACGTGTCATTATTCTGGGTGTGAATGCCACCCATTGTCAGCTTCTCTGTCAGATGCCCCTTTATTTGGGGTGCTGGTGTGTGATTGGAAGGGGAGGGTGTTTGTAGGACGGTCTGTCCATGTTGTCAAAAGCATACAATTTCTTTTCTGGAATAAAAATATATTTTTATTGTGTATCATTGACACTGTGTTCTGATGTGGGGTACAGACCACCTCAGAGACACAATTCATCCGTTGTGCACAGACCTGTTATCATTTTTGGAACAGAGCATTCTGTTTTCATTCTAATTTGTTTGGGAAGAGTCAATGACATCTGTATGACATTTGAACACCTTAATAATCTCTCACAATATCATTGCTACTGTACCTTTTTTCAATAGTTTTATGTAGCAATGTCATGTTTACTTTTAGTGACCAATTTCAAAATATAAAGCAACTTTCAAAACATAGTTTACAAGGCGACCAATTACTTCACACTGGAAGATATAAAGCTACCCTTGAGAAATTGTTACTTTTAAAAAAGTATTTCACTACATCAAAACTACCTCATGAAAAATGAGATCTTAAATCTTTAATGTCATATAATACAACGTTATGAAACATGACTTCAAGAACACATCACTCTGGAGTCAATGTTAACAATGTAATGAGATCAGTGTTACAACCAGAGTGAGTGTGTGTTGACTTAGATTTAATGGGTAGTTCAAGTAGTTCTACTACCGAAAACACTACGTTGATTTTAATTTTGTTAACTACTGCCAAGCTAATGCAGAATGTAGTTAAATTACTAATTGAACTACATGTAGTGGAACTACCCCACAGCACAGGGCAAATGTCGTTATCTGCAAATAAGAAAATGTGGTTTGGGCTTTCAATGTCCAGTTTGTTGAAGAACATGTGGCTATTTGCACCTTTGGGGCCTGGCAGAGCATGTATTGCTTAATTAAAGATGACATTCATCACTTCAGTGTGTTATCTCTTTATTCTGAATGTAAACATTGATTTCAAGTATCCTATTTACAAAACAAAACAAAAAAATGGACAAAACAAGATTGAAGGCATTTAATTTTTCCTGGAAATCCATAGAAGACCATGTCAAATAGAGCATAAAACACATCGCAATTACAAACTCTGATTTCAAATGTGTTTACAAAAGCTTGCATTTCCGTGCCAACATTTGGGAGTCAAATCAGCTGATTTCAAAATACTGTCCCTCTTCAATCAATATAGTTAATGTCTAAACGTATGGGAATTTTGCTGTAATAGTCATATTATTCTATATATCAAAGTGCACCATTTTCTATGGTTGTACAGTATCTAACACATTATCAAACGCACAGAAACCCTAAAAACCTCAAAAAGTGTGTTAGAAAGGCTAAACCAACAACGATTATTTTCAGAGTCATTCTAGACAAATTACAGAGATGTGAAATTAACCTCCCAGAATAGAATAGAATATTTTCTGAAGGATACTTGTCACTCACAGTAAAAATAGATGTACTTTGTGTTCTTATATTTCACTTTGGTCACAATGGAAGACTAGTTTCATGGCACAATTTGCTCATCACATAGATGCCATAAACATACCAAAAACAGAGACTAAATATTTTCTGAAAGTAGAAAGGAGGATTCCCAGATATAAAAACCATTGCTTAGTAATTTAAAAAAAGGCACAATTTAGAAATATGTAAATAGACTACAGTACATTTTCAAATGACATCAAATGATCAGTGCGAATAGGGGTTTGTTCTTCATGGGTGTATTCATAATTGTATAACACCAAAAACTTTGCAATTATCTGTTGGCCAATTTTCCTTGCAAGAACTATTCAATTGCACAACCGCTTACATTTCACCAACCAATTTGCTTTACAACCTTTTCAACACTACGCCAGAGGTAGAGAGCTTGAGACGCAGCATGAAGACATACATGGGTCTAGAGGAGCCACAGGGTACATTATCCAGATGTTTTTGAAACATATAGAAACGCAGAAATTTAGCAACACCATCTAGTGCAGATATATATGTGAAAGCCCAATGCATGCATGTATTAAACAATAATTGTACTTTTACCCTGCAGTATAGCATAGCTATTGTCACAGTGATCATTCTATTCAGCACAGTATAAGAATATCTGATGAAAATGATTTGCTAATGTTGCAGTTGATTTATTTCAGTTGAATTTTTCAAATCAAAATATATCAATATAGTGGGTCAATGGATATAGCTTCATAATTGGGCAGAGCACCCAATACTACTGTTCACGTACGCAGGAGTGTTTTAGTGTGAAATATCTCTGACTGATATTATTGCTTTATATTATTACTTTTCTCCACCATTGTTGTCCCTCCCTCCCCTTTCAAAGCTCTCCTCTCAGACGTGTGTGGAGGTCCTCCTGGTCGACTCTGCCCACCTGGGAGTTCCAGCGGTGATGTGCCAACAGTGCCAGGTTCCTGGCTGAGATGGCGCTCATCTCCATGGCGCTGGCTGCCCACTCCACAGCGTTCAGGTAGTACAGGCGCTCATGGAGGATGAACGGAGGGGTCCTACGGTGAGGTGGATTATAAGCGGGGTACGCCAGCCACTTAGTTTCTGAGGTGGAGTCCCATGATAGGAACATGTCCCGGAGCTGCTCCTGGGACAGAGGCTGAGGAGAGAACACCTTCCACACCTTGCTCTCGCTGGCTGGCGGGCGTGAGTAGCTTGGTGGGATGTGAACAGGGTCAATAGAGCTCAGGCTGTTGATGATGGAGCCCTTGGTGTCTGTGGTGAGAACGTCTGACACACTGAAGGTAGAGGGCTTCTCAGAGGTCCCCAGGTAGGACACATTGAGGAGGCCGTGGACCAGGGTGGTGACAGTCTGGTGGTAGCGCCCAGGGTATTGGGAGGGGATGGGCGGGGAGAAGCCTGCAAAGGTGATGTCAGACTTTCCCTGATGGAGAGGTGTGGCCACAATCACTATGTCATACAGGGAATGGGCGGAGCCAGAGTCCCCAACATAGTTTACCTCATAAAGACTGGCTGTGATACCTGTGAACAGGAAAGAGAGACTGAAAAGATTTGGCATGGGTCCTCAGATCCTCAAAAAGTTCTACAGCTGCACCATCGAGAGCATCCCAGTTGCATCACTGCCTGGTACGGCAACTGCTCGGCCTCCGACCGCAAGGCACTACAGAGGATAGTGTCAAAGACCCCAGCCACCCTAGTCATAGACTGTTCTCTCTGCTACCGCACGGCAAGCAGTACCGGAAGACCAAGTCTAGGAGGTCCAAAAGGCTTCTTAACAGCTTCTAACCCCAAGCCATAAGACTCCTGAACATCTAACCAAATGGCTACCCAGACTATTTGCATTGCCCCCCCTTTTACACTGCTGCTACTCTCTGTTTATTATCTATGCACAGTCACTTTAACTCTACCTACATGTACATATTACCTCAATTACCTGGACTAACTGGTGGCAGCGCACATTGACTCTGTACCGATACCCCCTGTATATAGCCTCTATTTTTTACTTAACACTTACTTTTTCTTAAAACGGGATTGTTGGTTAAGGACTTGTAAGTAAGCATTCCACTGTAAGGTCTACACCGGTTGTATTCGACACGTGACAGTTGCAGCTCTTGAAACCGGTGCACCTGGCACCTACTACCATACCCCGTTCAAAGGCATTTAAATATTTTGTCTTGCCCATTCCTCTGAATGTGGATTTAACACGTGACATCAATAAGGGATCATACTGCTCTTTCCATGACATAGACTGACCAGGTGAATCCAGGTGAAAGCTATGGTCTTTTATTGATCTCACTTTAGTTATATTGGCCCAGAGAGCATGTACCTGCTTTAGATGGTCGCAACTTGACAGCGATAGCGGTGACTCGTGCTGGGATGAGCTCGGCCTTGCTGTGGTACAGGAGTCCTGAGCACACCTTCTTATTACCTCCGTCCACTGCCCACAGGCCTGGGTCTGCCCCTGCTAGAGACACCGCCCCTGGAGACAACATCACACCACACATTTCACAAGGATTAGTTCAGTTTCCTTATGTTTTCTTTTTTTCCCTTTTAGCCCCTTTTTCTCCCCAATTTCTTAGTATCCAATTATTATTAGTTACTATCTTGTCTCATCGCTACAACTCCCGTACGGGCTCGGGAGAGACAAAGGTTGAAAGTCCTGCGTCCTCCGAAACACAACCCAACCAAGCCGCACTGATTCTTAACACAGCGCGCATCCAACCCGGATGCCAGTCGCGGCCGGCTGCGAAGGAGCCTGAGCACGAACCCAGAGTCTCTGGTGGCACAGCTAGCGCTGCGATGCAGTGCCCTAGACCACTGCGCCACCTGGGAGGCCAGTTTCCTTATGTTTTCAAGATAAAAAAACATTTGATTGGATGGCCACATAAGAGCACTCAGAACCACTTATCACATCACCTTGGTGTGCATTTATTTTTGTTACCTAAAAACCTACCCACAAATCCATTGATGCGGACACTTTGGCCATAGTTCACACGGGTGACAGGTGCCACAACGTCGTTGAGGAAGCTCTGAGAAAAGCCCTCCCCCAACATGGCCTCCTCCAGTGTCTGATTGGCTAGTGTGAGGAAATCATCACCACCCATTGCATGCAGGAGCTTCTCCACACTGGTGAAGGAGTAGCCAAACTGCTGGTACTGGTAGATTCTGGAAAAACAAGAACCAAAACATCACATACTTACAATTAGCACTCTTCTCTCATTAATGATTTTCAAATGTTTTGACTGCTGAGTTGTAAATAGACAGGTAGCAGAACCTAAAGTCTCACCTCATGAACTTATCAAGAACACTTTCCACCCACATCTGCATCCGCAGGAAGTTGAACCCGTACCGCCAAAGCAGGCGCAGGAAGTTCACAATAAACCAGTTACTCTCTTCAAAGATGAGCTCTTTTCCATTGAAGATGGCCATTTTTCCAGGGACATCTCGCCTCTGGGAAAGGCCTAAGAGAAACAGGGGAGAAATAAAGATGTGTGTCATTAGACTGTCTGTGCATGTATACTGCACTCTTTCAAGAACAAGCAAGTGTATATCTCACAAGCCAACATGTCTCACCTAGTCTTTCAAGGAAGTGCTTCATGTGCAGATTTAGAGGGTGGATAACTGCGCCCCCCGTCTCATACTCATAGTCCCCCATGTTGTGGGTGGCCAGTCGTCCCCCCACAGTGCCTGGCTCAAACACATCGATCTTCACCGCTGCCCCAAACTCCTGTCTCAGGAAGTAAGCTGTTGCTGTGCCACCGATGCCCGCTCCAACCACAGCTGTTCATAGAATCAAACCGCAATGTCATTAGAAGTCCAAGGGGAGTAAAATGAACAATTCATAAGTGAAAGCATGTGTGTCATGTAAATATGTGTAATGTGAAATAGAAATGCTCTCTGGGCCAATATAACTAAATTCATGGAGATTTGTGAACACACCTATGCAGAACTGATGTACTACTGCGTAGCCACACAGCACTGGGTGCCATTGACAATGGAATGTGGAGTCTGGACTAAGATTGGTTTACCTATCCTCTTGGGTGGATCTTTGACTTCTGGAGCTGAGGCTAGACTCCTCTGTCCAGCTTGAAAGAGCCCCAAGAACAGGAGTGCCCTGATTGACATGGTCCTTGAAATCATCATGGGTATTCAATTCCTTCCAAGAAAGGTTATCTGAGTCGAGATCAAAAATAAAATGTTCAATTACAAAAATAACATAGGCTACACATTCACACCTGATCAGTAGTCAGAAACATGTCACTTTAATATGATTGTGTGAATTGCTGGGTCAATCAAGGACAGACAGCAGACTGCTGTTGGTGGTGACATGTGTACTATCAGTGTGTTAATCTCTCTGGGTCAAAGAGCAGCACACTTGATCTTTTGAGGAGCAGTCTTTCATTGTGATTGGCATTTTTTTTATTACTGTTTGATATCTTAAAAACATAAATGATATCACCCCTCTTGGTTATTTGGCTAAAATCAGACAATTAAAAAGGTCTGATAACTGATAAGTGTACACTGCTCACCATTTCAAATGTCAGTAGAGGTGAAGACTTCTCAAGGAGTTCACAATCAAGTTTTACTAGCTACGAGTTTACAAATGATTTTTAAAACGAAGCAAGCTATTTACTTATCTAACTCGTAATTTGGTCAAATAAGTCGCTGAGAAACAAATGTAGATCCCGCACAGTGTTGTACATTTAAAGTTAGGACTTCAAAGCGGAGACTTCGGTCACGTCGGTACCATATTGTGAACCGGAAATTACCAAGCTAATTCCGGAAGCTGGAGTGGATGTGACGTTGTTTGTATTAGAACGAAGAAGCATGCATTCACGGAGGTGACCTTACGTTGAAACAGTAATGTGACAAGGCTTCTAATCTTGCAATAACTTACTATATGTAGATGGTGTGGCTGTTATTCAGCTGTGCATCGTAGCTAAACGTTATCTTCTAACAGTTCAGTTTAAATAGTCACTACTGAGAGCAACATTTGAGATGGCAGAGGCACATCAAGCTCGTGTACTGAAAACCATAGAGGATATGGTTCAAAGTTTAGAACGGTACCACATTCGCAAGATGCAAGTAAGTGGTCATGTAAATGCAATTTCAGCTATGTTCAATACATCCAATATAATCCAGTATATTGTGCAGTGCATTATCTACAAATCACCCTCTCTTTTTCCATGCATACATCATTTGCAACCTGTAATTGTCAACACTTGGGCTTATCAGGTGCCCAGTTCAAATCTTTCTTGTGCATAATGTACCAAGGGTCTCATGTTCAAGTGCAGTGCAGAGTGCTGCGAGCGCTCCGTAGACTCCATGTCACAGGTGCACAATTGTATTGAACGCTGCCACACCCCTCTGGCTCAGGCCCAAGGACTAGTGACCAATGAACTGGAGAAATTTCAGGTGAGTATTTGTTTTAGTTGCTAACAACTTGAATATCTTGAGACAGCCGATACAGAGAATGTGTAACTTGATTGTGATTATTTCTCTGACTCCCCATGCCCAGGACCGGCTGACCAGGTGCACCATGCACTGCAATGACAAGGCCAGGGACCTGTTGGACTCTGGAGCCAAGGAGCCAGCTGTGAGGGCCCTGATGGAGAACTGTGTGGGCAGCTGCGTAGACGACCATGTCAACCTGATCCCAAGCATGACACACAGACTCAAAGAGAACCTGAACTCTATTCCACAGTGAGAAGGGGAGAGCGTACTGCAGATGCACGAGACATCTTGGGCTACAGTGACAAAGGGGTTCATAATGTTCTCTGACTGTAATAACAGCAAGGAAGTCTAAACCATTGGAAATGCAGTGTTTCCCCTATATGCATTTGTATAATAATGCAGATGTATGCCCAAGGAAGACCCCATAACCCCCCTCTCCACACTAAATGCTAGAAAAAATTCGAGGCGAAACACTGAAATGACAGATCCAATGCCTCAGTGAGGGAAAGGGACATGTGGGGTTTACAGCTTGCAAGGGTGAGATTTGAGTCCATGTCAGCGAGGGTGGTGGGGATATACCGCTGCTCAGTCAGAAGAAACTACAGATCCCTTGCAAACTGGTTGGCCTACATGTTTGTGTGGAGCACTTACTGTTTATTGGTTTAACTTAGACCAGAGACATGCCAGATGAATGTTCTCAGCAGGCCTGTGACATTACAGAATTGTCTAACATCAAAATACTGCTATGTGAACTGTGTGTGAGGGTAATTTATTACATTTCCTGATAACCTAGCTGTTGTATGATTGTCTTTATTCTGCCTCAGTGACTGTCTTCTTAATATCTGCAACCCGTTCTGTGATTCTCCTCAGTTTTTATATAAAAATGTCAACAATGGCAAGAAGGGTGGAATTGCATTGGTAATATCTTTCAGCCTGAAATTCTTATTCTAGCTGTGTCTTTTGGCAATTAATAAAAGTGAATAGTAATGCAACACACACATTATACAGCTTTTGAAAACACCAGTTTTAATAACTAACCATGTACAGCATAGTGAAACCTGTATAATGTACAAATGTATGCAGACACTAATGGTGAACTAATTGACAGCATTTCAGTGAGGATATTACAGCACAAGTTAGTCATATGTACAAGATACATGGTATACACTGTCCAACAAAATGCTTACTTGCAGGTTCCTTCGACAATGCAGCAATACGAATAGTACGATATGAATGACTGCAAAGTGTAAAGGTAAGACCCCACTGTTGAGGAAACTGACAGATCAGTAAACTTTTGTCAAAGACTGCCATGCCACTTTGGTCCAAAATAATCTTACAATACATTAAGGCAGGTATATTACAATTATCCAAAATGTAGACTAGAAATTAAAGTAATTTTGAAAGTTTAAAAGCAGCACCATATTCTGCCATAGGTATTTGAAATTCACATCTAATTCAGACCCACTAGTGGCCAACATACTCAATTAGCAATACTGTATGCGTTAGTAATTACATAAGAGGATAGTAATGGATGTACAGAACTAGTAACTGATCATTCCCTGGGAGAGATGACCATGGTCACACTTCTGATAGCACCACAGCCCACTGGTGTGGACTATTCATTGGCAGTGTACATTTCTTTAATTAAAAAAAGCCAAATAAATAATATAAAAAGGCATATCAAATGAATGAAATCAAATATTAACCATGACAACTGAAGAACAATTAATATTTTTGTAAAACAACATACCCCAAAACACAATAGATTGGGCTAAAGAGCATGCAGATGCCAGGGTTGTGTGGGGTAGAAGCTGTGGGCCACAGCCTGTGGTCAGAGAGGGGACTGGTTGAGGGTGTGGAGCTGATATCAGGATACACTGCGGGCACTGCTCTCTGGTTCAGGGGCATCAGGACGGCGGTCCATATGAGGAGATGTGTACTGGAAGTTACAGCACACGTAGAGGGGGAACGACAAGAGCCGACTGTCCAGGTTCATCACCACATACTCCTGGAAAAGGAACAGGAACAGAATGTAAGTTACAGCCATAATTGTTTCATCCGTTTCAGGCAATACTTGAGACCAAGGTGTTCATTTCAAGAGGGGAGGAAAGTTTCAGAACATGGATTGTGTGTGGTCTGACTGACCTGGTCTTTCTCCAGGGTGAGAAGCTGGTAACCAGTGGATCGACTACACACCAGCTTCCCACTGTTATCAAAGGAGGCCAGGCGTAACCTGAACATAGACGAACAGCGAATGACAGGTGAGGGCTAGTCCTGATAGAGCACAGGTAAATCACATGGCAGTTACACAGAACATAATTATACCATTACTACTACATACATAATGCATTGCCAACCTTTGAAATCTGTAGCTGTCCTATGCATGTTGTGCTGATCACAGCCTAGGTCCTGTCTGCAGCGGGGAACACTAACCTGTATGCTAGATGCCTCCGAGGCTGCAGACTCACAGCTCCCCCACATGGCTGGCTCAGTGTATTCCTCTTGAACACTATGAAGCGGTTGGTGTAGGTCACTAGCAGGTCAAAGCCAAAGTTGAAACCTGTCCACCGCCAACAGTACTAAGCAAGAATAAAAAGTTAACATCCTGTTATTTTATCTTTGCTTTTAAGTGCTTATTATATGATTCAGAATAAATCATAAATGATTTCCTTATTACACAGAGACTAATGGTTTGACTCACATCTCCATCTTTGGTCAGTTTCCTGCCACACCTCATACTGCTTGACTCAAACTCCTCCTTGTTGGCATCCTGTGGACTACAAACACACGTCTTACTAGAGAAAGAAATAGTAATGTCGTCTTTTTGTAGGCACCAACTCTGCCATGGTTCATTGGACAATGCCTACGTAGAAATTAATGTATTTTGGTTAAACGTGGAAAATAAGGTCTGTGGTATATGTTTTGTTCTGTGAAATTATCTTCGTCAGCTAACGTCACTTTGTGAATTCTGAAGCATTTATGTAATAAAAAAAACAAAGCACATAAAGGTCATAATGAATAAAGCTCTGATTATCTCAGAGTTTATTCCAAAACCCTATTCTTTCCCCATTAATTTCCGCCATAGGGACGGCCGAACGAACCAGAGGTAATTAATTTCCGGGTTTTAGGACTACAAGCTGTCGAGCTCTATTCTAGCGGAAATATATTTTCAGTAACTGAAAGTGGCAGATTGGCATTAATGTTGTCATGTTGCTGGTTTGGAGCTCCAGTTCTCACCCATTGTCATTGTCGTGCTCCGTCCGTAGCATGGCAAACCACTGGCTCTTGTACACAGAAGTCAGCCAATCTGTGGTATGAGGCGTTGTACAGAGTAGATCAAAAATTACTACAAAAACAGTTAAGTGAATGTGAAACATAAACCACTAGCCATTCATCAACCTTACCGGGTGGGAGAATATTGTCTCTCTCCAGGATGCGTGCAGACGCCAGGTCGTTGATGATGTATTGAAGGCGCACATGTCTGAAGACTGGAGTAAAGGGAGCGCCGTCCTCTGTTTTTAAGAAGGGCTCCTCCTCTCCCAACTCTGCAACAGCATGCATGTATGGTTCATTAGAAAAGACTGGTCAGTCAGCGTCTGTCTATTCTACAATCCCTTGTTCAGATAGGCTTGTAGCTCACTGTGACATGCACTGTGGAACAGAACGTACCAGTTCTACGTTTGCAAAGCCAGGTGTCAGCGTCAGCCAGCAGTTGCTTGATGGGACCGTCCCAGGATGGATTGAGCTGCAGGAACATCCACTGAGGAGAGGCAGAGTTACAAAGAGAGGGTATGAATGAGAACAAAAGAATGGGGAAGGGGGAGGTAAATCAACGGTCTTCCTTACAGTAGACAGCCCAAAACGCTGCAGTAGTACCTTTTTCAGGGCTGTGTAGACGTCCATCTCCACCTGCATGACGAAGAGGTCAGACGACTGGATCAGCGGTTCCATCACGTCCGCTCTGCAGATACAGCACACACCCTGCTCACTGACCACACAACACGTAGCCTCTATTACCAGTATGTACAACAGTTCTTGTGCTTACGTTGCTTCCAGAGGCAGCTTGGAACTCGTGGAGTGACTTACAGTTGACCGGGGTAGCTCTAGCAGGGCACAAATTTGATGAACTGACTTGTTGGGAAGGTGTCATCCTATGACGGTGCCACGTTGAAAGTCACTGAGCGCTGCAGTAAGGCCATTCTACTGTAAATGTTTGTCTATGGAGATTGCATGGCTGTGTGCTCAATTTTATACACCTGTCAGCAACAGGTATGGCTGAAATAGCCAAATCCACTAATTTGAAGGGTCCACATACTTTTGTATATATAGTGTATAAGCCTTAGGGAAGAATATGAAAACATTAAAGAGACGCACCCTAGCTCCTTCATCAGGTCAACATTCTGATGGGTCATGAGGTTATTGAGGAGCCATTCCTGACACCTGCAGGAGACACACAAGCATAAGCATGTAGAGAGCGAGACAAAAATAATTAAAATGTGTAATATTATTCAATAGGAGTGTAATGATGGGGCTTACTTCTTCATAACAGAGTCCAGGCCGTAGATGCTGGCAGAGGAGTAATAGCCACACACAGTCTTGACACTGACGTTCTCTTTCATTGTCTCGCCACATTGCTGGATCAGACCATCCTGCAAAGACACAAAGGCATGGCTTTGACTATCTATTATCATTCAGAAAATTCCATTCCAGCAACTTTCAACTCACACATATCACCATCATCACTACATTGTATACAGTTACATTCCATGTAAAATATACTGAAGTGTGATAATGACCATCTACTGACCAGTTGGAGCATACAAGCTGCTGCTAGGATACTGACCACCCTGCTGGGCTTGATCAGAACATCATCCCGGTACAGAGATCCAAACACTACCTGCAGAGCTAAAAACACACACAAAAGACAAATGTGTATAGTAACTGCAAAAAAGAAGTTCAGTGACATAAACAAAGCGATGTGTAGTATTTTATTCCTGACAGAAGTATTGTAGTACTCGAGTCCGACTCGAGTCCCGATTTTCATGACTTGTGACTCAACCATTAGTGACTGGGATTCTCCTTTCACGTGACTTGTATTTGCACTTAGACTGGCTACTATGATAAGCAGAATTTTAGCAGCATTGGGTGCACATATCTGCAAAGGTTCTGTTCTCTAGCAGTGGGAAGGATGCGCCACACCCGACACACGCAGTCGACATCAGCTGGTGAGCTGCAGGGCAGCAAGTGATGATTGTGGGCAGACAAGCAGCAGGCTCCGCTTCGATCATTGGCTAAGCGACACATCGCGCAAACGACTGTCTTGCACCAGTCAACTGTTTAGCTTTGCCTGGTTAAGAAACACAAAGTGCTTTAAGAAATTGAAAACAATACTAGTATCGAGTTTTAACTTGTGACTCGACCATTGATGACTCGGACTCCAGTCATAGGGACCTCTAGACTCAACATGGACTCAAGGTTTAGTGACTCGACGACAACAACACTGCCTGACAGTGACTTAAGTCCTCACCCTCTGTGTCGATGTTCTGGTCTGGGATCTCTAACGGTATGACCATCATGTTGGACTCCTTCCAGGATCCACTGAACATGCTGGAGAAATACCCCGACTACATAATTGAAACACAGGGAGGAGAGAGGGAGTGGAATGAGTCATAGGCATTGGCGTTGTTGAGACTTCAGTGTGTAGTGTACACAGAACAGTGCACTAACCTGGCACAGGTAGACTTTGTGCAGGTTCCACTCCTGCCCAAGGGCACAGATGCGGATGTCACTGTTCTCGCCGTTCAGGAACAAGGTCTGATAGATGTACTTAGAAGTGCTCTTTAGCTTCTTCCTGTTACAATTCCAAAACAAACCAGCAGAGGGCAGGTCAAGGTTAGAAACAGGCTGGCCATATGAAAGACGTGTGAATACCTCGCCTGTGCTGTGAAGGGCTCTCTACATAGTCTACGCAAACAGAGTAGACTGCGTCGCGTTCCAAAAATTCTGCCGCACACATGTACGTGGAACTATGTAGAGCATGCCGCAAACGGGGCTCCGTTTGTATAGACCTTTAGTGTGTTTTTCTCTTACTCTGTTTTGCTGTGTGTGTGTGTCACCTGTGTTCATGAAGTTGCGTGTGGCTCTTCTCACCTCCGTGGTGTGTCCAGTAAGGCATCTTCCTCATCAGGCTCACTGTCACAGTCACAGTGTGCAGTCCGTTTCCTCTTTCTGCACTCGCATCCATGCTTGCCACTGGCACATGCAGTCTCAACTGCTTCCTCCGGATCCTGGGAGGAGGCCTGCATGCGGCTGCCCAGGGTGCCCATCTCTCCCCTGCACACTACACTCAAAACAAGACCGTCAGCATGGATGAATTGTAATTCACAAGCTTCCCTACTCAGGGGTAAACTAGATTAGGTCACTTTTTTGTTGATGAGTAACTATTTCTTAAAGTTATCTAGGTTCAGACCTGGAGAAATTTTGCAGTTATTTATATACACTACATGACCAAAAGTATGTGGACACCTGCTCGTCGAACATCTCATCCCAAAATCATGGGCATTCATATGGAGTTGGACCCCCCTTTGCTGCTATAACAGCATCCACTCTTCTAGGAAGGCGTTCCACTAGATGTTGGGACATTGCTGCAGGGACTTGCTTCCATTCAGCCACAAGAGCATTAATTAGGTTGTGCACAGATGTTGGGCGATTAGGCCTGGCTCGCAGTTGGCTTTCCAATTCATCCCAAAGGTGTTCAATGGGGTTGAGGTCAGGGCTCTGTGCAGGCCAGTCAAGTTCTTCCACACCAATATCAACAAACAATTTCTGTATGGACCTTGCTTTGTGCACTGGGACATTGTCATGCTGAAACAGGAATGGCCTTCTCCCAAACTGTTGCCACAAAGTTGGAAGAAAATAATCGTCTAGAATGTCATTGTATGCTGTAGCGTTAAGATTTCCCTTCAAGGGGTTTAGCCCAAACCATGAAAAACAGCCCCAGACCGTTATTCCTCCTCCATCAAACTTTACAGTTGGTACTATGCATTGTGGCAGGTAGCATTTTCCTGGCATCCGCCAAACCCAGATTTGTCCGTTGGACTGCCAGATGGTGAAGCGTGATTCATCCCTCCAGAGAACACATTTCACTGCTCGAGTCTACTGGCGGCTAGCTTTACACCACTTCAGCCGACGCTTGGCATTGCGCATGGTAATCTTAGGCTTGTATGCGGCTGCTCGGCCATGGAAATCCATTTCATGAAGCTCCTAACGAACAGTTATTGTGCTGATGTTGCTTCCAGATGCAGTTTGGAACTTGGTAGTGAGTGTTGCAACCGAGGACAGACAATTTTTACTCGCTACACGCTTCAGTACTCGGTGGTCCCGTTCTGTGAGCTTGTGTGGCCTACCACTTCGTGGTTGAGCTATTGTTGCTCCTAGACGTTTACACTTCAATAACAGCACTTACAGTTGACATTGGCAGCTCTAGCAGGGCAGGAATTTGCCTAATTGACTTGTTGGAAAGGTGACATCCTATGACAGAGACACGTTGAATGTCACTTATTTCTTCAGTAAGGCCATTCTACTGCCAATGTTTGTCTATAGTGATTGCATGGCTTTGTGCTCGATTGTATACACTTGCCAGCAACGGATGTGGTTGAAATAGCCTAATCCAGTAATATGAAGGAGTGTCCACATACACTATATATACACAAAAGTATTTCGAAAGCATAAATGATAAACATAATTAAGTCCTGTCCTCTGACAACAACAATACTGCTGTAGCTAACTGCGGTAGCTAGCTAACAACCTCAGGCACTGTGTCCAGCTATCATTGTTTTTGTTGTTGCCACAGCTCCTTAGCTAGCTACCTACACAACACAGCTAGCTACTTTAGCGTACGACCGGGTAGCTAATAAATGTAATAGCTAGATAATTTACAATATACAGAAACGTAACTTACCTGATATATATAACAAGGCAAACCCGTCGTCTAGCAAGCTTTGTTGACAATTAATTTAAACACGCCTAGCTATGTTGCTAGCCAGCTCAGCTGTGACAGGTCACAGACGTAATTTATCTACTGTTAGCTAGTAAAGTATTTAAACAACAAGCCTTCTCAGCTAAAAAAAAATTGGGACAAAGAGGTAATTTAGCACCAGATATTGTGGAGCTAGTTAATCCGGCCAAATACGATCTACCAATAGCCTGAACATCATTAGCAATGTTTAAAATTATATTTCAAGAACCATTCTCAAATTGTCTTCCTATTTTCCATAGGTAAAACGATGCAGATATACCACAGGCTCACAATTTGTCTTCTTCTAGCCTGCTCACTATGATGTGCCTCACACGCTTCGGCGCATTATTGCCATCTACTGTACTATAGGTGATATGCAGATTTGGACAAGCTAACTGTTGCTAGCTAGTGTGGGAATATGTTTATATTGGATTATTGTTCAACCATATTTATATATTTAAAAAATGTGTATGTGACCAATGAACAATCACAGAAACAATGCAATGTTATTTCAGGAGGTAATTTAGATTTGTTTTATTAACCATCTACAAAGACCATTCTCATCCCAGCCGCTGTCGTCATATCATTTCCAGATCCCCACTAGCAGTAGTATGTGTCTCGTGAAAAAAAAGACGCTGAGCACGGTTTCAGGTTCCCAGACAGCCTTTCTTTGAACACGGGCTGACACGTACCCAACTGTTTACTTGTGTTGAAAAAACTCCCTAGGAAAAGGAGGTACCTTTTTCTGCTAGGTTGACATCCCTGTCCATATATCTAGTGTTTTTTGTGGTTGCATAACCGAGTCAAGTATGGAGGCAGGGGTGTGCGACAATGCTGCTGCAGGTATGTAACAATTGTTGCTTTGCAGCTCTGCTTTCAGTAAATTGTTACACTGTTTATAGCAAGGTGAGATTTAGCTTGAGTAATACGTGAATTATGGTACGTGCAACATACGCAATGAGTTTATAATCAGGATAAACAATTAAGTGTTTATATTTATATTAATTGCGTCTTATGGTTTATAGTGCATTGTGGAATTTACATACAGTACACAACACATACCTATTGCATTTTTGTGAACAGTAGGGTAAAGATGTTTCTCTTATGAAGTGTGAATTGGCTTAGGTGCTCCTTTCATTGAGTAGTCTTCAGAACAGGGGGGACTCTTCTGGGAGTAGTGATGAAGGGACCATGGACAAAGGACACAGCACCAACTGCAGATAGGGTAGTGGAAAGTGAGAGCAGGATGAAGCATCTGTTTGGGTTTGAGAAGGAGGACCTGTCCTCCTGGCATCACCTGGTGTATCTCCTAAACCGCCTGACTGACCCTGCTTCTCTGGGCATCTTCCACTTCCTGTTTGGTGAGCTGTCAGTCATTTTCACTAAGCTTAGTTATCCTGAGTCAAAAGGGCTGCGGGATCTGTCATTTTAATTTGTGCCTGAGAATGCTTTAGCCAACCTGGACTACAAGTGCCTGGATGGGGCTCCCGTGTGCCGCTTCCCTCTTCAACTTCCTGCAGCCGCTGCCTCTTGATTATATGTACCTGGTCTATGTGATGATTCTCTTTAGTAGGTCAAGTTCTGATTCAGTGATTAGAACAGCAACTGTATGCTATCCCCTTTGTGTGTGTGTCTTTTAATGAGAGCATCAATGTTCAATTTCCATGTTTGGGTCTTCTTTATGGGTGCTGTGGGAATCATGCTGGGCTGTTTCTACCACCTCTCCTGTCTCATGTTCATATCCACCTACTGGTACACCTTCTTCCTGGACAAAACAGCATGGAACAACCACTCTTACCTTTATGGCCTCATTGGCTTCCAGCTGACATTCATGGGATGCCAATAGATATTGGTGAGTAGTTAACCTCTTATGAAACCATTGTACTAAAGAGCTGTTAGGTATAATATATTTGGTTGATTGACATTCTTTTTTTTCTGTGTGTGTGTATATGTGTGTGTGTGTCAGTGTATGCACACTTATGTACATACGGTACCAGTCAAAAGCTTGGACACACCTAATCATTCAGGAGTTTTTCCATTCTTTATTATTTTCTACATTGTAGAATAATAGTTAAGATATCAAAACTATGAAATAACACACATGGAATTATTTTGCAACCAAAAAAGTGTTAAACAAAAATATATTTGAGATTCTTCAAAGAAGCCACCCTTTGCCTTAATGACAGCTTTGCACACTTTGACAGCTTTGCACATATGCTGAGCACTTGTTGGCTACTTTTCCTTCACTCTGCGGTCCAACTCATCCTAAACCATCTCATTTCAGTTGAGGTCGGGTGATTGGAGGCCAGGTCATCTGATGCAGTTCCAGATGGGATGGCGTATCTCAGCAAAATGCTGTGGTAGCCATGCTGGTTAAGTGTGCCTTGAATTCTAAATAAATCACAGACAGTGTCACCAGCAAAGCACCCCCACCCCATCACACCTCCTCCTCCATACTTCACGGTGGGAACCACACATGCGGAGATCATCCGTTTACCTACTATGAGTCAGTTGGAACCAAAAATCTCACATTTTGAATAATGTGCATTGCTCCTGTGTTTCTTGGCCCAAGCAAGTCTGTCACAGTTGGGAGTCACTGAGTGTACTGTCAGCTAAAGTTATTTCCCAACTCTACGGGTTACCAGAATAATTGCTCAATCAGTGTCAACACTGCTATCCGTCAGCACCAAACAGTAGCGTAGACTAGCTTGAGTCAGCAGAACGATGGGAGTTGCAGAGGGGTGTGGAACGAGGCTTTGTAGAAGTAAAACTGGTCCATACATTCTGCTGTCCTGATCTGGAGTACAGTTCTGTTTTTTATTTTACCTGTATTTAACTAGGCAAGTCAGTTAAGAACAAATTCTTATTGTCAATGACAACCTAGGAACAGTGGGTTAACTGCCTTGTTCAGGGGTAGTAGAAAGGGATCTTATACTGTCCCTTATAATATTCCTTACATACAGCTGAAGTCAGAAGTTTGCATACACCTTCGCCAAATACATTTAAAGTCAGTTTTTCACAATTCCTGACATTTAATCTTCGTAAAAATTCACTGTTTTAGGTGTTAGGATCACCACTTTATTTCAAGAATGTGAAATGTCAGAATAATGGTAGAAGGAATTATTTATTTCAGCTTTTATTTCATCACTACGTCAGTGGGTCAGAGGTTTACATGCACTCAATTAATTTTTGGTAGCATTACCTTAAATAATTTAAACTTGGGTCAAACGTTTTGGGTAGTCTTCCACAAGCTTCCCACAATAAGTTGGGTGAATTTTGGCCCATTCATCCTGACAGCTGGTGTAACTGAGTCAGGTTTGTAGGCCTCCTTGCTTTTTCAGTTCTGCCCACAAATTTTCTATAGGATTGAGGTCAGGGCTTTGTGATAGCCACTCCAGTACCTTGACCTTGTTGTCCTTAAGCCATTTTGCCACAACTTTGGAAGTATGCTTGTCCATTTGGAAGACCCATTTGCAAAAAAGCTTCAACTTCCTGACTGATGTCTTGAGATGTTGCTTCAATATATCCACAAAATATTCCTACCTAATGATGCCATCTATTTTGTGAAGTGCACCAGTCCCTCTCTCATCAAGCACCCCCACAACATGATGCTGCCACCCCTGTGCTTCACAGTTGGGATGGTGTTCTTTGGCTTGCAAGCCTCCCCCTTTTCCTCCAAACATAACGATGGTCATTATGGCAAACAGTTCTATTTTTGTTTCATCAGACCAGAGGACATTTCTCCAAAAAGTACAATCTTTGTCCCCATGTGCGGTTGCAAACCGTAGTCAGGCTTTTTTATGGCGGTTTTGGAGCGGTGGCTTCTTCTTTGCTGAGCGGCCTTTCAGGTTATGTCGATATAAGACGCGTTTTACTGTGGATATAGATACTTTTGTACCTGTTTCCTCCAGCATCTTCACAAGGTCCTTTGCTGCTGTTCTGGGATTGATTTTCACTTTTTGCCCCAAAGTACGTTCATCTCTAGGAGACAGAAGGCGTCTCCTTCCTGAGCGGTATGACGGCTGCGCGGTCCCATTGTGTTTATACTTGCGTACTATTGTTTGTACAGATGAACATGGTACCCGTTCAGGCGTTTGGAAATTGCTCCCAAGGATGAGCCAGACTTGTGGAGGTCTACAAAGAAATGTCTTAGGTTTTGGCTGATTTCTTTTGATTTTCCCATGATGTCAAGCAGAGAGGCACTGAGTTTGAAAGTAGCCTTGAAATACATCCACAGGTACACCTCCAATTGACTCAAATGATGTCAATTAGCCAATCCGAAGCATCTAAAGCCATGACATTTTCTGAATTTTCCAAGCTGTTTAAATGCGCAGTCAACTTAGTGACCAGAAAATAGCTGTGCAGTAATGCTCCCCATTCAACCTGACAGCTTGAGAGGATCTGCAGAGAAGAATGGGAGAAACTCCACAAATACAGGTGTGCCAAGCTTGTAGTGTCATACTCAAGAAGACTCTAGGCTGTAATCGCTGTGCTTCAACAAACTACTGAGTAAAGGTTCTGAATACTTATGTAAATGTGATATTTCAGTTTTTAGCTTGGTCATTATGGGGTATTGTGTGTAGATTGATGAGGGGTAAAAAATATTTAATAGAATAAGAATTAGAATAAGACTTATAACAAAATGTGGAAAAAGTCAAGGGGTCTGAATACTTTCCGAAGGCACTGTGTGTGTATATTGAGTATACAACAAATTAAGAACACCTGCTCTTTCAAGACAGACAGCCCAGGTGAATCCATGATCCCTTATTGATGTCATTTGTTAAATCCACTTCAATCAGTGTAGGTGATGGGGAGGAGACAGATGCACAAATTATTTTAATTTTATTTTTACGTCTGCCATTCAAAGGGTGAATGGCCATTACATAAAATTGAAGTGCCTTTGAACTGGGTATGGTATTAAGTGCCAAGCGCACCAGTTTGTGTCAAGAACTGCAGCGCTGCTGAATTTTTCATGCTCAACCGTTTCCTGTGTAGGAAGAATGTTGGCTGAATGGACATCCAGCCAACTTGACACAAATGTAGGAAGAATTGGAGTGAACATGCACCAGCATCTCTGTGGAACGCTTTTGACACCTTGTAGATTCCATGCCCCAATGAATTAAGGCTGTTCTGAGGGCAAAAGTGTCGGGGAGTGCAACTCAATATTAGGAAGGTGTTCCTAATGTTTGGTATGTTCAGTGTGATATATACTGAACAAAAATATAAACACAACATTGCAACAAGTTCAACGATTTTCCTGAGTTACAGTTCATATAAGAAAGTAAATAAATTAAGCCGTAATCTATAGATTTCACATGACTGGGCAGGGGCGCAGCCATGGGTGGGCCTGGGATGGCATAGGCCCACCCATTTGGGAGCCAGCTCTCAAACAATCAGAATGAGTTCTTCTCCACAAAAAGACAGACTGAAAGAAAGAGACAGAAATACTTCTCAGTGTCACCAGCTGTCTGGGTATCTGGTCTCAGATGATCCCGCAGGTGAAAGAAGCTGGATGTGGAGGTCTTGGGCTGGCATGGTAACACATGGTCTGCGTTTGGACGCACTGACAAATTCTCTAAAACCAAGTTATGATGAACATTAAAATCTCTGGCAACAGCTGTGGTGGACTTTCCTATAGTCAGCATGCTAATTGCAAACTCCCTCAACTTGAGACTTCTGTGGCATTGTATTGTGTGACAAAACTGCACATTTTAGAGTGGCCTTTTATTGTCTCCAGCACAAGGTGCACCTGTATAATGATAATCCATCCACCGGACAGGTGTGGCATACCTAGGTAAATGAGAAATGCTCACTAACAGGGATGTCAAAAATATAAACACAACATGTAATGTGTTGTTTCAAGAGCTGAAATAAAAGATCTATGAAATTTTCCATATGCACAAAATGCTTATTTCTCTAAAATTATGTGCACAAATGTGTATATATATATTGCTCTTTGACCTCTGGCTATAATGGCCTGTATGGGTACTCCTGGAATATGATGGTTCACTCTCGCTCCCACCAGCATGTCAAGATCACCTACCAAGATGGAAAAACAGGAGAGGTTGGATACCTCAACCCTGGGGTGAGCCACTGAACCATAACACCAATATAGAGTCATAGGAAAGGTCAGAAAGCAAAAGTGGAAAACATGGGGAATGTGACACTGAGGAGTATAAGCTCAAGTCGATTCATTAACCATTCAACATCCCATCTGAACAATGATGGCACTCTGGGTCTGATTTTAAGTGAACTACATACAGAGTCATCAGCCCTACATACAGTAGGACCTCAGATAAGAACACGTTGTGAATGGAGGTCGCCCATAATGTTCATTCATTCACTTAACACCTTTCTAGAAAATATTGATTGCGTACATCTTATTTAATTATGAACTTTTCTGTGACAGTATCTGGGAGAAGGTGGATCTGAGTACCTCATACTGCAATACTCATGAAGGTGTTATGACTGGTTCCATAAAGGTGTTGTGAATGTCTTATGTATACCCCATACATGTGGTGTTCATGTTTTGTGTGTGTGTATTTACATGTTCTGAAATAGTTCTGTGGTGCACCTGTAGGTGTTCACTCAGAGTCGGCGGTGGAAGGACCATGGGGACATGCTAAAGCAGTATGCCACCTGCCTGAGCCGCCACCTGCCTCACTACAACATCTCTGACCCAGAGATCTTTGACATCTGGGTGTCCATCAATGAACGCTTCCAACAACGGTACAACATAGCCTTTTTGTGATCTTTCACATCCTCCACATGGATAGAAATGTTCTTCGCAGTTTGGTCTTAGAATTCTCTTTTCCCTTCAGTTAGGATCTTTGACCCCCATGTGAACATTGTGAAGGCAGACTGGTCACCATTACGCCCAAATCCATGGCTCTGTTGGTGGACCTCTCTCCCTGGAGGACAAAATTTCAGGAGATAAGAGGACTCTTTGGACAACCAGAGTCTTCATCGCAGACTTCCCAGGTTCGGGGTCTCCCCCTCTCCCTCATTGTTTTCCATTGAGAGTAATTATATTTTAGTCATTTAGCAGACTCTCATCCAGAGCGACTTAGTGCATTCATTTTAAGATAGCTAGGTGGAACAACCACATCACAGGCATAGTAAATAGACCTTTACTCAAGGTGAGGAAGGAGGGGGATTATTTAAGATACTCTTTGAAGAGGTAGGGTTTGAGGTGCCTTCAGAAGATCGGCAGGGACTCGGCTATCATAGCTTCATGGGGAAGCTGGTTCCACCATTGAGGTGCCAGGACAGAGAAGAGATTGTACTGGGCTGGGGCTGAGCTGGAGCTGCCCTACTGTAGGAATGGGAGGGCCAAGAGTCCAGCGGTGGTGTAGGGTTTGAGCATAGCCTGAAGGTAGGGAGTGGCAGTTCCTCTTGCTGCTCTGTTGGCAAGCAGCATGGTCTTGTAATGGATGCAAGTTTTGCCTGGAAGCCAGTGGAATGTGCTGAGGAGCGGGGTGACATGGGAGAACTTGGGAAGGTTGAAAACCAGGAGGGCTGCAGCGTTATGGATAAGTTGCAGGGGTTTCATGGCACAAGCTAGGAGCGAGTCACTGCTTTGATGTTTGTAGAGAACGACAGGGTGTTGTCCAGGGTCACACCAAGGTTCTTTGCACACTCAGAAGCTGACACTGTGGAGTTGTCAATCGTGATGGAGAGGTCTTTGAGCGGGCAGGCCTTCCCCGGGTGGAAGAGCAGCCAAGTCTTGTTGAGGTTGAGGTGGTGGGCCGACATCCAAGCTGAGATATCTGCCAGGCACGCAGAGATGGGTGTCGCCACCTGGGTGTCAGAAGGGGGGAGAAGGAGAAAAGTAGTTGTGTCATCCTCATAGTAATGATAGGAGAAACCATGTGATGATATGACGGAGCCGAGTGGCTTGGTGTATAGAAAGAATAGGAAAGGGCCAACATGGTGATTACTGATTCCTCACCCAAAGTACATTTCAATCCTAATCATGCATGTGTTTGTTCGTCTTGCCTCTAGGTCTCCACCTAGATAACTATGTCAGTGAGGACCTGGGCAACACCAGTGTGCAGGTGCTGCAGGGCCTGCTGAATGTTAAGATAGTGGATGAGAAGGAGAACTACACGCTCCAACCTGGAGAGCAGAAGCAGGTATGCTCCTTCATCACCCTACCTGCTTCAGCCAGCCTGTAATAACACCCTTCAATGGATGACAGCTGTACTGTAGTCATTATAATGGTGTGGAACTTACTGCTAAACACAAGTTTCAAATTCCAGTTGCCATGATGTTGTTAGGAGTACTCATTGTATGTGTGTGTGAGCAGCTTCCTGCTGGGGCTGAGGAGCCGTCCTGCTACATGTACATCTACGGCAACTCCACAGAGGCAGCGCTACAGAGGAACTTCACTAAGCTGTTTGAACTGCAGGAGCGGGTCCGCAACGGAACAGGTCAGGGCTTAAATATACAGCGCATTCGGAAAGTATTCAGACCCCTTCGCTTTTTCCACATTTTGTACGTTACAGCCTTGTTCTGAAATTGATTCAATGAATGTTCCTTAAAAATATACACGCTACCTCACAATGACAAAGCAAAAACAGTTCTTTGTGTGACATTTTTGCCCCTTTTATTAAAAATAAACATACCTTATTTACATAAGTATACAGTCTACCTGTGGTCAATTCAATTAATTTTGAATTGAGCCATGAGGTTTGCCAAACGGCCAAAAGGCACCTAAAGGACTCCCAGACCATGGGAAACAAGATTGAACTATTTGGCCTGAATGCCTAGCGTCACGTCTGGAGGAAACCTGGCACCTTCTCTACGGTGAAGCATGGTGGTGGCAGCATCATGCTGTGGGGATGTTTTTCAGCGGCAGGGACAGGGAGACTAGTCAGGATCGAGGGAAAGATAAACGGAGCGAGAGATCCTTGATGAAACCCTGCTCCAGAGCACTCAGGACCTCAGACTGGGGCAAAGGTTCACCTTCCAACAGGACAACGACCCTAAGCACACAGCCAAGACAACGCAGGAGTGGCTTCGGGACAAGTCTCAATGTCCTTGAGTGGCCCAGCCAGAACCCAGACTTGAACCCGATCAAACATCTCTGGAGAGAGCTGAAAATAGCAGTGCAGCAACGCTCCGCATCCAACCTGACAGCGCTTGAGAGGATCTGCAGAGAAGAATTGTACAAACTCCCCAAATACAGGTGTGCCACGCTTGTAGCGTCATACTCAAGAAGACACGAGGCTGTAATCTCTGCCAAAGGTGCTTTGAGGTGGCGAATCGCATCTCTGCATGTCTGGCAGACATATCAGTGTGGATGACGGATCACCACCTCAAGCTGAACTTCGGCAAGACGGAGCTGCTCTTCCTCCCGGGGAAGGACTGCCCGTTCCATGATCTCGCCATCACGGTTGACAACTCAATTGTGTCCTCCTCCCAGAGCGCTAAGAACCTTGGCGTGATCCTGGACAACACCCTGTCGTTCTCAACTAACATCAAGGCGGTGGCCCGTTCCTGTAGGTTCATGCTCTACAACATCCGCAGAGTACGACCCTGCCTCACACAGGAAGCGGCGCAGGTCCTAATCCAGGCACTTGTCATCTCCCGTCTGGATTACTGCAACTCGCTGTTGGCTGGGCTCCCTGCCTGTGCCATTAAACCCCTACAACTCATCCAGAACGCCGCAGCCCGTCTAGTGTTCAACCTTCCCAAGTTCTCTCACGTCACCCCGCTCCTCCGCTCTCTCCACTGGCTTCCAGTTGAAGCTCGCATCCGCTACAAGACCATGGTGCTTGCCTACGGAGCTGTGAGGGGAACGGCACCTCAGTACCTCCAGGCTCTGATCAGGCCCTACACCCAAATAAGGGCACTGCGTTCATCCACCTCTGGCCTGCTCGCCTCCCTACCACTGAGGAAGTACAGTTCCCGCTCAGCCCAGTCAAAACTGTTCGCTGCTCTGGCTCCCCAATGGTGGAACAAACTCCCTCATGACGCCAGGACAGCGGAGTCAATCACCACCTTCCGGAGACACCTGAAACCCCACCTCTTTAAGGAATACCTAGGATAGGATAAAGTAATCCTTCTCACCCCCCCCCTCCCCCTCCTTAAAAGATTTAGATGCACTATTGTAAAGTGGCTGTTCCACTGGATGTCATAAGGTGAATGCACCAATTTGTAAGTCGCTCTGGATAAGAGCGTCTGCTAAATGACTTAAATGTAAATGTAAATGTGCTTCAACAATGTACTGAGTAAAGGGTCTGAATACTTATGTAAATGTCATCTTTTTACAATTATTTTAATACATTTTTAAAAATTTCTACAAACCTGTTTTTGCTTTTATTATGATGGGTTATTGGGTGTAGATTGATGAGGGGGAAAAAAACTATTTAATTTAATACATTTTAGAATAAGACTAATGTAACAAAATGTGGAAAAAGTCAAGGGGTCTAAATACTTTCCGTATGCAGTGTACATACAAATGGAACTAACACACACAATAGGAACTAGCACGCAACACAAAGGAAGTGCTAAGCCAGTGTTACCCAACTCTCATCATCCTGTACCCCCAACAGTACACATGTTCGTTGTAGCCCTGTACAAACACACCTCATTCAACTCATTAAGGGCTTGATGATGAGTTGACAAGTTGAATCAGGTGTGCTTGTCCAGAGTTATAATAAAATGTGTACTGTTGAGGGTACTGGAGGACCAGGGTTGGGAAACACTGTGCTAAGCTAACACATTGTCTTGCCCCCACAGAAACAGAGCCCCTGCTTCCAGAGCTCCTGCCTCCAGAGCTCCAGCCACTCATCACTGGAGACAACGATGAGGGGTCAGAGGTCAATGTGTCGGATCCCGTCATCCGGCTGTTTCTACGCCAACAGTGACGAAGTAAGGAAGTGAAGAGGCACAGGGAAGCCAACATGGTCGAAAGGCTGAACCAGTTTACTGTGAAAGTACTACATGCTGCGGCAAACGTGAGTGTTTTTTTTCATTGCAACTACCAAAACCCATGACAAAACTCGTACTTATGTCAATGTCCTTGTCCACAAACAATTTCCCCATGAGGATTATAGTCATTATCCTGTCTTCTCTTAAACCCATGCGATTCCTCCACTTTCCACTGGTATTGTGCACCAGCTTGGCGCGTTTCTATGTTTTGTAGTTAAAAGGATAAAGAGAAGCGTTTCCAATGACATCATCGGTATGCATCATATGATTTTAACCAATTGTCTACAAATTTGTTGTCACTTATCCTTTTTACTACAAAACATAGAAGTGTGCCATTTTCACATACATTACATGACCAAAAGTATGTGGACACCTACTCGTCAAACATCTCATTACAAAATCATGGGCATTAATATGGAGTTGATCCCCCTTTGCTACTGTAACAGCCTCCACACTTCTGGGAAGGCGTTTCACTAGATGTTGGAATATTCCGTTGGGACTTGCTTCCATTCAGCCACAAGAGCATTAGTGAGCACGGGGGCATTGTCATGCTGAAACAGGAACGTGTCTTCCCCAAACTGTTGCCACAAAGTTGGAGGCACATAATTGTTTAGAATGTCATTGTATGCTGCAGTATTAATATTTCCCTTCACTGGAAATAAGGGGCCTATCCTGAACCATGAAAAACAGCCCCAGACCATATTCCTCCTCCAAACTATACAGTTGGCACTATGCATTCGGGCAGGTAGAGTTCTCCTGGCTTCCGCCAAACCCAGATTTGTCCGTCGGACTGCCAGATGGTAAAGCGTGATTCATCACTCCAGAGAACGCTTATCCACTGAGTCCAATGGTTGAGAGCTTTACACCACTCCAGCTTACGCTTGGCATGGTGATCTTAGGCTTGTGTGTGGCTGCTTTTGGCCATGTAGTGTATCTTAACACCTCTTCTTCAATTTTCACCTAAAATGACATACCCAACTCTAACTGCCTGTAACTCAGGACCTGAAGCAAGGATATGCATATTGTTGATACCATTTGAAAGGAAACACTTTGAAGTTTGTGGAAATGTGAAATTAATGTAGGAGAATAACACATTAGATCTGGTAAAAGATATTTATTTTTTTGCACCCTTGTTGAAATGCAAGAGGCCATAATGTATTATTCCAGCCCAGGCACAATTTAGATATTGGCCACTAGATAGCAGCAGTGCATGTGCAAAGTTTTAGACTGATCCAATGCACAGCTGTTCAAAACGTTGTATCAAGACTGCCCAAATGTGCCTAATTGGTTTATTAATACATTTATGTCCTGGGATTATTTTGTTGTTGTTACTTACAACCTTATGCTAATCACGTTAGCTCAACCGTGCCGTGGGGGCACCGATCTCGTCAAGGTTAATGTTCAGATGGTGCTGGAGATTAAGTTAAAAACATTTGGAAATTGAATTCTATTTAAATGTAGACATTAGCATTTTAGGAAGGAGTACATGTCATAGATTGTAAATATAAGGAACATATCTTTGAGGGTACCATGAGCTCTGTGTTGTAGGTTTCTGATGACAGCCATAGCTATGGGTAACCTGGCAGTAGGCCTCCCTCCACCATGAAGGAACCAGAGACAAATCAGGACGAGGTTGGCCACGATGAGCTCTAGGAGTATTGTGTGTGTGTGTGTGAGAAAATGTATTAGTAAATTAATTAAATGTGTTTGAATGACAGCGAGAAGATGCTAGACTGTCAAGTTTGTTACAAAAACAAAGTCAGAATTATCAATTTTCCATCAATTAAATCCAAATAGACCTTCACAAAAGGTATCTCTTTGCTATGCCTAACTTTTAATGAGGTCATTTGATTGAGGGTAATAATTTTGTTTACTTGATAGGTACCTACACAGCTAGCAAGAATAAAATGTTATTCACAAGAAATTCATTAAAAGGCTTAAAAGCAATACAAATAAAGTTGTCTAGTAGTGGTGTAGCTGAACTTCATATGCTAGCTTTACTATGAAACCTATGGTATCAATGTTTGACTTGTCACCATTTGCATTCCGAAATGCAGCTGGTACTTTTCTAATAACATGATACAATATTCACATTCTCAGTGTTTTTTGAACTTGAACGCTCATGTAAGTTTCAGATTTTGGGTAAACCTTAAAACGGGGGAAATGTAAAAAGTTTCATGAATATGTAGTCCACACAAATGCCAGGAAGTTTCACTCATTAGTTGAGAAAAAAAGAGAAACCGGTATTGAAGTGTCATGCTTTATTGCGGTCTGTCTTAATCATGATATTTTACAGATTACTGTGCTCTGCCTAAAGTGCTACAGTACAACACCACAGTGTCATTAATGGTAGGGTGTCATGGCACAAGATACATACTGTACAGGACATACATATGCTATATACACAAGATTTAAAAAATAATAATTAAAAATCATTGGATTTGTTAACACCGGGCATGCTTTTCTCAGTTGAAGTGGACAATTCTATACATGGGTTAGTTTAACAAATGAAAAATGATTCGCTAAGTGTGCTAGTGTCCACCTGGTCTCAATTCAGAGAACACATTGGATAGAAATAAAGGATGGCAGAGAATTCTAGTCAATAGAATGCCCAGACCATCCTCATATTTTAGAGTATCTATAGTATTAACCATCCATAATTGTCTAACGAATGACAAGTGCAAAGTAAATGTTAGACCAACTAAACTCTTCAAAAAAGTATCCACTGTGAAATACGCACTGTGGAACATTACAGCACCGCTAACAGTTTAGCTCTGGAGTGCTTCAGTCGCTAAGTTGGATCAAAACTCTGGCATTTTTAAATGGCCCTTTGTTGTAGGTTTACAGCAGCAGTCCCACGTTCAGAAAGAGCAACAATGAACCACATTGTTCTTCTTTACAATAGAGACACACTAAGATAAGGCAGACAAACAAAATGCATCTTATTACACAGACAAGTTCAGCTTCCCTTTTTATATTTCAGCTTTTTAACCACGCATTTGATCGGTTGCCCTTCATTAATTCATAGCTAATATAGAGTTAAACCGTTTGACCTATTAAAGGTTATTTCATCAACCTATCACAGTGTAAAACCGCGAGGTCTCACCTTCATTTTAAGGGAAATACCATTAGTAGATGCATACAGCCTGCTGGTCCATAAGGCTGAGTCTATATGCATATGCCTTAGCTCCATTTACATTAACGGGGTAGTGTACCTAATAAACTTTGAATGTCAGTATAGTATTCATTTTATATATCTGTATCCATGAGTTTCTAGTGGATAGACCAATAGTTCAAGAGAAAATAGCCTCGTTAATGGAAAAAAGCATATTTCATATTAAACACCAATGTTGTTCACTAAATTGATGGTTAACATTTAGGATAATCTTTGACAGCGTTGTCCTAATTTTTTATTTTAAATGTGATAAGGCCACACAGAAGGCCAGAGATTAGACACCTGTGATAATCTGATGTACCCAAATGGGTAGTAGATTAAATAAAATCCTTGAAAATTACCAAATTCTGGTAGTTTACTGGTAACTTTTAAAATGTTCAGTAATATACCCTCCCTTTGCAACCATGTTACAGTAGTGTTCATCTTTGAGTAACAATACTTCCGAAAAGGCATCTCTCATCAACATATCCATTAATGCTGGGAAACAAACTACAAAATGACTATGAATAGATAAAAATGGTATATATCCACACACACACAACTTTTAGAATAATGTTCACAAAATTGAGACGCTTACAAGTTGTACATTTCTGAGTCATCCCTTTGTCGTCAAGAGTTAGTAGTAAGTCCTCCAAACTGGCATACAGTAACTCTACCTTGGTTGAAGGTCTGGGTAAAATATTCCATGTATCACTCCTTCTATGACAACATTTGAAAATGTATCTATGAAGAGAAAAAAAAGTCAAACTGATTTGTTCTATAAAATATTGCATTTCCCCTTCAAATGATTAGCTGTTGTATTTACATAATTAAATATTACATAAAGAGATCTCACTTTAATATTGCAACAATATTGATTGTCTATTCATGGGCAGTGTGAAGATGTGTAAAGATATGTTACCGTGGGTGGATGGGAGCAGGTAGGGGTCTCGCTGGTAGATCATGGTTGGCTGATGGGTCAGTTTACTACAGAGAGACCAGGGAGGAGAAGGAGAAGTCAAGGGGGTTAAGGATCACAAGCCTGATAAAGCCAGACCTCTGACAACATTATGATGAATAGTTAGCTATTTTGACATTATACTTTGGAATTGACCTACATCAAACTACTATAAACTAAATAAACTATACAAAAGGTAAAATCCACTAATTCACACTGTTAAATAACACTCATATGTGAGAAGAATATTATTTGAGAACAAATGTTTCATTTTGGCGTTTATAACAAGGTTGGTAGAAGCATAAGAAAAATCGCTGTGGAAATCCGTTGCAGCTCAAGTCGATTACAAAATCCACAATGCAACGCTCTGACTAACGGCTAGAAAACGTAGTGACACACAATAATACCAAAGACAATATCAGTATGTAATGGAGCTAGTTAGCTGTAAAAATCGCCTAAACTGCACTACCAATTTAGGAGTATACAATCTCACCATGTTCAACCTGCATTCCCATTGCCTTTCTATAATATCTCTGGCAACTGCACCATACAATGCACCCTGGACCAAAGAAGCAGACAAATAGGAAAAATGTGCTAGACCCTCGATTAAAATACAAATATCTCGAGGTAGGAATATCACTAAAATATGGTCAATGGCTCACTTGAGAGAAGACATCTTCCCGAGTTATGAAATCAGCTAGTATTGAAATCGGACAACGTATGATATAGGTTTTCGCAATCTAAAAGTGGTATTCCTGTTAAATTCCAGTGTAGTGAGAGCAACTATTATGGTGCTACGTAATACCGGACGGATTTCTGCCTGTTTGAACGGCAATAACACAGATACACATGAAAACATTAAATGACACAGGGAATTGATAGGAACAAATACAATATAACATTCAAAATGGATGAACCTTTCAAAATCACTTAACAAACCTTGACTCTTCAGATTCCATTTCAAATGACCTTTAATGAAAGAAAAACATACAAGATTCAGAATCAGTTTGGTGATTTTTACATAAAGGCAGGAACTCTATTCTTGCGGAGAGGAGAGATGTTCTATATAGGGCACACTGTATAAAAACTCACCCACAGCTTTCTGTTTTTGGCAGCGAGGGAAAGTGGCGGATGTTGAGGAAATCCAGGAATATCTTTGGGAGAACTTCATTCTCCATAATTATAGTCTGTTAAATAACAGACACAAGAAACAAAAGCAAATGGAAGTTGGGGGGAAAAAATGTAATTGTACCATTTTAATGAGCTGTATTTATACAAAATATGGGTTTGAGGAAATGGTCCGTGTAAACCTGTAGGTGTTCTGCATTACCTGTAGGTAGAGTTCCAGACCATGTCTTCTCTGCTCCAGAACTTTGGGAACCCAGTTACGTACATGCTTAGAGGGGATCTCAGGCAGCTTTATGCTCTTCTTCAGCTGAAAGAAGCAAATTTCAAATTGAGCATAGTCACAGGGCATGGATTAGGGTAGAGGAAAAATTAAAAGCCTAGCTCAAGCCTAATTCCAGCCATTATGATTTTCATATCCTTCACCCATAGACTAAGGCTATTCCACTAATTATCACCCCACTAACCTAGTCCAGCCGTATAACATTGTTGACAATGATGGCTCAATATATGTTCTGAAAGTATTGTGGGTTCAGTTCTTGCATCAGGAATATACACTATATATACACAAATGTATGTGGACACCCCTTCAAATTAATGGATTTGGCCATTTTAGCCACACCCGTTGCTGATGGGTGTATTAAATCGAGCACACCACCATGCAATCTCCATAGACAAACATTGGCAGTAGAATGGCCTTACTGAAGAGTTCAGTGACTTTCAACGTGGCACAGTCATTGGATGCTACCTTTCCAAAAAGTCAGTTTGTCAAATTTCTGCCTTGCTAGAGCTGCCTCTGTCAACTCTAATTCAAATTAAAGTTTATTCATCACATGCGCCGAATACAACAAGTGTAGACTTTACCATGAAATGCTTACTTACAAGCCCTTAACCAACTGCACAGTTCAAGAATAAAATATTTACCAAGTAGACAATAATAAATAGTAACACAATAAGATTAACGAGGCTATATACAGGGGGCACCGGTACCGAACCAGTGGTAGAGGCTAGTTGAGGTAATCTGTACATGCAGGTGGGAGCGAAGTGACTATGCCTAGGTAACAACAAACAGCGAGTAGCAGCAGTGTACAAAAAGGGGGGGTCAATGTAAATTGTCCAGTGGCAATTTTATAAATTGTTCAGCAATCTTATAGCTTGGGGGTAGATGCTGTTGAGGAACATTTTGGTCCTAGACTTGGCACTCCGGTACAGCTGGCTGTGCGGTAGCAGATAAAACAGTCTCTAACTTGTGTGACTAGAGTCTCTGACAATTTTATGGGTTTTCCTCTGACACCGCCTATTATATAGGTTCTGGATGGCAGGAAGCTTGGCCCCAGTGATGTACTGGGCCGTTTGCACTACCCTCTGTAGCACCTTATGCTCAGATGCCGAGCAGTTGCTACACCAGGCTGTGATGCAACCGGTCAGGATGCTCTCGATGGTGCAGCTGTAGAACCTTTTCAGTCTCCTGAGGGGGAAAAGGTTTTGTCGTGCCCTCTTCACAACTGTCTTGGTGTGTTTGGACCATGATAGTTTGTTGGTGATGTTGACACCAAGGAACTTAAAACTCTCAACCCGCTCCAGTACAGCTCCGTTGATGTTAATGGAGGCCTGTTCGGCCCTCCTTTTCCTGTAGTCCACGATCAGCTCCTTTGTCTTGCTCACATTGAGGGAGAGGTTGTTGTCCTGGCACCACACTGCAGGTTCTCTGACCTCCCTATAGGCCATCTCATCGTTGTCAGTGATCAGGCGTAGCTACCACTATTGTGTCGTCAGAAAACTTAATGGTGTTGGAGTCGTGTTTGGCCACACAGTTGTGGGTAAACAGGGAATACAAGAGGGGACTAAGTACACACCCCTGAGTGGCCCCAGTGTTAAAGATCAGTGTGGCAGATGTGTTGTTGCATACTCTTACCCCCTGGGGGCGGCCTGCTAGGAAGTCCAGGATCCAGTTGCAGAGGGAGGTGTTTAGTCCCAGAGTCCTTAGCTTAGTGATGAGCTTCGTGGGCACTATGGTGTTGAACGCTGAGCTGTAGTCAATGAACAGCATTCTCACATAGGTGTTCCTTTTGTCCAGGTGAGAAAGGGCAGTGTGGAGTGCGATTGAGATTGCGTCATCTGTGGATCTGTTGGGGCGGTATGCAAATTGGAGTGGGTCTAGGGTGTCCGGGAGGATACTGTTGATGTGAGCCATGACCAGCCTTTCAAATTACTTCATGGCTACCGACGTGAGTGCCACAGGGCGGTAATCATTTAGGCAGGTTACCTTCGCTTCCTTGGGCACAGGGACTTCTTGAAACATGTAGGCATTATAGACTCGGTCAGGCAGAGGTTGAAAATGTCAGTGAAGACACTTGACAGATGGGCCACGCATGCTTTGAGCACACGTCCTGGTAATCCGTCTGGCCCAGCTGCTTTGTGAATATTGACCTGTTTAAAGGTTTTGTTCACATCGGCTACCGAGAGCGTTATCACAGTCATCCAGAACAGCTGTTGCATTCGTGCATGCTTCAGTGTTGCTTGCCTCGAAGAGAGCATGACAGACATTTGTCTGGTTTGCTTGCGTCACGATTTCCCTTTGTAGTTCGTAATAATTTTCAAGCCCTGCCACATCCGACGAGCGTCAGAGCCGGTGTAGTAGGATTCAATCTTAATTCTGTATTGATGCTTTGCTTGTTTGATGGTTGGTGTGAGGGCATAGCGGAATTTCTTATAAGTGGCTGGATTATTCTCCTGCTCCTTGAAAATGGCAGCTCTAGCCTTTAACTTGATGCGGATGTTGCATATAAGCCATGGCTTCTGTTTGGGATATGTACATACAGTCACTGTGGGGACGTCGTCGTTGATGCTCTTATTGATGAAGCCGATGACGGAGGTGGTGTATTCCTCATTGCCATTGAATGAATCCCGGAACATATTCCAGTCTGTGCTAGCAAAACAGTCCTGGAGTGGAGCATCTGAGTCATCTGACCACTTCCGTATTTAGCGAGTCACTGGTACGTCCTGTTTAGTTTAGTTTTAGCTTGTAAGCAGGATCAGGAGGATAGAATTATGGACATATTTGCCAAATGGAGGGTAGGAGAGAGCCTTGTATGCATCTCTGTGTGTTGAGTAAAGGTGATAGATTTCTTTCTCCCCTGGTTGCACATGTGACATGCTGGTAAAGATTTGGTAAAACTACATTAAAGTCCCTGGCCACTAGGAGCGCCGCTTCTGGGTGAGCATTTTCTTCTTTGCTTATGGCCTTATAGAGTTGGCTGAGAGCGGTCTTAGTGCCAGCTTTGTTTTGTGGTGGTAAATTGACAGCTACAAATAATACAGATGAGAACTCCTTGGTAGATTGTGGTCTACAGCTTGTCATAAGGTACTCTACCTCAGGCGAGCAGTACCTCGAGACTTGTTTAATATTAGACATCGCGCACCAGCTGTTTTTGACAAAAGAAGACACACCCCCACCCCTCATCTTACCAGAGGTAGCGTCTGTTCTGCCGGTGCATGGACAATCCTGCTAGCTCTATATTGTCCTGCTAGCTCTATATTGTCCGTATCTTCATTCAGCCACAGTTTAAATGTCCTGTTGGTAGGATCATCTTAATTGTAGGTCATCAATTTTATTTTCCAATGATTGCACGTTAGCGAGAAGAATGGAAGGTAGTGGGAGTTCTCAGGATGCCCGATCTGCGTCCTCTTTTCTGGCGTCTTTTCTTCATGCAAAAGGCGTAGTTCCAGTTAAAGCAGGATATCCTTCCCGTCAGACCCGATAAAGGAAAAAGTTTATTCCAGTCCGCGGTGAGTAATCGCTTTTCTGATGTCCAGCAGTTCTTTTGAGTCATAAGAGACGGTAGCAGCAACCTTGTGTACACAAAACACACAAAAATATTACAAATAGCACAATTGGTTGGAAGAATGTAAAACATCAGCCATGTTCTTCGGCGCCATCTTAGAATGGCGTGTTATTGTGGAGAAGCGTTCTCTGGAATGATGAATCATGCTTCACCATCTGGGTTTGGCGGATGCTAGGAGAATGGCACCTTTTATTTGATTTATTTTTTATTTTATTTTACCTTTATTTAACCAGGCAAGTCAGTTAAGAACATATCCTTATTTTCAATGACGGCCTAGGAACAGTGGGTTAACTGCCGAACGACAGATTTGTACCTTGTCAGCTTGGGGGTTTCGAACTCGCAACCTTCCGGTTACTAGTCCAACGCTCTAACCACTAGGCTACGCTGCCGCCCCAATGCATAGTGCCAACGGTAAAGTTTGGTGGATGAGGATTAATGATCTGGGGCTGTTTTTCATGGTTTGGGCTAGGCCCTTAGTTCCAGTGAAGGGAAATCTTAACGCTACAGCATACAATAACATTCTAGACGATTCTGTGCTTCCAACTTTGTGGCGACAGTTTGGGGAAGGCCCTTTCCCGTTTCAGCATGACAATGCCCCTGGGCACAAAGCGAGGTACATACAGAAATGGTTTGTCAAGATCAGTGTGGAAGAACTTGACTTGCCTACACAGAGCCCTGACCTCAACCCCATCGAGCACCCTTGGGATGAATTGGAACACCGACTGCGCCCAACATCAGTGCCCAACCTCACTAATGCTTGTGGCTGAATGGAAGCATGTCCCCACAGCAATGTTCCAACATCTAGTGGAGAGCCTTCCCAGAAGAGTGGAGGCTGTTATAGCAGCAAACGGGAGACCAACTCCCTATTAATCCCCCATGATTTTGTAATGAGATGTTCAACAAGCTGGTGTCCACATACTTTTGGTCATGTAGTGTAAATCAGTCAGTGGTACACAAACTCACTATTTTATGCAGATTATGGAATTCACTGTAGCGTTTCTCCACTGTATGCTGTCTACCATTCATTAGTACCTCAATTTTAAAGACCTGGTGATGAAAAGAAAGTGATCATGGTTAGGAAATGTGAACGTATAGAGAGATATGCCTTGAATCAATTCACAATCGACAGTCATGGCCACTTAAAATAACATTTTTCAACACAATACATTAAATTACACCAAACTGCTCTTTAGTAACTTTGCTATCCTGTCAGTGTTATCGTCAAAAACGTTTTTACTGTCTGTAAAATTGGTGAAATAGAATGGATCGCGCCAACCGGGTCTTCTCTACTCTCACTCGGTCTAGTCACGTTAAATAAACGTTAGTTGACAGCATTGGTTGACAGTTTGCCTTGAGTCGCTAACAATACTCAAAGTGAATAAATATGCTATTGGTTTGTTTTCAACCATTTGTTGTAAATTTACAATGTTAGCTATGATTGTTGTTTTTCGGAAGCTTACTGGTGCATACATTCAATATCTTACCGTGTAACCTTTCTCCATCGGATTGTCCTCTGAACGGAACGATGGAATGGAAATCCTGACGTTATGCATTTTGGCAAAACAAACCCGAACCTAAATGCATAAAATCCCGAGTTATATATTAATTTGCAGACACATAGATGGGCTTTGGTAGCTAGCTACGGCTAGTGTTGGAATGAATTCTTCTTCTTGTTTCTGTAGAGTATGGAAGAGGCAAATAAGTCCACTGCTCCCATCTACTGGGGTGGAAAGTTATTACAACACGAGACGACCAATATGTTTCTAAAATCAATCAACTGCATGAAAAATCCATATTTTTGAAAAACAAAATCACAATGAATGTCAATGATTTATTCAAGTAGATTTCCTGGAATACATCAAAACGTTGCAGTTATCTTCTTTCATTGCATAAATATCAAACAGGATAAAAGAGACCGCTAGCAGACTAACCATAAGCACAAGCATTTCACAACACAACTAATGTTTTAGAGCACGGGCGCAGTATGTACTTGCTTATATCTAATCATTTTCCAACCCTTAGGGTCATAAAAATATTATATAGTTGTAAACATACAGTTGAAGTCAGACTTTTACATACACTTAGGTTGAAAGTCATTAAAACTCATTTTTCAACCACTCCACACATTTCTTGTTAACAAACTATAGTTTTGGCAAGTCGGTTAGGACATCTACTTTGTGCATGACAAGTATTTTTTCCAACAATTGTTTACAGACAGATTATTTCACTGTATCACAATTCCAGTGGATCAGATGTTTACATACACTAAGTTGACTGTGCATTTAAACAGCTTGGAAAATTCAGAAAATGTCATGTCTTTAGAAGCTTCGGATTGGCTAATTGACATCATTTGAGTAAATTGGAGTTATACCTGTGGAAGTATTTCATGGCCTACCTTCAAAATCAGTGCCTCTTTGCTTGACATCATGGGAAAATCAAAAGAAATCAGCCAAGACCTCAGAAGAAAATGTGTAGACCTCCACAAGTCTGGTTCATCCTTGGGAGCAATTTCCAAACATCTGAAGGTACCATGTTCTTCTGTACAAACAATAGTACGCAAGTATAAACACCGTGGGACCACGCAGCCGTCACACCGCTCAGGGAGGAAATGCGTTCTGTCTCCTAGAGATGAACGTACTTTGGTGCAAAAAGTGAAAATCAATCCAAGAACAGCAGCAAAGAACTGTGAAGATGCTTGAGGAAACAGGTTATCTATATCCACAGTAAAACAAGTCCTATATCGACATAACCTGAAAGGCCGCTCAGCAAGGAAGAAGCCACTGCTCCAAAACCGCCATATAAAAGTCAGACTACGGTTTGCAACTGCACATGGGGACAATGATCATACTTTTTGGAGAAATGTCCTCTGGTTTGATCAAACAAAAATAGAACTGTTTGGCCATAATGACCATCGCTATGTTTTGAGGAAAAAGGGGGAGGCTTGCAAGCCGAAGAACACCATCCCAACCATAAAACACGGGGGTGGCAGCATCATGTGGGGGTGCTTTGCTGAGGGAGGGACTGGAGCACGTCACAAAATAGATGGTATCATGGGGCAGGACAATTATGTGGATATATTGAAGCAACATCTCAAGACAATCAGGAAGTTGAAGCTTGGTTGCAAATGGGTCTTCCAAATGGATAATGACCCCAAGCATACTTCCAAAGTTGTGGCAAAGTCAAGGTATTGGAGTGGCCATCACGAAGCCCTGACCTCAATCATAAAGAAAATTTAGGATACAAACCTGACTCAGTTACTCTGTCAGGAGGAATGGGCCAAAATTCACCCAACTTATTGTGAGAAGCTTGTGGAAAGCTACCCGAAGTGGTTGACTCAAGTTAAACAATTTAAAGGCAATGCTAACAAATACTAATTGAGTGTATGTAAACTTCTGACCCACTGGGAATGTGATGAAAGAAATAAAAGCTGAAATAAATCATTCTCTCTGCTATTATTCTGACATTTCACATTCTTAAAATAAATTAGTGATCCTAACTGACCTAAGACAGGGAATTATTACGAGGATTAAATGTCAGGAATTGTGAAAAACTGAGTTTAAATGTATTTGGCTAAGATGTATGTAAACTTCCGACTTCAACAGTACAAGCTACTAATCGCAAGCAAATGTATATAATAATATTAACAATAACAGGGTGAAAGGGATGAGATGTTTGATGATATGTTTGACATAAAATGATGAGGGAAATGGCATGGTTGAAATCTGCATCTTACTATGCACATTCTGTGCTCTTAAAGCAAGCTGAAGAAAAATTGCATACAATGTGGTGCTGAATATTGTGTAATTGATATGTAAAAACAAGCAATTTCTCACTTGTGAGCTTTGAACGTCTGAAATTCCATTTATTTGATTTACACCATTTAAAACATGTCTAAACTATTGTAATGTAGTATAATGAAACCTATAAATGCAATTATTACTTTATTGCACTTATAGAATGGCTTGAGAAAAACATGTTTAATGAACCTGAAAAACAAAGGCCAACTTAACAAGAGTATGACCATTCTTACACATTTTCAGTTAGCCATGCGTGTCCACATTTTGTTCAAGATGTTTTCTTGGCTGTCATGGAGTTTTTACAGAAATGCTTCAGTGGTTTGGTGAATTACTTCCCCATCTTAATATCTGAGAAGAAAAGAAGAAAGCATTTCGTCACACACAGCATAATATATCTTGTAATGTGAGTTATGAGAAATCACGTGTTGAAGCATCATGGGCCCGTTTCCCAGACCTATGCCTAGTCCTGACTCCTGCACTAAAAAACATGCACAATAGTTTGTAGAATGAGAGAGTTTTAAGACTCACTGTGAGATGTGACATCCTGAAACATAGGCATAGTTGCCAGTATAGCGAACTTCACAGCGCACAATGTTGTTGCTGTAGTCAGACTCTGGAACCTGATAGCTGGGGTTCACACTGATCTAAAAGACAGAAAGAAAGGGATGAGAGTACAAATGTTCCATATTTCAAAAAGACAATGAAAATGTGGTCTAAAACAGTTGCAGAGTCGTAACAGGGGACGGATAAACATTGATTCCGAACACAGTCAAGGATTTTCAAATCAGCCTTTTTGCTTCTCAGAGCTGTTGTTTGAATACCGTGGGACACGTTGTTCAGCACCAAAGTGCCAATAATGTCATCTGTTTTTGTGACAAACCTTCAGGACGTAGTTCCCAGGTTTCACATCTGTAATATCGATCCACTGGCAGTCGATGTCTGCGTTATAGGTATCATAACATCCTGGACTCAGGCCCTATGATTAGAAAACAGTAAGCAGCCCTCTCATGCCATTACAGACAAGAGTATTCATCTGTAAGTAAGCATCTCTGCTGGATATCATAGCCTGGTTCTGAACAGCCATACAATCTACAGAAAAATAGTAAAAGTTGGATGTCCCTTTTGATTCGATTGGTCAACATGACATAAAGCAACACGTGTTGTGTCGGTAACCTGGGTGTGTGAGGTGCAGGCAAAGCGTCTGTAGTAGCCATAGTCACAGGAGCTGTCCTCCAGGCAGAAGCTGGCCTTGTGTCCCTCAGCCACACTCCTCCCACCTGAATCCAGCAGGTCATAGTGGCTGAACTCATCCATGCTGTGGTAATGCCTGGAGAGAAGCAGGACAATGGAGTTTGATCAGTGTTTAAATAACTGCTTCAATCACTTTGGCTGGCATTAAATCAAACATGTAGGTAGAAAACTGAGAAAATAATGTTGTTCCAATGCAGAGAAATACATCAAATCAAAGTTTGTCACGTGCGCCGAATACAACAGATGTACACCTTACAGTGAAATGCTTACTTACAGGCTCTAACCAATAGTGCAAAAAAGGTATTAGGTGAACAATATGTAAGTAAAGAAATAAAAACAGTGAAAAATAACAGTAGCGAGGCTACATACAGTAGCGAGGCTATAAAAGTAGTGAGGCTACATACAGACACCGGTTAGTCGGGCTAATTGAGGTAGTATTTACATATAGATATGGTTAAAGTGACTATGCATATATGATGAACAGAGAGTAGAAGTAGCGTAAAAGAGGGGTTGGGATGGGGGCACACAATGCAAGAAGTCCAGGTAGCCATTTGATTACCTGTTCAGGAGTCTTATGGCTTGGGGGTAAAAACTGTTGAAGCCTTTTTGTCCTAGACTTGGCACAGTACCGCTTGACATGCGGTAGTAGAAAGAACAGTCTGACTGGGGTGGCTAGGGTTTTTGACAATTTTTAGGGCCTTTTTCTGACACCGCCTGGTGTAGAGGTCCTGGATGTCAGGCAGCTTAGCCCCAGTGATGTACTGGGCCGTACGCACTACACTCTGTAGTGCCTTGCGGTCGGAGGCCAAGTAATTGCCGTACCAGGCAGTGATGCAACCAGTCAGGATGATGCTCTTGATGTTGCAGCTGTAGAACCTTTTGAGGATCTCAGGACCTATGCCAAATCTTTTTAGTTTCCAGAGGGGGAATAGGCTTTGACGTGCCCTCTTAATGACGGTCTTGGTGTGTTTGGACCATTCTAGTTTGTTGGTGATGTGGACACCAAGGAACTTGAAGCTCTCAACCTGCTCCACTACAGCCCCGTCGACAAGAATGGGGGCGTGCTCTGTCCTCCTTTTCCTGTAGTCCACAATCATCTCCTTAGCCTTGGTTACGTTGAGGGATAGGTTGTTATTCTGGCACCACCCGGCCAGGTCTCTGACCTCCTCCCTATAGGCTGTCTCGTTGTCGGTGACCAGGCCTACCACTTATGTCGTCTGCAAACCTAATGATGGTGTTGGAGTCGCACTTGGCCATGCAGTCGTAGGTGAACGGAGAGTACAGGAGGGGACTGAGCACGCACCCTTGGGGGGCTCCAGTGTTGAGGATCAGTGTGGCAGATGTGTTGCTACCTACCCTCACCACCTGGGGGCCGCCCGTCAGGAAGTTCAGGATCCAGTTGTATTGGAAGGTGTGTAGTCCCAGGATCCTTAGCTTAGTGATGAGCTTTGAGGGTACTATGGTGTTGAACGCTGAGCTGTAGTCAAGGAATAGCATTCTCATGTAAGTGTTCCTTTTGTCCAGGTGGGAAAGGGCAGTGTGGAGTGCAATAGAGATTGCATCATCTGTGGATCTGTTTGGGCGGTATGCAAATTGGAGTGGGTCTAGGGTTTCTGGGATAATGGTGTTGATGTGAGCCATTGCCAGCCTTTCAAAGCACTTCATGGCTACGGACGTGAGTGCTACAGGTCTGTAGTCATTTAGGCAGTGCTTTGTGCTCTTGGGCACAGGGACTATGGTGGTCTGCTTGAAACATGTTGGTATTACAGACTCAATTAGGGACATGTTGAAAATGTCTGTGAAGACACCTGCCAGTTGGTCAGCACATGCCCGGAGCACACGTCCTGGTAATCCGTCTGGCCCCGCAGCCTTGTGAATGTTGGCCTGTTTAAAAGGTCTTACTCACGACGGCTCACGACTCACGACGGCTCACTTAGTCGTCTGGAACAGCTGATCCACTCATGCATGTCTCAGTGTTGCTTGCCTCGAAGCGAGCATAGAAGTGATTTAGCTCATCTGGTAGGCTCGTGTCACTGGGCAACTCGCGGCTGTGCTTCCCTTTATACTCTTAAAATTGTTTAAGCCCTTCCACATAAGATGAGCGTTGGAGCATGATTCAATCTTAGCCCTGTATTGACGCGTTGCCTGTATGATGGGTCGTCGCAGGGCATAGTAGGATTTATTATAAGCTTCTGGGTTAAAGTCCCTCATCTTGAAAGTGGCAGCTCTACCCTTTAGCTCAGTGCGAATGTTGCCTGTAATATATAGCTTCTGGTTGGGGTATGTACGTACAGTCACTGTGGAGACGACGTCCTCGATGCACTTATTGATAAAGCCAGTGACCGATGAGGTGTACTCCTCAATGCCATCGGAAGAATCCCGGAACATGTTCCAGTCTGATAGCAAAACAGTCCTGTAGTGAAGCATCTGCTTCATCTGACCACTTTTTTATAGACCGAGTCACTGGTGCTTCCTGCTTTAATTTTTGCTTGTAAGCAGGAATAAGGAGGATAGAGTTGTGGTTGGATTTACCAAATAGAGGTTGAGGGAGATCTTTGTAAGCGTCTCTGTGTGTGGAGTACAGGTGATCTAGAATTTTTTTACCCTCTGGTTGCACATTTAACATGTTGATCGAAATTTGGTAGAACTGATTTAAGTTTCCCTGCATTAAAGTCTCTGGCCACTAGGAGTGCCACCTCTGGGTGAGTGGTTTCCTGTTTGCTTATTTCCTTATACAGCTGACTGAGTGCGGTCTTAGTGCATTTTATACGGTTACAGGTACAGTCAATGAGGCTGAGACAAACAAATCAGTTGTACAAAAACAAGCTGCAGGATGTAGGTCGATGTACCCCATACTTGATGTTGGTACAGTATGTGACTTACTTCAGAGTATAGCTATGAGCTGAGGTAATGTGAAATGCAGACTTCTGTGGAATCAAGATACTTTTGAATGTATTCATTAAGACAAGGTTAGAGACTTTTCCCTCTGAACGTTCTGGCTACACATCCAGCATCACATTCCTCATATGCAGCAGAAGTTATGGGTTGGAGTCAACTATTTTGAAGTGGAAATTGGAGTCAAAAACATTGACAGACTTTTGCTTTGCTATATATTGCCAGACAAATCTGTCTGATGAGATCAGTATGTTGCTGACCAAAATATGGACATTAATCCACTCTGTGTGAGAGAAGAAATAAGAAAGAGTGAAAGAAAAGTGTTTGTGTAAATGGCAGACAGAGATGGAGACAGAGAGACACACATTTCCAGAGCAAGGTGGAAAGGCATATAGACAAATAGACATTGAGACTCACTGGTGACAACTGTGCCATTCCCAGGAGTAGCGGGGTCTGCTTGGCAGGAAGTCAGCCGTCCCCTGGTTCTTCACACGTTGTGGGAACCTCAGCAGCATCCGGGTGTCATAGTCTCTGGCGCTGTAAGCCGAACTGCCCCCCCAAAACAACAATACACTTGAATACAGAACTGAATACACTTTGGACACAGAATAGGATTGAGCGCATTTATAAGCCATATACACTACCTCCTTTTTAGGAAAGCGTATGATCTTACATTTCTGGGAAAGGTTTGGAAGAGGGAGGAGTGGTTCCTTTCAAAAAGGATATGGCTGTTTGGGTTAGTTTTGATAATGAGTTTACAGTCTGGGCTAGTGATGATTTTTCCATGTAAACTGCAGAGCGTTTAAATGTTTTGTTGAATTCTACCACTCCACCCAATTGGTGGCAGGATTCTATTTATCCACAAAATGCATCCCACTGGGCACACCATGTCATTTCAACATGGACATTTGGGTAATATTTCATTGATGTTGATCAATGAGATTTCAACCTTTATTCACCCACTCAAAAATACAAACAGAAGTTTGCTGAGTTCCCAATGTTTTATCACAATGCTTTCAACCATCTATAAGCACAACCAAATTCCAATAGAAAAACAATGTTTGATTTTTGGTTTAGTTGTCACTTAAATGTGCTATCACTGCACTTTCAACCATTTAAAGGCACAACAGAGTAAAATGGTAATACGGTAATACAATGTCAGTTATTACAACAACTTAAAGGGACAGTTCACCCAAATTGCAAAATGACACATTGGTTTCCTAACCCTGTAAGCAGTCCAAGGACAAGGTATTACAGCAATTCATGCTTTGGTTTAGTGTCCTTGGGACCGATATAACAGTGCCATGACTTGAATGGGATTTGTGCAACAAATGTTAAAATGTTAGCATGTGGAAACAGTGCCAGGGAAACTAAACCAAAGCATGAATTACTTTCATCATGATTGCTGTCATAGACTTACCTTTTCTAAGTCAAAATCAGTTTGAGTCAAAATGCAAGCTGAGATATAACGCTAAGATGTTTTATTTTACATAACTTAAAAAACGTAAGCCTATGACACATTAACCTATTAAAAACAGTAAAACAGTTCTGTAGCAATGAGGTTTGTGCATTACGCTATAGGCCCAATACATTATCACTGCATATTGGCTTTGCTTGAAATGTCCTGCCAATGCGTTGTAGTTCGCACAATTAAAAAAAATTACATATCAAATTTGAGGTAGGCTATGTGATCACATTGGTAATAGATCAGTTGTTGTATTACTTGTGAGGCACAGCTGTGTGAGCGTACATTTGAATATTTACTGGGCTGATGATGCCTGCATCTGATGGTCAGTCTCAGTGGAGGGAGAGAGTAGGAGACTGGAGTCCGCCCCTCCGCTCTCCTTTGCTGACACTGACCAAAAAAAGTGTGTCTTCCAGCTGATAGCGAAACTCAAGTCCCACCACATTATTCCTGCCTCATACACAAATTCATGGTGTTACTCCTATGAACAGCGAAAGTTAAATATTAATCTAATAATAACGCAGGCCTATCTATCCACTTTCCTACTCATTACAGCTGCGGTGTTGGTTGTACTGCGAGTGGAAGTAGGAAGAGCACGCATTTTGATAGCCTATAAAAGTGTTGGATAAAAAGTGTTGACAGTGCTGAGTAAGAACTTAAACTCACTCAAAAGAGCAGCTATTTGCTGTGTTCGTTGACAGTCTCTCTCTAGTCATGGTTTTAAAAGATTTGTAATCTAAGTGACAATTTTGCTGTAGCTTTCTTTTAAGCCTGCTAATTTACTGCAGACATGGTAATCGTGAGCCATCCGATTGGCCAGCGGTAGGCCTATAGTGCACTTGATTTGTTCTCTGGGCCTGCTGAGAAGGTACAGTTTGTACCTTCAGACACATGAAATGGTTCAACATTGGATCACTTCACCTATCCGGAGCGCAGGGAAGCTGAATTGGGTGCATCTACCGCCAAGAGCTCGAGACAAATACAAAAAAACAGGAACCTAAGGCGTTATCTTTGTTGTTGTTTTTTACAGAAATATTTGGCAATCGATTAGGAATGCCTTGGATCGCGATCGACTGGTTGGTGACCACTAGCTTACATGGTAAGAGAACCAATATGCAATTTTGTAATTTGGGTGAACTATCCCTAATAGCACAACCAAATGACCTGTATAGCAGTTGTGATTACATTAAAAGTACATAGTGCAAGGGATCAATACTGTTCAAGATTATTACAGCAATTGTGAAGGTCAGACCTACGACCTTTGCATGATTATCTCGAACATGCACACCTATGATTACATAAGACATTTATAGTTACAGTAGGCTAACCTCAATGTGGTCATGGATGTATTACTCATTTTAAGGTAGAATAAATACTGTTACATTAGTTTGTAAGAGTCTCAATTTAAGGCTATTTCCTGTATTACAAAAATATTATTGAATTGTGTCTTGTTGACAACACTACCAAATACCAACATTTAAAGGATATCTAATGCTTGGATAGTTTAATCTGAGCCACTGGCTTAATCCTATTCTTTATCTTTTATTTTTGGTTTACTTGGAGACTTGAATCCAACATGTAATTTGTTAACTTGTCAAAAAGTTAATAGGCTTTTAATGTATTGCAGAAATTATATTGTGTTGTTGTCAACAAATTCCAGTATGTCTACAAATTAATCATTTATATGTTGAAGTCACGTCTCCATCTCAACCAAGAATCACAGTTAAAGAAAATGAATCAAATCAAATCATACTTTATTTAAAGTACATTTAAAGTTTGATTTCATTTGAGTTAGTCCTATTCACCATTTTGGTTGCGATTAAATTATTAATTTGTAAACAAACTGCAATTGAAGGCAGAATAGATTAGTGGCAGATATGGAACTATCCAATCAGACGATACATCTCCTTCAAATGTTGATATTTAGTTGCATTGACAACCAAACACAATTCAATATCCAGTTTGTCTCCATCTCAACCAAAAATGTAAGTTAAAGAATAGGACTAAATCTAATCAAACTTTAAATGCACTTTAAATTACGTTTGATTTAGTACTATTCTTTAACTTTGATATTTGGTTGAGATGGAGACATGAAACCAACATATTAATGATTAACTTGAAGATTAGATTTGAAATCAACAAATGCTTAAAACCCTTGGCCTATATACACTGAACAAAAATAAAAACGCAACATGTAATGTGTTGGTCCCATGTTTCATGAGTTAAAATAAAAAATCCCTGATTTTCCATATGCACAAAAAGCTTATTCAGCTCAATTATTTTGCACAAATGTGTTGACATCTCTGGTAGTGAGCATTACTCCTTTGCCAAAATAATCAATTTACCTGGCAGGTGTGGCATATCAAGAAGCTGATTAAACAGCATGATCATAACACAGGGGCACCTTGTGCTGGGGACAATAAAAGATCGCTCTAAAATGTGCAGTTTTGTCAGAAAACACAATGCCACAGATGTCTCAAGTTGAGGGAGCATACAATTGGCATGCTGACTTCAGGAATGTCCACCTGAGCTGTTGCCAGATAATTCAATGTTAATTTCTCTACCATAAACTGCCTCCAACGTCGTTTTAAAGAATTTGGCAGTAGTCCAACCGGCCTCACAACCGCAGACCACACAAGCCCAGTACAGCCCATTTATACTTAAGTAAACTGACACTTAAATATATTTTTAGCAATTACATTTACTTTTGATACTTAAAACGAATATTTTTACACGTTTACTTGAGTCATTTTCTATTAAGGTATCTTCACTTTTACTCAAGTATGACAATAGGGTAATTTTTCCAACTTTGAAATTACATGAAATTAGATTCAACCAGTTAGCGCCCAGTGGGATGTGTATGCTGCTCTAGGGTAAACCAAAACCGCAAACACTCAAGTGTTACGATTCACACACATTCTGACTCACAAGTTGTTGGACAATAACCTTCTTTAAATCCCATAGAGTTTGTTCCAATAATACCTTGACAAGCAATTCTCTTCGTTTGCACATCTGAGGTTGTACATTGGAACTCTCTGGACATATACGGAGGCTTGAATGTAGTATGCGTCTGGTACAAGATCAGGCAGACCTAGAGGGGATGCATTTGTTTTAATCACAAATTATTGTTATATCAAGAAAAAACTGACACAGACCGTATATTTTTAATCTTTTTACAGCTACATGTGGGCTACTGGACAAAATATTCCGGCACTGCTGCAAATGCATTCCAAATTCCAACCCTTCAAACACGCTGTCCAATAGTCCAGTCTTACCGTTCTGATGGTACCTTGTGCCATATCCAGGTCTCTCTCTGCGCCTGGGACTCTCGTACACGTCATAGTAATTGTAGTAAGGATTATCTGAATCTGAATCGGAGGTCTTGTATGGGTTGTAAGGATCATCCCCTGCCATCACGTCTTCTCTTCTCGGCGAAGGGGACGGTTTGTCCTGTGTCCCATTCGTCGTGCCATTTGCCTTAGTTTCTGCATGGCCACTTGGATGGACATCCTGATGCTGGTGCCCCTGTCCCCTCGGGGGCTTTGGAACTTGAGGTGGTAGCCAGCGCGGGCGCGCTCCTGCACGGGACACTGTGTGGGTAGACGAGAGAGACGGTCTTGAGGAGTCAGAAGGCTTGTTAGCTTCCCCATCTCTAATGATGGTGACAGGTCTCTCCTGCTCTTTATTGGCGCCTTTTTGCTTTGGTGGTCGATATTCCGAGCCGTGACTCAGAAGGCTAAAAACGTTACCATTGTGCGCCCATTGTATTGTCTGCCGTATACCTGGCACTTGGTTATTTACTTGTCTCGTCTCTGGTGGATGCCGCTGAGATTGGACAGTTTGCAGTATCCAAATTAATAAACATACGTGCCCACACGCATAAAAAATGCCAAATTTACACGCGCCCATAATACAATTAGTTCAACTAAATAGATGACTAATAATTACAAATATTTTAATTTCTGTGGTCTAGCATTTGTACTTTGAAACTAAAGTACATTAAAGTAAGTCTAATTTACACCAAATTAAATCCTGAAAAACTTGCACCAGTATTGCTATGTTCGCCACGCAACCTCACATCGTTCTGTTCGGAGTTTTGCAGATGCGCTAAGAGTGGGGAGGAGTTGAACATTTGAAGTTTCTAATTCGGTTTTTAGACAAGCCCGGTGCTCATGTAATAAATAGACAGAAAGGCTACTTGACACCGGCCCTCCAAATGGATCTGCTCCAGAGTTGGATAACAGAAAACCATGTGTTATGGTTTTTCTTGCACTGTCTGAAGTTATATAACTGTCTGACATAAGGCCTTGTGTAATGTAATTAGAAAGAGGTGAAGATGTGTAGCCTAAATACTAACCATGGAGTAAAATGTCAAATATTCAGCATTTATAAATTAAATATGAATGTTTAATTTTCTTTTAGATACATTTATCTAGGATACATAGTGGCTCAATGAATCAACATTTCAACTGGTCCCTCAGTAAATACCTATGTCACCCTGATATATTACAAATACGTATATGTTGAGACCTAGCTGGGTAATCAAAGTGGAATCACTGATGTGTAGACTTTCCTAATGACTGCTTCTGTCTTGGAAAAGCACATCACAGTCACAATGCCTTTCTGCAATTACCCCACCTAGGAATAGAAATATCCTGGGAGAAAACACCGCACACACACACACAGTATTTTATAGTCAGACATTAGTTGGGAAGATTCTGATGGCCTTTTATTCATAGTATGTGATAAGAAAATAAATTCCTCTGCCAGATCAACAAAATCTTATGACAAATAGCACTTACTCTGTCAGATGAACTCTGACGAAAGTGCAACCCATTGTACCAAAATCTCAGCACATCAACTTTCTCATAGGAGGAGCTCTGAAATGTAAACAGGAATGCATGATGGGTTTACATGTCATTGGAACATCCACTCCCAAGTTCCATAAACCTAAACTGAACAAAATATTCCAGTTATAGTTTTCCAATACCCTCTTTCTTTTTGGCCCTTCTTTGGCAATGTGATTATCTTATTTTCAAGCTTTGCAATATGATTTTATGTAGCAGTTATTTTATGCAATAAACACATTGAGGTCTGTGTGTTCTTTCAATTGGGAGTGTTTCATTGTGGCTTCTGGTTGCAGTATGACCACGTTGACCCCTAAAGCCCTGGACAAATCTAAACCTTTACTCTTCTCCTGCAGTATGCCAATGAAAACACGTCCCTGTTGTTAACACTAGGCCTAGGGACATAATACATGGTTGGGAAATCTTAATCAATGGTTTTCATTTCTCTGTCTAGCCGTCTTTATACGACTGACCACAGTAGCCACGACTGCACTGCAGTACCAGATGAAAAAACATTAGAACACAACACAATCTAATCTCTCAATCCACAGCCAACACTGCTGTACACTATCAAAATACACAACGTACAATGTACACTAAGAATCCTGAAACTAAGGGAGCAATGTTATATCCACACGTGACACTAGGGGACAGATTGTAGCAAACCAATATAATGTTTATTTTTATTTTTTTATCTTTCACAGTTTTGTAATATGAATGTTTTCCATTGGACACTGGACACTTTCTATTAGTCATTAATTCAACAGTATTGCACATTGCAGATTGATTAGTCTATGTGTCCACAAAGCTCTTTTCATCAACCACAGAGCGCTAAGAACCTTGGCGTGATCCTGGACAACACCCTGTCGTTCTCAACTAACATCAAGGCGGTGGCCCGTTCCTGTAGGTTCATGCTCTACAACATCCGCAGAGTACGACCCTGCCTCACACAGGAAGTGGCGCAGGTCCTAATCCAGGCACTTGTCATCTCCCGTCTGGATTACTGCAACTCGCTGTTGGCTGGGCTCCCTGCCTGTGCCATTAAACCCCTACAACTCATCCAGAACGCCGCAGCCCGTCTGGTGTTCAACCTTCTGAAGTTCTCTCACGTCACCCCGCTCCTCCGCGCTCTCCACTGGCTTCCAGTTGAAGCTCGCATCCGCTACAAGACCATGGTGCTTGCCTACGGAGCTGTGAGGGGAACGGCACCTCAGTACCTCCAGGCTCTGATCAGGCCCTACACCCAAACAAGGGCACTGCGTTCATCCACCTCTGGCCTGCTCGCCTCCCTACCACTGAGGAAGTACAGCTCCCGCTCAGCCCAGTCAAAACTGTTCGCTGCTCTGGCCCCCCAATGGTGGAACAAACTCCCTCACGACGCCAGGACAGCGGAGTCAATCACCACCTTCCGGAGACACCTGAAACCCCACCTCTTTAAGGAATACCTAGGATAGGATAAAGTAATCCTTCTCACCCCCCCCCTTTAAGATTTAGATGCACTATTGTAAAGTGACTGTTCCACTGGATGTCATAAGGTGAATGCACCAATTTGTAAGTCACTCTGGATAAGAGCGTCTGCTAAATGACTTAAATGTAAATGTAAATAAAAAGACCAAATATCTGAAATATGGAAAGCATTTGTTTTTAACCTCCTAAAATTATAATAAATGAACATTGTATTTTTACATAGATTGGCATAGAGTTTGTCATTGACCTAACACTGTGGAAAAATCCAACGTTATAGAATAGGCCAGCCAGTAGTGAATTCTAAAAGTCTGCTTTGCACATCTGCTTTCCGACAAGCGTCACATGACTTCACATCATCCCTTGTGTAAGCTCTCTAAAGGCAAATCAGAGCCAAGAGGCATTATTTGACTTCCCTAAAATGTGCCCTCCAACCGTCTTGGAATTGAATAGCAGACATTTGATCCCGTGAAGTGGAGTAGCCATTGGATTTAGTTCAATCTAAAATAAGCAACAAAGACAACTATGGGGATAAAATGAACTATTTACATTTACAGGGCTCTCAAAGGGAACAGTACACTTACTGAAAAAATAGGCTTCTAACAAACAGTTGTGGCAAACCTTTGGCCAATTTGCAGCAAACTCAGTACAAATATGCAAATTAGATCACATAGAACTTTAAATGAACTTGCTTCTCACAGAGAAAACTAAACATACTAAACGTACAAAATATACTAAACAACTTATTCAATGTCTTAACAGATACAAATAAATCCAATACAACTTGAAGTCATCAGCATGGTAATGCAGAAAAGAGCAAATACTGGATCTTCTCCACATAAATTGACCGTAGGATGTTTAAAGGGGCAATTACAGAATTTACATGAGCCAAGTGATAACTGAGCAATAGCTTTCAACCAATGGAAGTTTAAAAGATAATTAACACTGAAATAATTCAAACAGAAAATTCCAACCCTGTTCAGAACTATTGACTTTTGAGTGAACTTGAACTTTGAACCCTTTCGTCCAAAACTTGAAAGCATGCACTGAAACATTCAGAAAACACAAAAGAAAAACACAATTAGAATACTGAAAACATTTTTTATTTTGGCATCTTAAAAGGTAGATTCAGCAGCTAATGAGCGGGTTCGGCTTTTGAAAAAACAGAGTCAGCTGTTACGAAGTTACTTTGGCGTTGGTATGCTTCTCACTGAAACTAGATTTCTATATATTTTTCAGCAAAGAAACAACGTTTCTGCCGTTTACAAATGCTATATAAACAAACGATGTAGCTAGCATAAACTGGGACTTAGGCCTACTAAATCTCCCTTTAAATGTGTGGCCAACTGTTCCTAAGGAAGGCACAGTATACACGATTTTACTCCAGCCAAGCCTCAGCATAATTGGTTCAAACTAATCAACTAATTATGATAATCAATCTAGACTGGGGACTTCATCATTAAGAGACAGTTGTCTACTAGTTGTCTTTGGTTCCTGACTCAGGTGTATAAGGCTTGCATGGAAGAAAACCAACCAAAAATGGTGTTATGCCTAATATGGCAATTCAAAAATGAATGTATGATAGCTTTCATTTCAAAGCCATGTGTGCAAGAAGCTTTGACTTTGAACACATCATTCTCTGTCCTCAGATTGATTGAAGGCCAAAAAAACGTTTTGTCTTGTAGCTGATTGCTTCTAGCAAGAGAGAAGGAACACATGATCAAGATGTGCTAGCTACTAGTTCAAAGCAATAAAATATCTAAATTGTTACAAAGAATAAATGTATTGGCTACATTTATGAGAATAACACATGCATTTGCATTCCTTACCGAGCTTGAAGAGGACACGCTCATTTATCACTCAATAAAAGCGTTATGAGGGACTGCACCACAAACATCTTTCCAGGGAGTTGATGCAGCCTCTTCCAACACAACGGGTAGGTGTATCCATCTGCAAAAAGTAAAGTCTTGCTTTGACGTCAAATCAGCTCATATTGTTGTAACTGTTGTGCTAGCTAACATGCTACTGAACAGTGAAACTAGCATATTGATATCCATATTGGCATTAAAAGACAGAAACGTATTCACCTAAAAATAAGTGTTTACGCAAATCATTAGTTAGCTATCACATTAATTGTGCAAAAAAATACGATAGCTAACGTTAGATAAAAACTGGTATCAACAAAATGTGTTTCACTCTATACCATAAAACATGACATTGCTAACTGGGGATCAATTAGACAACAATGTTTTTGTTTATAGTTTAATTACGTTAGACACTCACCTGAACACTTTGATAGGTAGCAAGCTAAATAGTTTGGTTTCCATTTTCCAAAATATTTTTCTAATCTCCCTGATTGGTCATTAACGGTTACTTGTCTTGGAACTCATGTGTTCATCAGAAACGGCTTATGATAACCAGTTTGCCTCTAGTGGCAATAAAGGTTTGCCGCAGATTCACCAGTAGTGGCAAACATTTGCAAACTTGGAATATTTTGTGGCACACTATTTACAGTGCCTTCAGAAAGTATTCACACCCTTGACTTTTTCCACATCTCGTTGTGTTACAGCCTGAATTTTAAATTGATTAATTTGAGATGTTGTGTCAATAGCATACACACAATACCCAATAATGCCAAAGTGGAATGAGTTTAGAAAGTTTTACAAATTAATTTAAAAAATCAACAGCTTAAATGTCTTGAGTCAATAAGTATTCAACCCCTTTGTTATAGCAAGTCTTAACAAGTCACATAATAAGTTGCATGGAGTCACTGTGTGCAATACTGTTTAACATAATTTTTGAATGAGTAGCTCATCTCTGTACCCCACACATACAATTACATTTAATGTCCCTCAGGCGAGCAGTGAATTTCAATCACAGATTCAACCACAAAGACCAAGGAGGTTTTCCAATGCTTCGCAAAGGGCAGATAGATCAAAAAATAAAAATAAAGTAGACATTGAATATCTCTTTGAGCATGGTGAAGTTATTATCAATACAGCCAGTCACTACAAAGCTACAGGAGTCCTTCCTAACTCAGTTGCCAGAGAGGAAGGAAACTGCTCAGGGATTTCACTCTGATGCCAAACAGTTAGAGTTTAATGGCTGTGATAGTTTTTTCCTGAGCATGGATCAACAACATTATAGTAACTTCACAATACTAACCTAAACGACAGATTGAAAAGAAAGAAGCCTGTACAGAATAAAAATATTCAAAAACATGCAGCCTGTAAAACGGCAAAAAAATGTGGCAAAGAAATAAACTTCATGTCCTGAATACAAAGCATTATGTTTGGGGCAAATCCAACACAACATATAACTGAGTACGACTTTTCATATTTTCAAGCATGGTGGTGGTTGCATCATGTTATGGGTGTGCTTGTCATCGGCTAGGACTATGGAGTTTTTTGGGATAAAAATAATGGAATAGAGTTAAGCACAGGCAAAATCCTAGAGAAACCTGGTTCAGTCTGCTTTCCAACAGATACTGGGAGACTAATTCACCTTTCAGCAGGACAATAACCTAAAACACAAGGCCAAATCTATACTGGAGTTGCTTACCAAGATGACATTGAATGTTCCTGAGTGGCCTAGTTACAGTTTTGACCTAAATTTCCTTGAATATATATGTCAAGACTTAAAAATGGCTGTCTAGCAATGATCAACACAAAACTTGAAAGAGCTTGAAGTATTTTTAAAAGGATTATGTGCAAATATTGTACAATCCAGGTGTGCAAAGCTCTTAATAAATATGTACTCAGAGTTACAGCTGTTATTGCTGCTGAAAGTGATTTTAACATCTATTGACTAAGGGGTGTGAATACTTACATAAGACATTTCGGTATTTCATTTTCAATACATTCTAAACATCTATACATCTAAAAACATGTTTTTCCGTTTTCTTTATGGAGCATTATGTGTTTTTTTTAAATTCAGGCTGTAAAACAACAAAATGTGGAATAAGTCAAGGGATATGAATACTTTCTGAAGACACTAATTTGGAGCAAATTTGCAACAAACTTATGGGAGGTTTGTCACAACAATTAACTTTCCTGTCTTTGGAAAGTACATCAGTATCAAATTATGTTAATTGAAAAAACAAAAGCAGCCTCGAAAGACATGTAAACAATGGTAAATATGTTTCATTGTTCTCACTGGAGCAGGCTAGTACTCTTATCAACGTGGTTTTCCATTCACCTGTTAAAGCATTCAAATATAAAATGTGTCTTTTTCAGTTAAGTTATATATGCTATAGATTTATTATAAGTAGAGTCCTATTTCCAGTAAACCGAACAGATGGTCTATCTTTCCAGAGAGAAAGGAGGAAGGAAATGTTGATTAGTCATTTGAACAGGATTTGATTAGTTGGCTGTAATTGCCAATACTTTTGATTCAGCATACCAATAGTTCCCCAAAAAGTGAAAATATGCGTAGTTGTTTCTGGGTTGGTCCCTCTGTTCAACCGACCAGCAGAACCATCTGTACTGGCCACGGTTGTTTTTTGAGTATTTTTTTAAATCGCTCCATGCAGACTCCTCTGGTAAGGGCAGCACAGTGTTCCTAGCCAGTGGAACCACATATGCAAGCCATTAGCCAAGTTCCTTTGTCCACGTGGCTTGAATTTTCACTTTCCGACAGACCGCCTTGTGGACACGCTACGAATTATTCAAAGACAGCCACTTCTAAAAATGATTGTATAAGAATCTTCTGTCAGCAGTTGGAAATGAGGCAGCAGGAGCTGACATCAACTGCATCCCAATATCTCAAGCAAACAACTTCAACTGGTAGATCAGAGCCAGCTTGGATATAGGCTGTGGCAGAAATATACCAGTGTTTGATTTTTTTTTTCACCTTTCAATATCAAGACAAAGATATCTCACTGGGCAAAAACTGGTTGAATCAACGTTTAAATGTAATACAAAATAATATATATGTATATGTGTGATGAGTGAAAAACTTGAGACATCACTGTAAGGGAATGCATTTTTTAAAATCCAACTTTTAACCTAAATCCAATGACATGGTTAAATGTTTTACATTTTACTTTGAAATCACTTTAGTTGATAACTCAGACAAAATATAAATCAAAACTAGACATTAACATTATGATTTGCTCTGCTTAGTATGGGCTGCTTAGTGGTGATGATACTATTATGTCTTCCTCCTGTCCCTCACATACACCCCAACACAGTTTATTATTTTCCTCCCTCAAGTATTTTATCCAGTCACCGTTTCCCAATCCACATCCCCTTTGTAATATCAGTCAAATTATCTTGTGGTCATAACATAATTTCCAACACCAAGTATTTGAAACTAGGCTTCCACTTCTATACTGCAGACAAATAAACATCAAGATTGACCATTTCTATGTTTTTTCTTTCATAAACTGCTGGTTTCAATTACTCAACTCAATTTAAGAGTATAGAACTGCATCTTGGCAGCACACACATATACACATACCACAGGCTACGTGGCATTCTGCACGTGTAGGCTTCTAAATATCAGTAGGCCTATACACAGCATCCAGGAGGAGGAGCCCCTAACTGAGGCAGAGAGGAAACTCAGAGACCCCCACACTGTACTACCCCAGCCCACAACGGCACTGGAGCTGCTAGTTTCATTCCAACTCCATAATGATCAGTTCTTTTCAACCTCTTAAAGTCTGGCATCTGAAATACATGTGATTTTTGAATGTTGGCAAATACTAAACGTGTAAGGTAATGATGTCTCATTAAGTTATCTTCTTCCCAGGACAATCACCATAAACTGTGTGCATTGTCTGGGTAATATGGAAGCAAAGATTCAAAGAAATGGACAGGATGTAGTAAAATCAAGAAAGACATGTGAGGGGGGAGAGCGATATAACAGAGAAGCCAGGTCAGAATGTTAATCTGAAGCAAAATTACACTTAAATATATTTCAAGTTTCCTTTTTGTTGTCCTGTTCAGTTCTATAACTGCCACTGCATTAGCAGTGGTCATAATTTGCGGTCACTACAGCTCACTTCACCAAAGCTTATGAATAGCACACCGGCACCATCTACTGGGCATATAATATATTGCAGCCAACCAGCAAACAGGTGGTGGCACTTTATTTAGGAAGTTATTGGGTGTACAACACTGGCATTTATCTTGTGGAAGATGTTGCAGGTACCAAACAGAGAACCAATGGTATCTTGGTGGACATTTTACAGAGCAGTTGCATTTTAAAAGACCTACAAAACATTATTTGTGTGTCTCTAGTAGTGTTGTCTCGCCTTGTATTGAGGACGTGTAGAATATGTTTATGTTCTCCTCTGACCCTTGGCTTGCAGTCAGAGGCACATCCAAGAAACACGTTACGGACAGAAAGCTAAACGACAGGTAGCTTTAATCGTCATGCATGTCTTGCAAACACAGTGCCTTCTCACCCACCCTAAAACAAATCCAGTGAAATTGTACATGAAACACTGTACAACTACTATTTGAACACAGCCTTGACCTTCAACAAAGAGTAGCCTCTATCAATCAGAAACTGTCCAGGTAGGAGGAAGCACATTTTCCTTTCTTTCAAGGCTATGTACGGGATAGAAACAACAAAATGCAAGTTCAGGGCATAGGTACATTCATAGCTATCCTTTATAAGATATGATGACCAAGGAGGAAAACTCCAAAATTGAGCTGGACAACAGTGGAGGTAAAATAATATAGGAAAATCTATCAGTGTAGGTCAACATTGAAAATAATAATTTGTTCTTAATTTAATCAAGGATCTGGCTGTTTTTTTGTACCATCATCTTTGAAATGCAAGAGAAAGTCGATAATGTATTATTCCCACCCAGGCGCAATTTAGATTTTCCACTAGACGGCAGCAGTGTATGTGAAAAGTTTTAGACTGGTCCAATGAACCATTGTATTTCTGTTCAATTTTGCATCAAGTGTCACGGCAGATTTCCTCCTCTTCCTCTGAAGAGGAGGTGTAGCAAGGATCGGACCACTATGCAGCGTGGTAGGTGTCCATGTTATTTAATAAGAAAACTCAACATGAACACAAATACAAAATAACAACGTGAACTGGCAACGAAACAGTCCCGTGAAGTATAAACACAGGAAACGGTCACCCACAAAATACCCAAAGAACATGGCTTCCTAAATATGGTTCCCAATCAGAGACAACGATAAACACCTGCCTCTAATTGAGAACCAATCTAGGCAACCATAGACTTACATAAACACCTAGACTAGAAAACACCCCATAAACATACAAAACCCCTAGACCAGACAAAACACATAAATCCCCCATGTCACACCCTGACCTAACCAAAATTATAAAGAAAACAAAGATAACTAAGGACAGGGCGTGACATTAAGACTGCCCAAATGTGCCTAATTGGTTTCTTAATACATTTAAGTTCATAACTGTGCACTCCTAAAACATTAGCAATGGTATTCTTTCACTGTAATAGCTACTGTAAATTGACAGTGCAGTTAGATTAACAAGAATTTAATGTTTCTGCCCATATCAGATATGTCTATGTCCTGGGATATTTTCTTGTTACTTACAACCTCATGCTAATCACATTAGCATGTCTGGTCAATTCAATCTGGTCAGAACACCTGTTTCACATTAGAACACGGAATTCTCTGCCCGGAGAACCGACACCCTCAACGTCCACAGTGCCTGGAGAAGCTTTACAGACCCTGGTGAAAGTTTGTCGTTTGTGAAGTCCAGGGATGGCTGATGTGCAGTGAGTCTCCATCCCTAGCAGGGTCTCCTGCAAGTTTGAAGAATTCATTGACCAAGTACTCATTTGCTAAATCCTTGCAGAACTCCCCGTTTGCAGACTGGCCCCCCCAACCAGACAGCAGATTACTTGATGGGCAACCAGCAACAGCCACAAACTGAACACTCCCATGACACGCACAGAACTCTGCTATTACATACTTCACTAAACTGATCAATGCACACAACACATAGCCCAGGGACCTTAGAAACAGCTACTTAAGAACTCTGAAGATGTGTTTGGTTAAGCTACCACCCCAAACCTTAGCTGTATTCGAATACTCATAATAACCGCAGTATTTGTGACGTGAATTGAGTATATGGTATGCTTATTGGTCATAGTATGGATATAGTTAGAATGCCAAAAGTTCCCAGATGACGTACTAAATACTCCAAAACAGGAAGTATGCATGCAGTGGACTTCCGTGCTTTTAGGGTCCATAATGCAATTCTTCAGAAAATGAGCGGGGTTTCATAACTTTTCAGATTTGAAGATAATGGCAGAAAATAAGTCCGACGGCAGCGGATAAAAGTTTAGGCTACTCCTTGGATTTTTGCCTCGGAATGAATAAACACAAAAAGTAACAAAAGGTGTCGGCCAGCTGGACAGAGATGGCGGAGGGCTGCTGGATGGCGTTGCTGCTGGGCCCCTGGGATCCGGGGGGGCCTCACTTCAGGGGAATCTAGATCTAGAAAGGAATACAGAAAAAGAGGGTGATTTTTAGAAAGAGGGGTCGATGGGTTATTATCTGAATTTGAACCAATTACCTTGTTATCCTGGTCTGACTGCTCCGCCTCCTGTTCCGGCTCCTGGTTCTGGTCCTGCTGTTTGGTGTTAAGTTGGTCTCACAATCCAGGCTTGGAGGTTGAGTTGTGGGAAACGTTTGCAGTTGATGATACCGTTGGTCTTACGATTGGGGATCATGAAGGGGTTACTGGTGACTTTTAGAATGCCAGTGTTGTCACACATGATCCGAGCTAGAGAGGCACAACTAAGGGCAGCTCTCTGTGCCGAGGTAAAGACGCCTGGGTTTTCATACCACAGCCTGTGGATCAACAAGCATGATGAGGACATGAAACACATTCATACTCTGACTGACAAACAACCACTCCCTCACACTCACATATGCATGCTTGCACACACACAGCTGTCTCCCTGGCGAATCCTCTGGAACTGGGTGGCTATGAGGCAGGCGAAGAGAGGCCCGACGCGGCCTCCTCGTACAAAGGGTTCAGCCACGCCCCCCATCCACACGTCAATGTTAGCTGGTGTGCCGTAGAGCTGCAGTAGTCTGCGGGCCAAGTCTTTGTTGTTCAGAACCACAGCCAGCTGAGTCTGGTTCGTAGGAGTTGAGAGTCCACAGAATTTACGCCAAGCATTGTAGCCTAGGTTGGGTGACAGAAAGAAAATAATTAGTGCATGGAACAGATTGATAGAGCTATATTGAGGAAGAGAGAGAGATGAAGGACATTTTAGAGTTGGTGTTTACATGCGTAAAGGATAAACTGTAATATGAGTATAACGGTATAGATGTATTTATCTGTGGTATCAGTATAGTTTGTAGAGGGGATAAGGCAGGTATGTACCAGGCAGGCCATGGTCGCGTCCACGCTGCATGTTGAGGGAGCCCAGGTCCAGAGCCAGGTGTTGTACGAACTGGAAAAGTCTCTCCCTCAGAACGTCCACCATCATGTGATCCTTGGTGTTCAGCTTAGCAGGCCGACCCACCAGACCTCGGATCAGAGGGTCGATGCCACCTGAAAAAGGACAGAGAGAGAACTGAATATTTAAATGTTTATCCTTTTGTACCATCAATTGAAAGCAGACTCTCCTGTGCCGCACACGGGCGCTGATCGGAAGACCGGGATGCAGCTGTCTCGGCCAGTGGGCAAGCGTGGGTCTCTGGGAGGAATCTGGTCATGGAGGAAATAGCAGACGTTAAAGACCTAATAATCCATGGACCATGGATAGAAAAGGGCAAGATATACAGAGATGGCTGTATAGTCGTTGTGCTGTAAGTCAAGGCTGTGGGATGTGATGGTGAAAGTGATGACTGACCTGGATGGGGAAACAGGGTTCGGAGTGTTCACAGCTCTCATCACAGTCCAGGCCGTTGCTGTAGGAGCGAATGCTGGGGGAGAAGGGCGTGAACGTTAGGTCATGGTCGTTCCACTGCCCAAAGAGGGTGACCATGTGTGTGTACTTGCTATCACACTTAACACCAGCATCATTAGTTGCCAGGATACGGTTAGAGACCTGCCTTACCTGCAAACACAAACGGAAGGAGAGAAAGAGGGCAGAGGGAGAAGGATAAATACAATTATGTTACTTCATACATAACTTGTGGTAACATAGTAGCAGTTATTCCCACTATATTTTTTGTCATCATACCAGAGGGAACATAAAGTTGTTGAAGCGTGTGTTTCGGTCCCAGCCTTTGGGTCGAGAGATCCAGAATGCCAGTCTGTAGCTCAGTTGGTAGAGCATGGCGCTTGTAACGCCAGGTTAGTGGGTTCGATCCCCGGGACCACCCATACGTAGAATGTATGCACACATGACTGTAAGTCGCTTTGGATAAAAGCATCTGCTAAATGGCATATAATTATTATTATTATTATAGATCCCATCGTCATACTGAGCAGGCAGCCAACGAGTGAAGGGTGTATTTGAGGCTCCAAGACGAGGGTACTTCCTGATAAGCATGAAGAAAATACACAGAAACTTCACTTGAGAAACTCAAGGAATATGGCTACATCTCCTGAGGCCTATGCACTCAGCCCACCTCAGACATAGTGTACACTAACATGAACTTCCCCTTACATTCCACTCTCCACAACTTCTATGTGCAAGGCTTTCAGATTGTTGCGTGAAGTATTAAACCCGCCATGCCCTGGTGCTCTTACAGGTTGTTGCAGATGCTAGTGGCTGTGCGGTACTTGTTAATGTTGGGTGTGGTGTGGCAGGAGGGTTTGCTGACACGAGCTGCACAGCCAGTTACCCGGACGATGGTGTCTAGCTCCTCAGGTGTGAGCAGGTCTGAGAAACAAGAGAGAGGGATAACAAAGACTTGTACATGTACTTATTACAACGGTGCGTGTCTATATCTGAGTGAATATGTATTCTGAATTCCTCACAGAGTGAATGTGTGTGTATGTATGACGGTGTGTATTACTGACCTGTTGCGATGAGCGAGCGTTTGTGCAACCTGTGTGTGCTGTGGATTTTCTCATGGATCAGTCTCAAGGTGTTCTCCAGGTAGTCTGCAGACCGTACAGCAGAGCATGTGGCCCTGGCAGGCTGCTTCAGGAGATGCAGGACATCTGAGGGCCTGTTGAACTGCCCACGCACTCTCTCCAGACTCCTGACAAAAAGATGAAGTTATGAACAGAAACATGCTCCTGAAGTTGAATAAAATCTCAGTACAGAGGCAGATTTAGTACTAATGCCATAGAAATGTAATTAAATGTTTAACAGATGCCCCTCTTCCCTTCATCAAAAATAAAATACAAATCTGAAAAATGTAAACGTTTTACTGAAAAATTACATGGTTATGGCAAAAGTTCAGTCCTAATTCTTCCATTGAAAAGATACACAGCTTCCTCTCTGATTGTGACAGAACTATACCTCTTTTCGGCTCCCTCAAGAGGCTAGTATTTCTTGATTAGGTTGCTCAGTGTTGAAATAAGAAGTTAACACGAGGGTCTATCATTTTTTTTCTCTAGCCTCACTTTTCATTACATCTGTATGGCCTAATCATTAGAAATGATGAGAAATTGAAATGATTAAAACCATTGTTTTCTAAAGGAAATACAAAAGTAAAATAAATACAAAATAAAGAGGAATAAGAAAGACTTCCCTAGTGCAAATCCATCTGTTCGAATGAGTGAGACAATTATGCTAAATGCACACAGTGACACTAGTGCTGCCATCTACAAAGACAATTGTCAGATTCACTCACTTTTCTCTGGAGTACTTGTAAGCTTCATCTACGAGTCTCTCTGCCTCCTCCACTGAACTTTGAATGAATGGGCTACTCAAGCTTTCCTCTGTAGACAGATCTGGCTGGCTGAACATCAGGCACAACCCCAATGCCAGGAGGGAGGGAAACGGCTTCATCTCTGAAAAACAAAAAGGGGTTCATCAGATCATCTTTTGAAAAACCATGCTGCACTCTGAAATGTCATGTGGCCCGTAGCTGTTTTTCAGATTGTGTGAGAGAGAACTTTTCACAAAATAATACTTTTACACAATATTAATAACAGATTCATAGCACATGGATCAGAATTACCATGTATAACAGAGAATAAAATGGAACCTGATTAATAGACAAGATTGAAACATACTGCATAAAAAGTGTATACAATTGTCTTACCTTTGTTTTAACCACTGTGGTTGTGAAGTCTTGTTGAGAAGTCAACACTTGCCTGAAGATTAATAACTATTCTATTTATAGATAATTTTGCAAAGCCTCGCCTCCTGTCATCTGTCATTTCTGAGGTGTCTGAATTATGCACAGTGCCTTCAGAAAGTATTCATACCCCTTGATTTATTCCACATTGTGTGTTACAGCCTGAATTAAATCTACAATCTGCCAATCTACACACAATAACCCATAATGACAAAGTGAAAACATTGTCACGATCGTCGTATGGAGGGGACCAAAGCGCAGCGTGGTGTGAATACATTCTTTATTGAATGAAGAACACTTAAACAAAAAACAACGCAACGATTAAGATGAACGTGACCGTTATATAAACACTGTGCTAACATGCAACATAACATAGACAATAACCCACCAAATACCCAATGAAGATGGCTGCCTAAATATGGTTCCCAATCAGAGACAACGATAAACACCTGCCTCTAATTGAGAACCAATCTAGGCAACCATAGACCAACATAAACACCTAGATGAAAACAACCCAATAAATCTACAAAAACCCCTAGACAGTACAAACACCCTAGAATAAGACAAAACACACATATCACCCATGTCACACCCTGACCTAACCAAAATAATAAAGAAAACAAAGAATACTAAGGTCAGGGCGTGACAATACGCCCCCACAAAGGTGCGGACTCCGGCCGCAAAACCTAATCAAAAGGGGAGGGTCCAGGTGGGCCTCTTTCCCGGCGTCGGCTCGGGTGCTGGACGTAGACTCCACTCCACCTTAGTCTTAGTCCGCTTTTGTGGCCTCCGAGGAACGGCGACCCTCGCCGCCAACCTAGGACTGGCAACCCTATTAAAGGGCCCCACTGGACTGAGGGGCAGCTCCGGACTGAGGGGCAGCTCCGGACTGAGGGGCAGCTCCGGACTGAGGGGCAGCTCTGGACTGAGGGGCAGCTCCGGACTCGAGGGGCAGCTCCGGACTCAAGAGTAGCTCCTGGCTGGCTGACGGCTCTGGCAGCTCCTGGCTGGCTGGCGGCTCAGGACAGACGGGCGGCTCTGGCGGCTCAGGACAGACGGGCGGCTCTGGCGGCTCAGGACAGACGGGCGGCTCTGGCGGCTCAGGACAGACGGGCGGCTCTGGCGGCTCAGGACAGACGAGCGGCTCTGGCGGCTCAGGACAGACGAGGCGCACTGTAGGCCTGGTGCGTGGTGCCGGCACTGGTGGTACTGGGCCGAGGACACGCACCCCAGCGCGAGTGCGGGGAGGAGGAACAGGGAGAACTGGGCTCTGGCGACGCACAGGAAGCCCAGTGCGGGGGGCTGCCACCGGAGGGCTGGTGCGTGGAGATGGCACCAGATCGACCGGACCGAGAAGGCGCACTGGAAATCTGGAGCACCGAGCCTGCCCAACCTTACCTGGTTGAATGCTCCTCGTAGCCAGGCCAGTGCGGCGAGGTGGAATAGCCCTCACTGGGCTGTGAAGGCGAACCGGGGACACCAAGCGTAAGGTTGGTGCCATGTATGCCGGCCCGAGGAGACTCACTGGAGACCAGATGCGTAGAGCCGGCTTCATGGCACCTGGCCGATACGAGGAGCTGGAATGTACTGCACCGGGCTATGCACACGCACCGGGGACACCATGCGCTCCACCGCATAACACGGTGCCTGCCCGGTACAACACCCTCTCTCTCCACGGTAGCAGGTCTCCTACCTGACTTCGCCACACTCCCCGTGTGCCCTCCCCCAATAAATTTTTGGGGCTGCCACTCGGGCTTCCAGCAGCTCCGCTGTGCCGCCTCCTCATACCGGCGCCTCTCTGCTTTCGCTGCCTCCAGCTCTGCTTTGGGACGGCGATATTCCCCTGGCTGTGCCCTGGGTCCTTTGCCGCCCAGAATCTCCTCCCAAGTCCTTTGATTGCTGCTGCTGTCCGTTACCACGCTGCTTGGTCCATTGTTGGTGGGTTATTCTGTCACGATTGTCATATGGAGGGGACCAAAGCGCAGCGTGGTGTGAATACTTTCTTATTTATTGAATGAAGAACAAGAAGAACACTTAAACAAAAAAAACAAAAAAACAATTAAGACGACCGTGACCGCTATATAAACAATGTGCAACATAACATAGACAATAACCCAAGAAATACCCAATGAAGATGGCTGCCTAAAAATGGTTCCCAATCAGAGACAACGATAAACACCTGCCTCTAATTGAGAACCAATCTAGGCAACCATAGACTAACATAAACACCTAGATGAAAACAACCCCATAAATCTACAAAAAACCCTAGACAGTACAAACACACTAGAATAAGACAAAAACACACATATCACCCATGTCACACCCTGACCTAACCAAAATAATAAAGAAAACAAGAATACTAAGGTCAGGGCGTGACAAACATGTTTTTAGAAATGTTTTAAAATGTATTGAAAATGAAATATTAGAAATATCGAATTTACATACAGTAAATATTCACACCTCTGAGTCAATAATTTGTACAAGCACCTTTGGTGCATCTGTTAGTCTTTTTGGGTACGTTTTTAAGAGCTTTGCACACCTAGATTGTTATTATTTGCCCATTATTTGCCCATCACTTAAAAATGTTGCAAGCTTTGTCAAGTTGATTGTTGACCATAGCTAGACAGCCATTTCAAGTCTTGCCATAGATTTTCAAGCAGATTTAAGTCAAAACTGTAACTAGGCCACTCATCAACGTTCACTGTCGTCTTGGTGACAAGCATAGCCACAATATCATGCAACCACCACCATGCTTGAAAATATGAAGAGAGGTACTCAGTGATGTGTTGTGTTAAATTTGCCCCAAACATAACGCTTTGTATTCAGGACATGAAGTTTATTTCTTTGCCATATTTTTTGCAAGTTTACTTTAGTGCCTATTTGATCATGGTATTTGATTCCCTGCAGGATCATTGTCTTGCTGTAGCAAGCTGGCTCAAATTAAGATCCTACATCTATGTATGGCTTTAGTCTGTTGTCATCATGCTTTTGCTTAATGTTGTTTCCACACAGAAACTTTTACTTGAGAAGGGAAGTAAGAACATTAACTCTTAACATGACTAAGGTAATTAACATGACTACGCTAATTAACATATATAAGGTAATTAACATGACTAAGGAAATGAATATGACCAAGGTGATTAACATAAGGTAATTAACATGACTAAGGAAATGAACATGACCAAGGTGATTAACATGACAAAGGTAATTAAATGATGACCGTAATTTACATGACAAATGTAATTAACATGACAAAGGTAATTAAATGATGACAGTAATTTACATGACAAATGTAATTAACATGACAAAGGTCATTAGCATGACTAATGTCATTTGAAATAAAACAGCCACACCAATGCTTTGGACCTGGTTAAGAAATTGAAACATGTCCACCCTGATTTCAGAGAGTGACACTTATTGATGTTATCATATGGAAGGTGCCAAGACTTAGTAGTTTCATCATTTGGTAATGTTACATTAGCCTAGACTCACAGGGGTATTCAACTCTTACTCTACGAGGTCCAGAGCGTGCTGCTTTTCTGTTCTATCTGATAATTAATTGCACCCACCTATTGTGCCAGGTCTAAATCAGACCCTGATTAGAGGGGAACAATGAAAACAAGCAGTGGAACCGGCTTCGAGGTCCAGAGTTGAGTTTTAGGGGTAGAGGATACTTTGCACCATCACACATGAAGAAGAATTTATGGTATGTAGTATGCCATGTCTTTTTTCAACCCAAGATTCTATCAGTATAGAGTACAAGAGGTCAACACACCATGAACATAATGTAGCTATCTTAGTTATTAGTGATGCAAGGGTTGACTCATAACCCGCAGTCGGTCAGGTTTATGGTCATGAAATATTATGTGGATGAAGGGCGGGTGGGTGGCGGCTGGGTTGAATAAAGAGAAAACAATACCTTTAAAAAATCCATAAATGTATAATTTTTAGGCAATTTATAGGCTACATTGAGGTTTGGCATTAGTACGTAAGCCTACGCATTATTAGGGCCTAAAGGCGTTGAATGCTTTCCAGTCTAAACAGTTCAGAAGAGATTGTACATATATTATGATGACATGTGACATTATTGTTCGTTTAGGACTTCAGGCACAAACCATTTTTTCTTGGACCAACCCGAAGTCGGTAGATGAAGTCTAAGACCATTTCTCTGCTGATTGGTGAACAGTAGGGTTCCTTAAGTAAAATCTTTATTGTCATTCAACGAGAGATGACTCATTTTCATGCACATTTCTAATTGAGAAATACTGCACATAACATCTTAGGTGTAAAATTGAGCGACTAAGATCTCTGCAAAAACATCAAAATTAATGACAGATTTCTTGAGTAGGTTAGATGAATTATGACATCTCAAAATAGAAAAACAATACTATTGCCGCTTTTTTCTCTCTCGGGAGTATGCTAGCACACTCCTTGGGTTTGCATTGCTGACTTCGGCTAGCCGCCAGCCGAACTGAAGCATGCCTTAAATGTAGGCTATGTGCACCAAATATCCTACATGCAAATCGCCAAACGCTTTAGGGCACATATGTCAGAGTCAAGGCCCGCGGGCCACATCCGGCCCGCGAGAAGGTTTTTTACGGCCCCTGGGATGATCTTGATTTATTATTAGAACCGGCCCGCAGACCGCAGCAAGCCGGCAGCCCGCAGATCTTTTACACGCACCAATACTACATTTCCCACAATGCAACGGTGACGCACCGAGCAGTAGGCTGCTTCATTTCAATATTTATTGGCACAGCAGTTGTCAGCATCACAGTAAAATTAACTTTCAGATACCCATCAAAAATGGCAAAACGGTAGGTGGACACTGAGAACCGGGGGTTTCAAACAAGGTGGGAGTCGGAGTATTTGTTCACGGAGGTAGCTGGAAAACCTGTGTGTCTTCTGTGTGGAGAAAGTGTGGCGGTACTGAAAGAGTATAATCTGAGACGACATTATGAAACGAAACACGCGGACAACAACCATTTACGGAGGGGGATTTCATCAAAAACTGCATGATTAAAGTTTGTGACGAAGTTTGCCCAGAAAAAAGGCAACTCTTTTTAAATGTGAGTCTGAGCAGAAACACCATTGCCGAGAGAGTAGACCAGTTGTCCATCAATCTAAAAGAGCAGCTTGTGAAAAAGGGAAAAGATTTCATTGCATATTCCTTGGCTGTGGATGAGAGCACCGACATTTCTGACATTGCCCAGTTGTCAATTTTCATCCGCGGAGTGGACTCCAGCCTAAGCGTGACAGAGGAGTTTTTGGCTTTACGTCCTATGCATGGCACAACTACGGGGCATGATTTGTATGAAGAGGTGTCAAGATGTGTAAATGAGATGGAGCTGCCTTGGGAAAAACTCGTGGGTTTGACAACCGACGGAGCACCTGCGATGTGTGGACACAGGAGCGGACTGGTGGCGAAGATACGGGAAAAGATGCAAGAGGAAAACGCGACAGGTGAGCTGACAGCTTATCATTGTATCATACACCAGGAAGCGTTGTGCGGTAAAGCCTTGAAAATGGAGCATGTAATGAGCATCATCACGCGCACAGTTAACTTTATCAGAGCCAAAGGTTTGAATCACCGCCAGTTCAAGGCATTTCTGACGGAGTTAGAAACGGAGCATGGTGATTTGCCTTATCACACAGAGGTGCGATGGCTAAGCCAGGGAAAGGTGCTTCAAAGATGTTTCGAGCTTCGTGAGGAGATTTGTCTGTTCTTGGACAGCAAAGGGAAAGACACAACACAACTCAGAGACGAAATGTTTCTGTGTGAAATGGCTTTTCTGTGTGACATTACGAGTCATCTGAATGCAATGAACTTGCAGCTGCAGGGTCGGGATCGTGTCATCTCTGATATGTACAGTACAGTGAAGGCATTTAAAACCAAACTGACTCTGTGGGAGACGCAGATGCGGAAAGAAAATTTGAGCCACTTTCCCAGCTGCCAGACCATGAAAGAGAAGCTCTCTACCAGTGCGTTCCCGAGCGCACAGTTGGCTGATAAAATAGGTATGCTTGCCGCTGACTTTCGACGCCGATTTGCTGACTTTGAAGCACAAAAAAGCAGGTTGGAACTGCTCGGTAACCCATTTGCTGTTGACGTGGAAAGCTCACCACCAAACCTCCAAATGGAGTTGATTGACCTCCAATGCAATGATGCACTGAGGGCAAAATATGCGGCAGTGGGTGCTGCGGAGTTCGCCCGTTTCCTCCCCGACACAATGCCCCAGCTGCGCATCCAGGCTGCTCAAACGTTGTCTATGTTTGGCAGCACATACCTGTGTGAACAACTGTTTTCTTTGATGAACTTGAACAAAACATCACACAGAAGTCGACTTACTGCTGAACACCTCCACTCAATTCTGAGGATTTCCTCAGCTCAGAGCCTTACCCCGAACATTGATGAACTTGTGGAAAAGATGGGACACCACCAAGTATCACCCTCAACCTCAAACAAGTGAACATTACTGTGCAATCACATATTTAGAGTTTTTACTCAGTTCAAGTTTAAAAGTTAAAGTTTAATATTTGTTTTCACTGCATGTTACTTCTCCTTAAACAAAGTGTTGTTTTTGATTAATAGATTTTTGCACTTTATTTTATTGTATTTCAATCCAATTATATTTTAAAAATATTTCAGTTGAGTGGATGATAGAAAATTGCTATTATTGTTTTTTTCTTTGAAGTAAATTTAGCCCACTTTTGCTAAAATAGAAAATATAGGCTACTGATGGTGCCTTGAATACCGGTTTCTTTCATTTAATGTTCATGTTATGGGGATTTTTATATAAAGGAAATTTGTCTTTTGTGTCTGTTGAAAATTAAAGATTACTGACAGAGCCATAAGAAAATATTGCTTTATTTATCTGATCATATTGGAATATATTTGTTAGGTTTTCAGTAGGTTCAATTAGGTTCACTAGACTATATGCGTCATTTAAAAAATTTTCAATGAACATTCGAACAGTCCGGCCCTCGGCTTGTAGCTAAATTTTTTATTTGGCCCTCCGTCCATTTGACTTTGACACCCCTGCTTTAGGGAATGGTGTCACGGCTTTCTTCTGTTGAAGGAGAGGCGGACCAAAACGCAGCGTGGTTATTGTGATACATCTTTAATGAAGATGATAAATGAACAATATTCAAAACAAGAAATGTGAAAAACTGAAAACAGCCCTATCTGGTGTAACAAACACAAAGACAGGAACAATCACCCACAAAACAGGCTACCTATATATGGCTCCCAATCAGAGACAATGACTAACACCTGCCTCTGATTGAGAACCATATCAGGCCCAAACACAGAAACAGACAAACAAGACATCCAACATAGAATGCCCACTCAGATCACACCCTGACCAAACAAAACATAGAACATACAAAGCAAACAATGGTCAGGGTGTGACAAATGGGCAGAAAAAGTTCAAGTTGATCAAGAGGGGACAATGTCAGAGTTTAATTCAATAATAGAAAAGCTGTGAAATGGAGAGTTAAAAATAAAGAGAGGGAATGCCATGAAAGTGATATTTGTAGAATATTTGGTGAAGTGGTAAAAGAGATGATAGCAGTGCCAGCTATGTTATATGTGATGGTTGTGAGGGCTATACAAAGTATACAGTCACAACAGGAGGACTTCAAATAGGCCTATGGCACATCAAGGGAACTGTATGTAGGGGACCTGTATGTAGGGGAACTGTATGTAGCCTACTGTTCAGATGGGTTAAATGGAAACTGAAATTTGGACACTGACTGTAGGTCTATAACCTCTCACATTGCCTTAATATTAACTCCTGCAGAATTATACATTTCTTGCATAAAATTATACACCAAATGCAGGCAAAATTTGGAAACCATTTCTGTATGGACCTCGCTTTGTGCACGGGGGCATTGTCATGCCTAAACAGGAAAGGGCCTTCCCCAAACTGTTGCCACAATGTTGCAAGACCAGAATCGTCTAGAATGTCATTGTATGCTGTAGTGTTAAGATTTCTGTTCACTGGAACTAAGGGCCTTAGCCCGAACAATGAAAAACAGCCCCAGAACATTATGGTTCCTCCACCAAACTTTACAGTTGGCACTATGCATTCGGGCATGTAGCGTTCTCCTGGCATCTGCCAAACCCAGACTTTTACACGGTATGCATTTCCACTTCACAATAACAGCACTTACAGTTGACCGAGGCAGCTTCAGCAAGGCAAAAGTTTGACTAACTGACTTGTTGGAAAGGTTGCATCCTATGACAGTGCCACATTGAAAGTCACTGAGCTCTTCAGTAAGGCCATTCTACTGTCAATGTTTGTCTATGGAGATTACATGGCCGTGTGCTCGATTTTGTATACCTGTCAGCAATGGGTGTGGTTAAAGTAGCTGAATCTGCTAATTTGAAGAGGTGTCCATGTACTTTTGTATATATAGTGTATATAAACCCTGGATTGTTGATGCTATGTATTGGCCAGTGAGAGGCTTTGAAGGTACCGATTGGTCTTATTGGCACCATAGCCGCGAGAAGTAGGGGTGATGAGGGTGCTCCAGCACCACCTAAAAAATGTGAATTACAAAATTATATATATATTTTTTATTAATTATTTTAAAGTAGTGCACTGGGCCTTTACTAGTTCTGTACTAGCAGACCAGCATAGCTTCTGTAGCATGAGATACTTTTTTGTCAGCACCCCTCCTCAGCCGGTGAGAATTATGATTTTTTTAATCGCATCACCCTCAGTCCCAAATTATATACAGTGCATTCGGAAAGTATTCAGACCCCTTGACTCTTTCCACGTTTTGTTACATTACAGCCTTATTCTTTAATTGATTAAATTGGTTTTCTCATCAATCTACACACACCCTATAATGACCAAGCAAAAACAGGTTTTTAGAAATGTTAGCCAATTTATTTAAAAAACTGCAATATCACATTTACAAAGTATTCAGGCCATTTATTCAGTTTGTTGAAGCACCTTTGGCAGCGATTACAGCCTCGAGTCTTCTCGGGTATGATGCTACAAGCTTGGCACACCTGTATTTGGGGAGTTTCTACCATTAGTCTCTGCAGATCCTCTCAAGCTCTGTCAGGTTGTATGGGGACTGTTGCTGCACAGCTATTTTCAGGTCTCTCCAGAGCTGTTTGATCGTGTTCAAGTCTGGGCTCTGGCTGGGCCACTCAAGGACATTTGTCCCGAAGCCACTCCTGCATTGTCTTGGCTGTGTGCTTAAGGTTGTTGTCCTGTTGGAAGGTGAACCTTCACCCCAGTCTGAGGTCCTGAGCACTTTGGAGCAGGTTTTCATCAAGGATCTCTCTGTACTTTGCACCGTTCATCTTTGCCTTGATCCTGACTAGACTCCTAGTCCCTGCCGCTGAAAAACATCCCCACAGCATGATGCTGCCACCACCGAGATTCACTGTAGGGATGGTGCCAGGTTTCCTCCAGATGTGACACTTAGCATTCAGGCCAAAGAGTTGAGTCTTGGTTTCATCAGACCAGAGAATCTTGTTTCTCATGGTCTGAGAGTTTTTAAGTGCCTTTTGGCAAATTCCAAGCAGGCTGTCATATGCCTTTTACAGAGGAGTGGCGTCGGTCTGGCCATTCTACCATAAAGGCCTGATTGGTGGAGTGCTGCAGAGATGGTTGTCCTTCTGGAAGGTTCTCCCATCTCAACAGAGGAACTCTAGAGCTCTGCCAGAGTGACCATCTGGTTCTTGGTCACCTGCCTGACCAAGGCCCTTCTCCCCCGATTGCCTAGTTTGGCCGGCGTGCCAGCTCTAGGAAGAGTCTTGGTGGTTCCAAGCCTCTTCCATTTAAGAATGATGGAGGCCACTGTGTTCTTGGGGACCTTCAATGCTGCAGACATTTTTTGGTACCCTTCCCCAGATCTGTGCCTTGACACTGTCCTGTCTCGGAGCTCTATGGACAATTCCTTCCACCTCATGGCTTGGTTTTTGCTCTGATATGCATTGTCAACTGTGGGACCTTATGTAGACAGATGTGTGACTTTCCAAATCATGTCCAATCAATTGAATTTACCACAGGTGGACTCCAATCAAGTGGTAGAAACATCTGACGGATGATCAATGGAAACAGGAGGCAACTGAGCTCAATTTTAAGTCTCATAGCAATTGGCCTGAATACTTATGTAAATAAGGTATGTCATTTATTTTTTGCAAACATTTCTTAACACAACGTGCCTTTGGAACACAAGAGTGATGGTTGCTGATAATGGGACTCTGTACACCTATGTAGATATTCCATTAAATTATCTGCCGTTTCCAGCTACAATAGTAATTTACAACATGAACAATGTCAACACTGTCTTTCTGATCAATGTTCTGTTATTTTAATGGACAAAAAATAGCTTTTCTTTCAAAAACAAGGACATTTCTAAGTGACCACAAACATTTGAACAGTAGTGTACGTCTGAAAACTAATAGAGCGAGATACTGAGGTCCAACCACCATAGCTGCTGTCATTTTAGTTGTACCGCATATATAGACGATAACTTAATTGGCAACTTGCTGTAAAACTGATACAATCACTGCCTTCAGGAACTGATATGCATGGTTTATTACTGTGAAATAAAGTTATGGCCAGACTGGACATTCAGTGACGACCGAAAGGAATGTCTTTGTTCAGGGCCAGTCGAAAACAATTCCTCTTTATTTTGAGCAAAACATTGTGGAGCATACAAGAATGTCAGTGTAGGAGCTCCTTGAGTTTTTATGCTCCATGCAACTCGAACTACATAAGGTGTGTAAACAACCCTTTTGTATAGTGGTGGGTTAGGTCTATTTTGAATTCATGATTTGGTCTCACATCAAAGGTCCATAAGAGATTCTCCCCATTAGCAAATACTACAAATCAATACACTTCAAAGAACATCAGGCATCAAGTGAGACATATCCATTCATTGTAATATCTTATATCCTTTGAAGTTCATACTCACTTTGCCTTTAATTCAATATAATTCAGAGAAAAAAACAGAATATCCTGCCATGTTGGCATTGTTACTTGACATGATGTCACATCAATGGTTTATGACCTTTCTGGAACTGATTGTCATGTTTTGTCTTATTTTGTCTTGTCATTTTGCTTTTCCCTCTGTTCGTTTTCCCCCTGCTGGTCTTTTTAGGTTCGTTCCCCTCTTTCTCTCTTCCTCCCTCTCTCTCTTCTCTCTATCGCTCCGTTCCTGCTCCCAGCTGTTCCTATTCCCCTAATCAATCATTTAGTCTTCCCACACCTGTTCCCTATCTTTCCCCCTGATTAGAGTCCCTATTTCTCCCCTTGTTTTCCGTTTCTGCCCTGTCGGATCCTTGTCTATTGTTCACCGTGCTGTGTCTGTGTATCGCCCTGTCGTGTCGTGTTTCCCTCAGATGCTGCGTGGTGAGCAGGTGTCTGAGTCTGCTACGTTCAAGTGCCTTCCCGAGGCAACCTGCAGTTATGATCGAGTCTCCAGTCGGTTCTCGTCATTACGAGTGGAATTATGCTTTATGATTGTAGATTTACTTTACTGGATTAAAGACTCTGTTTTCGCCAAGTCGCTTTTGGGTCCTCATTCACCTGCATAACAGAAGGATCCGACCAAGAATGGACCCAGCGACTATGGATTCTCTCTACTCTACTCTCGAGTTCCAGGGAGCGATGCTCGGCAGACACGAGCAGGAATTGTCTGCTGCTCGGCATGCCGTTGAGACCCTGGCCGCTCAGGTCTCCGACCTCTCAGGACAGTATCAGAGTCTTCGTCTCGTGTCACCAGCTACTTCCGGTTCTTCCGAGCCTCCGGAACCTAGGGTTAATAACCCACCATGTTATTCTGGGCAGCCCACTGAGTGCCGCTCCTTTCTCACCCAGTGTGATATAGTGTTCTCTCTCCAACCCAACACATACTCAAGAGAGAGAGCTCGGATTGCCTACGTCATATCACTCCTTACTGGTCGGGCTCGGCAGTGGGGCACAGCTATCTGGGAGGCAAGCGCTGAGTGTACTAACAATTATCTGAACTTTAAAGAGGAGATGATAAGGGTTTTTGATCGCTCAGTTTTTGGGAAAGAAGCTTCCTGGTTCCTGTCTTCCCTATGTCAAGGTAATCGATCCATAACGGATTACTCTATAGAGTTTCGCACTCTTGCTGCCTCCAGTAACTGGAACGAGCAGGCGTTGCTCGCTCGTTTTCTGGAGGGACTCCACGCTAAGGTTAAGGATGAGATTCTCTCTCGGGAGGTTCCATCCAGCGTGGATTCTTTGATTGAACTCGCTATTCGCATTGAACGACGGGTAGATCTTCGTCACCGAGCTCATAGAAGAGAGCTCGCGTTAACTGTGTCTCCCCTCTCTCCGACACTACCGTCTTTCCCCACTGACTCAGGTGTTGAGCCCATGCAGCTGGGGGGTATTCGCATCTCGACTAAGGAGAGGGAACGGAGAATCACCAACCGCCTCTGTCTCTATTGCGGTTCCGCTGGTCATTTTGTCATTTCATGTCCAGTTAAAGGCCAGAGCTCATCAGTAAGCGGAGGGCGACTGATAAGCGCTACTAGACGGTCCTCTCCGTCAAGTACCTGTACTACCTTACCGGTCCATCTACGCTGGACCGGATCGGCAGCTTCCTGCAGTGCATTAATAGACTCTGGGGCGGAGGGCTGTTTTATGGACGAAGCCTGGGCTCGGGAACATGACATTCCTCTCAGACAGTTAGGGAGCCCACGGTCATGTTTGCCTTGGATGGTAGTCCTCTCCCCAGTATATTATATGAAACACTACCTTTAACCCTCACTGTATCTGGTAACCATAGTGAGACCATTTCTTTTTTGATTTTTTGTTCACCTTTTACACCTGTTGTTTTGGGTCATCCCTGGCTAGTGTGTCATAATCCTTCTTTTGATTGGTCTAGTAATTCTATCCTTTCCTGGAACGTTTCTTGTCATGTGAAGTGTTTAATGTCTGCTATTTCTCCTGTTTGTTCTGTCCCCTCTTCTCAGGAGGAACCTGGTGATTTGACAGGAGTGCCGGAGGAATATCATGGTCTGCGCACGGTCTTCAGTCGGTCCAGAACCAACTCCCTTCCTCCTCACCGGTCGTATGATTGTTGTTCTGATCTCTTCAAGAAGCGTTTTGCATCCGCTCCTATCCTTGTTGCACCTGACGTCACTAAACAGTTTATTGTTGAGGTTGACGCGTCGGGGTGGGCGTGGGAGCCATTCTGTCCCAGCGCTCCGATACTGACGATGGGGTCCACCCTTGTGCGTATTTTTCTCATCGCCTGTCACCGTCGGAACGTAACTATGATGTGGCTAACCGCGAACTGCTCGCCATCCGTTTAGCCCTAGGCAAATGGCGACAGTGGTTGGAGGGGGCGACCGTTCCTTTTGTCGTTTGGACTGACCAAAAGAACCTTGAGTACATCCGTTCTGCCAAACGACTGAATGCGCGTCATGCTCGTTGGGCGTTGTTTTTCGCTCGTTTCGAGTTCGTTATTTCTTATTGCCCGGGTACTAAGAACACCAAGCCTCATGCTTTATCCCGTCTCTTTAGTTCTTCTGTGGCTTCTACCGATCCCGAGGGGATCCTTCCTGTTGGGCGTGTTGTCGGGTTGACTGTCTGGGGAATTGAGAGACAGGTTAAGCAAGCACTCACGCACACTGCGTCGCCGCGCTTGTCCTAGTAACCTTCTTTTCGTTCCTGTTTCTACTCGTCTGGCTGTTCTTCAGTGGGCTCACTCTGCCAAGTTAGCTGGCCATCCCGGCGTTCGGGGTACGCTTGCTTCTATTCGCCAGCGGTTTTGGTGGCCTACTCAGGAGCGTGACACGCGCCGTTTCGTGGCTGCGTGTTCAGACTGCGCGCAGAAGAAGTCTGGTAATTTTTTTCTGCTTCTGCTCCTGGTCTTGCTGGGTCTCAGTCTGTTCCCTGCCATCGCATCTCTCCTGTTCTTGTTCCTGCCCTTGCTGTGTCTCAGTCTGTCCCTAGTTGTTACTCTCCTGGCCTGTTTGGTCCTGTTTGCTCTAAAGCTTTCAGTTCTCTACCCGTGTCTCATTTTTGTTTTTTAGAGTAGTACCCTAGTTTCCCTTTTTATCGTTTTTCGTTACGGTCCTGAGGAGAGGAGTTGGGTTCTTTCTCGGGACGTGCTGGACCGTTTGTGATCTATGATTTCCTCCGTTGCCGCCAGTGTTCCTCCTCGAGAGCGCCAGGAGGCGCTCGGTGAGTGGGGGGGTACTGTCATGTTTTGTCTTATTTTGTCTTGTCATTTTGCTTTTCCCTCTGTTCGTTTTCCCCCTGCTGGTCTTTTTAGGTTCGTTCCCCTCTTTCTCTCTTCCTCCCTCTCTCTCTTCTCTCTATCGCTCCGTTCCTGCTCCCAGCTGTTCCTATTCCCCTAATCAATCATTTAGTCTTCCCACACCTGTTCCCTATCTTTCCCCCTGATTAGAGTCCCTATTTCTCCCCTTGTTTTCCGTTTCTGCCCTGTCGGATCCTTGTCTATTGTTCACCGTGCTGTGTCTGTGTATCGCCCTGTCGTGTCGTGTTTCCCTCAGATGCTGCGTGGTGAGCAGGTGTCTGAGTCTGCTACGTTCAAGTGCCTTCCCGAGGCAACCTGCAGTTATGATCGAGTCTCCAGTCGGTTCTCGTCATTACGAGTGGAATTATGCTTTATGATTGTAGATTTACTTTACTGGATTAAAGACTCTGTTTTCGCCAAGTCGCTTTTGGGTCCTCATTCACCTGCATAACACTGATTATGGCTTTATTGCAGTACAAAGCATTACTTAGGAACAAGTAGTTTTCCTGGTGCACTACTAGTAGTGATCACCACTAGGCACATACCTTTCATCAGACCAGCAGAGAGCGTCACTTCAGCCCTCTGCAGCCAACCTCAACCGAACACAACATCCAAGCTGTGGCAATAACATCATATGGCACCGAGGTGCTGTTGAAGAGGCTAAATTGTCCCTAATTGAACCTACCACCAGCATTAGTCAATGATGCTCCTATGCATCTGTGGTGAGTTAAGAGGGTCTACACCAGAAGTGAATGGTTATTTGTAGGAGAAATGTATATGGTAGAGGCAATTCAACTTGGAATGTACTGAGTGCAGGTACTGAGTGCAGATGATCATATGTTGGCAGGCACTGATAAAGGTGGAGAGCTGTGGATTAGTGAGGAAGGGGTTACATATTAAGTATATTAAGTTTGAAGTTGTCCATGAGATTTAATAGGTTAATTTAGAACCTAACACTTTCAAGCATTCAGTCAGGGATGTCTAGTTGTAAATTAGTTTTGTTAGAGGATCCACATACTAAAATTACAGCTTCTATTGAATTGGGACCAACATTACATTTGTACAACTCAGTTCCGCAATACCAACGAGAATACAAAGAGCTTATCACACTTTTCTGTCAAGCTCTGATTGGTTAGGGCTTTATGTGGCAGGTGGACCCTGTCTATACCCCAGTTCTACGGTGAGAGGGTATTCATTTTTCAAGTAGAGTCTTAAAGGGAGAGTCTGACTTATGATGGCATTTTTCAAGCTTGTATTCGTTGTCTTAATTGCTTACCAGAACACAGGTACGAGTCCGCTATACAATTGCACACATTTTATGTGGTTAACTCTATGAATGTGATGTTATAGCATTTTTTTATTCAATGGACATTATTGACATATAAATTAATGTTTCTATTAAATTAAAAATGTAATTAAAATGTATAATCTTGTTCATGAGACTTTTAGAACCATAAATGGAGTGCTCAATTATTTAACAATGTTTTAATATTTCCACAGCTCTGGCGAGGGTTGTCACTGGGGAGGAAACACAAAACGCCTGGGACAAGCTGAACGTAAGAACTATTGTTATTTTGTAACAATGATTCCCCCATTTAACCCCCAAAATATAGCCTTAGTGTATGCAACATATTGTGTGTATGCAACATATTGTGTGTATGCAACATATTGTGTGTATGCAACATATTGTGTGTATGCAACATATTGTGTGTGTGAAACATATTGTGTGTATGAAACATATTGTGTGTGTGCAACATATTGTGCTGCCTACTGTAGGTTCAAAGCAGAAAGCTAACAAATATGGAGAGAAAAAACATAAATGTGTATTACTGGGAGAAAATTACCAGATAATGTGCCTCTCTCTCTCGCTCTCTCTCTCTCTCGCTCTCGCTCTCTCTCTCTCTCTCTCTCTCTCTCTCTCTCTCTCTCTATCTCTATCTATCTATCTATCTATCTATCTATCTATCTATCTATCTATCTATCTATCTATCTATCTATATATATATATATACATTTGTATATATCTATCTATCTATCTATATATATATATATATATATATATATATATATATACATTTGTGTATATATATATATATATATATATATATATATATATATATATATATATATATATATATATACATTTGTGTATATATATATATATATATATATATATATATATATATATATATATATATATATATATATATACATTTGTATATATATATATATATATATACATTTGTATATATATATATATATATATACATTTGTATATACATATTTATATATATATATATATATACATATTTATATATATATATATATATATATATATATACATATTTGTATATATATATATATTTATATAAATATATATATATATGTATATTTATATATATATATATATATATATATATATATATATATATATATACAAATATGTATATATATATATATATACAAATATGTATATATATATATATATATATATACAAATGTGTATATACACATGTGTATATATATATATATATATATATATATACATATTTGTATATATATATTGTATATACATATAATTCAAGAAATATACAGTAACAGTCAAAAGTTTAGACACACCTACTCATTCCAGGTTTTCGCTTTATTTGTGCTATTTTCTACATTGTAGAATAATAGTGAAGACATCCAAACTATGAAATAACACATATGGAATCATGTAGTAACCAAAAAAGTGTTGAACAAATATATTTTATATTATTCAAAGGAGCCACCCTTTGCCTTGATGAGAGCTTTGGACAGTCTTAGCATTCTCTCAACCAGCTTCATGAGGTAGTCATCTGGTAGTCACCGTTTAAATTAACAGACGTGACTTGTTAAAAGTTCATTTATGCAATTTCTTTCCTTGTTAGTACGTTTGAGCCAATCACTTGTGTTGTGACAAGGTAGGGGTGGTATACAGAAGATAGCCTTAATTGGCAAACGACCAAGTCCATATTATGGCAAGAACAGCTCAATTAAGCAAAGAGAAATGACAGTCAATCATTACTATAAGACATGAAGGTCAGTCAATCCGGAAAATTGAAAAAACGTTGAAAATTTCTTCAAGTGCAGTCGCAAAAACAATCAAGCACTATGATGAAACATGCTCTCACGAGGACCACCACAGGAAATGAAAACCCAGAGTTACCTATGCTGCAGAGGATAGGTTCATTAGAGTTACCAGTCTCAGAAATTGCAGCCCAAATAAATGCTTCACAGAGTTGAAGTAACAGACACATCATCAACTGTTCAGAGGTGACACCACCAACAAAAAAGACCAAGAAACAGGATCAATGGACATTCGTCTGGTGGAAATTTGTCCTTTGGTCTGATGAGTCCAAATTTGAGGTTTTTGCTTCCAAAAGCTGTGTCTTTGTGAGACGCAGACTAGGTGAACGGATGATCTCCACATGTGTGGTTCCCACCGTGAAGCATGGAAGAGGAGGTGTGATGGTGCTTTGCTGGTGACACTGTCAGTGATTTATTTAGGATTCAAGGCACACTTAACCAGCATGGCTACCACAACATTCTGCCGCGATATGCCATCCCATCTGGCTTGCGCTAAGTGGGAATATAATTTGTTTTTCAAGAGGACAAGTACCCATCACACCTCTAGGCTGTGTAATGATACCTCCAGGCTGTGTAATGACACCTCCAGGCTGTGTAATGACACCTCCAGGCTGTGTAATGACACCTCCAGGCTGTGTAATGACACCTCCAGGCTGTGTAATGACACCTCCAGGCTGTGTAATGATACCTCCAGGCTGTGTAATGATACCTCCAGGCTGTGTAATGATACCTCCAGGCTGTGTATTGATCCCTCTAGGCTGTATAAGGGCTATTTGACCAAGAAGGAGAGTGATGAAGTGGTGCATCAGATGACCTGGCCTCAACAATCACCCGACCTTAACCCAATTGAGACGGTTCAAGATGAGTTGGACTGCAGAGTGAAGGAAAAGCAGCCAACAGCTCAGTATATGTGGGAAGTCCTTCAAGACGGTTGGAAACGCATTCTGGGTGAAGCTGGTTGAGAGAATACCAAGAATGTGCAAAGCTGTCATCAAGGCAAAGGGTGGCTCCTTTGAAGAATATGAAATATTTGTATAAAGACAAAGAATTGTTTAACACTTTTTTGGTTACTACATGATTCCATATGTGTATATTCCAATTTCATTTCTGTATTCTTGTAAAAGAATAAGGTAGAAAACAGTAGGTTTATACAAGACAGGGAAATGTTTTGCAACACGAAAGAACAGTTAATCAAAATCAAGCACTGCTTTTCAGGTGGTACATTTTCAGGAATAATATAAATGTCCACTTATATACTGAGTAGAATAAATGGAGGTCTTTTCCTCAGTATCCCACCACAACTTTGTGTTAGCATTCTTCTCTTTTCCTCTCCTACGCTCAGAAATGGGACAGCTGCCAGGACTGTGCCCAAATAATTGAACTCCTTACAGTCCTTCTCTCCAATCCAGACATTCAGGTGAATATATCAGCAGAACACCCCTGAACCATACATTTAATAATTCCTAAAAACACCCATAACCATCAGATCACTACTATTTGCATTATGATGTCCATTCACCTGGTTCAGTTTTGGTTCCTGGTTGTCGAAGTAAGGTTGAGGATAGAGTCTTGAGGTTTCTTTTGAGCAAACCAGAAGGAAACACAGACTTTCAGTTCCTGATATGGTTTTCACCTGTAACACCCCTATAACGGCCATCTCAAACCCTCATTCTACACTAGAAGTGGTACAGTGTGTGTGCGTTTCTGTTCTGCACTGCTGGGGTATTAGAGACACCCTGTTTTCTATCTAAACATGAAAAGAAACTACTAAGTATTTTACTGTAGCTTTTGATACTTTCTTTAATATGTGTTAATGATTACAGAACACAATAAATATACTTAATGCATCTCAAAGTGATTTCAGGATCTTTCTCAACCTCTGCCACTCCTCCATCCCCAGACCAAGATCAGGAGCGAGCTGGAGAAACTGTGTGACCACATGCCAGGTCCTGCAGCACCTAAACTGTGCCGGGAGCAGGTGGATAAGAATCTCCCACTGTCCTTCGCCTTCTTGACCAGCTTCGCCGTAAGTGTTAGTGGGAGGTTGAGAAAGATCCTGGTTTGTACTTCTTCAAATAATTCTGACTGAATGAGCCTAAAGCTTCTCTCCTCTCCCACAGAAACCAGCTCAGGTGTGCTCCGTGTTGGGACTGTGTGGCTCCCAGTCAGAGGGCCAGCAGCATGACCTACTGAACAATCACATTCAAGACACTCTGAAGTCAGCCATGACAATGGTGAGACAGAAAGAACAAGATGAATGCTCTCCCTCTCTGACCTATTCTGTGTCCTGCTGACTGTTTTTGTCTGTCTGAATCTGAATGTCTGTCTTCATCTTGTTTTCTTTCTGTCTACCAGGTGCAGTTCTCACCACAATGTACGTTCTGCGTTTATCTCATCAAGATACTGAAGAATATGCTGCCAAAAGTAAGGCATGCATTAGAAATACAATTACTGTAGTGATTCCATTTATTTAAGGCATGTGCACACACTAACACACACATTCCCTGTATTGGTTTCCCCCCCCCAGATGGCTGTGATTGATATGCTGGGAAAGGTGTGTGGCATTCTGCCCTCATCTTACAGAGATCAGTGTGAGAACCTGATAGAGAAGTATGGTAAGATGCTGATGGACATGCTCCTGAGCTACATCAACCCTGAGGCCATCTGCACCCTCATTCAAGTCTGTCATGGCATGGAGACGCTTGTCAGTGGTGAGTTGATTACCACTTCCTCGTTAAGCTCTGCTGCCCTGCACCACCGTATAGTCACTTTTCTCTCTCTCTTTCCATTTCCTCTGTTTGAAATGACTTTCTCTCAGAGAGTGCTCCTCTGTCTGACTGTGACTCCTGTCTGACCCTGGCGGTTTTGACTCATATACAGCTGGGCTCCAATGCTTCAGAGCTCCAGACCGCCTCCTTCCTGGGCTCTGTCTGCCAGCTCCACCCCAATGCCCTCCCCAAGGTCAGCTCTGCCCTCTGGTCTACATCACCCCTCATCTCACGCCTTATAGAAGCCTCTGGGCTCATGTCTTATTTCTCTCTTTTCAGTGTGACGGCTTCACCAAGCTCCACGGCCACCAGCTTAAGGGGGTTCTGGGTAAACCAGAGTCTGCCCTTAATGTGTGTGAGGTGTGTCATATTTAGAGTCACTCAACTACATACTGTAACGTAACATGAAAGTCACTTAAATCCACATTTCTATGGGTTGGGATGTACTGTAAGAGTAACTGGAGACATTTGTTTCTCAGAGGGTGGGGCTGTGTGGGGGAGTGAGAGAGGACCCATGCATTCTGGGCACCAGCTACAGGTGCAGAGACCTCAAGACCGCCCTGGAATGCGGGGTAAGGCCACCAAACAAACCATTTTATTTGACCTTTCTTTTAGCAGGGAGTCCCATTGAGACTAAGGTCTCTTTCTCACTACATACATTACACAATATAAAATACAAAAAGTCTAGTACTGATTTCGTAACAAAGGTGTTTAAATCTTGCTATACAATTTGTCTCATGCAGACAGTGTCCTTCTGCCAGAAGTTTTTGTGGAAGTAAGAACCTTCACCCAGCACCTACTCACAAAGTGGACGGTAAGTTGACAAACAATATTTTGTTTCAGAAAAACTTGTTGCAACACACAACTCCGGTAAATGTGGGTCCACTCTCTTTTCAGACTTACAATCCCAAGATTTAGAGCCTGCAGCATTTGCTACGATGAATGATCCCAAAGCTGTCAACATCAAATTGTAAAAACTTGATATTTACTGTGTCAATATCAGAGAACATGTCCTGCAGACATGGAAATTGATTGCACGGAGTATTTTGCAATGATATTTTATAAAGCTCTTTTGTCCTTTTATCTGCTGTACACTGTATGAACTCCACAAAGCAAGTCAATGAATTCCTAGGGCTGGGGATTTATCACGAGATCAGTCAAGATATTGAAACTAGACATTCTTTATATTTGCTGTAAAGGTGGCCTAGAAAAGGTACTGGGGAAATGATTAGATTAAACTAGGGCTGAGATGTTGACACACCAACGATATGAAGAACTGACTTGCAACGTGTATGCTTGCGATTTTGGCTGTACATGTAGTCATAAAATCCTTCTCAAATATATTGGTGTTCATGCCCATTCTCCTCATTACCGAAATGTTAAATCAGGTGTGATCAAAGCTAAACAACTATATGAATTTACTCAAATAATAAAAACAGTTTCCTTTACAGCGACTGACCCTTGTCTAAATGGTGCAGTGCATTCCAAACACTGTACATTACATTGTCCTCATTAGGGACATTGTCCTCATACCTCTCCCAATTCAGTTGCTTCGCTGTTACATTGCCCATGGACGTTAGTGCTGCAAGAGTAGCATGTTGACCAGAACTATTTTTATTTTTTTAAAGACACTTACATACAGAATGCTAGAATATACTTTTATTCAGACTTCCCATGTGGGACAGCGTTTCTTTTGGAAATGGAACGTTTGAGAAAAGGGAAGGGGTGTTTCGGGGTCAAGAGACAGGCTATATCACATGTAATGGTTGGGGATGGTTAGCAGTAGGCAGGGTTTGGGTGGTGAGGGTGGGAAAAGACTAGAAAAGGCACGTTTTCACCTTCAGTAACCAGACTGACAAGTAGTGAAAATAAGACCCAGTCCACATAGACCCAGAGAGCATTGTAAACAAGGCCGGTTTCTCTGTACAACACCAGCCAGACTTTTGCTTCCATCTGTGGGCCTATGGGAACAAAAATATTACATTTGTTTTACTTCTGGGAGGTCAGTCATCTCAAACCCTCGTCGCTGAAATGTAAATAAAACTGGCGAATGCTTAGAGCACCACCTTGTGGCCGCAACCCAAAGTTTATATGTAGAATACTTCTAAAGACAGCCCCTCATCAGGAGTGACAAGCTGAGTTTCTCTGTAACCACAGTCTGAGGGGGAGTGCCTCACATTACATCTTCAAGTGACAAAGAACGAGATAGAGAACTAGAGACATGGAAGGTTCATCCCAACAAGCCAGAGGTCATTAGCAGCTTCTGACTAACACATCAGAAAACATGGTCTGAAGGGATTACACTTCCAAACAAGGTACCATATTTTACCACTCATATTCCTCTTCACCGGTTACATTTTTGGTCACGTTTAACAAAATGGCAAAAAGTTCTCAATTTTTATAATAGCTAAGGGGGACAAGAGTTGCATCCTAACTGCCCAATTACTCCTAGCAATCTTCAACCCTAAATGTGCCATGAATTATTTGACCCAATGGAGAAACATTGGGTGGGGGTTAGGTACAGAGAGGAGGGAAGGGAAATAGTAGAAATAGTATTTCAGCTAATTTGTCAGGATAATAAAACTAGCATTCCAGTCGGTGTCTATGGAAGGCAGCCACTGTGCAGTAAATCAACTCATTTTGGAGGAATTTCTCCTGCGACGGCTGGTGTGACTATTTCCTTGTCTGTTCAGATCGCTCTCCTGAGTGCAACCGCTCATGCGCCTTCAGAAGACGTGGTAACTTTAAGACCTTTCCACACTGGTCACAGGGGTAGTCTTTAGCTAACATTCCACTCCTTGGCACATGACATGGAGTACAGGGAGTGGATTAGCTTAAGATATGGGTAGACAGGCTAGGGTGAGAATATATTTCTGTGAAGTCAAATCACTACAGAACATTTCGAGGGAAAGACAGGGAAATGGAATTCAAGGAGTATGCAAGCAGTTTCAAGTGGGTAAAGAGGGGACAGAGGTGTAACATTTTTCAATAAGGGAGTAGATAGCGTTTGGGGGGGGGGGCATTCTTCCCTCCCAGAGTGTGTTGGTTTTTCTGTAGTACACCTACAGCTCTGGGTGGGAAGGTTGGGGTTCAGTATTTGAGCTTTTTGGGGACCTCCCAAGGGAAGGCCTCCCGCCCAAAGTGGCCATAGGCAGCGGTCCGCTGGTAGACAGGCTTTTTCAGGTCCAGCTCCCTGGAACAGAGAAACACAGTAAGGTGTTGGGTAAATAAATAAATGCATAGATTACCAGAGGGCAAACCAAGCTGTGTAACATCACCATTTAAATGTAGAACCCATCGGCCAACGAGAACCAGCTTTGACCCCATGGGACCCCTTGCTGATAAAGTGTTGCCGACGACCACCATTGTTCCACACTACCTGACAATGACACCAGGGCGGAGGTCAAAGTTCTTCTTGACAATGTCCAGCAGCTCCCTCTCGCTCTTCTGGGAAGTCCCATAGTGGAAGATGGAGATGGACAGGGGATGGGCCACTCCAATGGCATAGGCTACCTGACAACACAGTCACTTATTAACAAACAGGATCAAGATTTACATGACAGGTAATTATAACATATGCTACCTTTACTTTTCATCTCATTGCGATGCATAACAGCTAGAAAGTGAATGACTCTTATATAGCATTCAAAACCTGACTCCACAAGCTGAAGACCACAAAACAAAAGGCAAACCAAACCGTTAGGTAACAGCCATTAGCTCATTCCTCACCTGGACCAGTACACGCTTGCAGAGCTCAGCCTTCACCAGGGACTTGGCCACCCAGCGGGCAGCGTAGGCAGCAGAGCGGTCCACCTTAGTGTAGTCTTTCCCAGAGAAGGCCCCTCCACCATGGGCCCCCCAGCCTCCGTAGGTGTCCACAATGATCTTACGTCCTGTCAGGCCAGCATCACCCTGTGAACAGGAGAGGAAGAGTAAGCCAAGTAGCCCAGGACAGCCGTGGAAGTGTGTATCTTGTGTTGATAAAAAGAGTGCCTACTTTTTAAAATCTGACAGATAATGTACCTACTTAATCACATCTAAGGATAGATTTTTTTTCTTCCTGTACATTGTCTATGGGTCTAGAATACATCTCACCTGAGGACCTCCGATGACGAAGCGGCCACTGGGCTGCAGGTGGTAGATGGTGTCGTCGTCCAGGTACACGGTGGGCACCACTGCCTTCACAACCTGATCCTTCAGCGCGTCTCGCATCTCATCCAGGCAAATTACCTCGTCGTGCTGCACAGACACCACGACAGTGTGCACACGCACTGGAAGCATGGCCCCACGGTCCTGCCTGTACTGAACAGTCACCTAGAGAGGGGGAGACGAGGTATGAAATGTAATTCAAAGTGTACAAGCATGTCTTACAAGGTAAGGCACAAGGATATCTGCATACGAGTTGAGATAGCTGTGCCTCAAGTGCCTGAAAGGACTGCTTTATAACATACTTCTGGACAAGGAATTTCCATGAATTGTTTTGTGAACGTAGCCGTAAAGGGTTGCCCTATCACCCGGGGCAAGAGACCAGAGGGGTTGTACAACTTGAGCCTGCTCATTTGCCCCATTGGTCAGGAGATATATTTTTTAAACTTGATTACAGCCAAAATGCAAAGAATTCCACTAGACTGTTTTCTGGTTCCACCCCTGTGTACGGACATTTTTTATTTATATATTTTTTATAAATAGATGTCCTTTTCTCGCCAAGTGAACATAATCTTCTGGCAACCAAATAAATACACCCGCCTTGCCCAATTGGTGAGTGCATTTCAGACCTTAACCCATAAGAGTCTAAACCAGGAGCTATATGGAATGGTTATGGTTATACCAAGGATCATTTTGCTATTTGATTTAGAATTGTAAGACTCCTTTAAGTATATATACTTTTTAAATATATAAAAAACTTATTTGATGAAAAACTATTTATGGCCTTATTGCCATTAGCCCATACCAAAACCTTGAATAACAAATTCACTAAATGGAACAGATCGTCCCCCCAAAAATGTTCTGAAGAGTCTGTCCTATATCTGAGAAGTAGAAGATCAGGAATGTTTAAAATATATATATATATATTTAATTTGTTTTTTAAATACATGTATTTAACCCCTTATTTTTGGCACTAAACAGTCTAGGCAGGGGGTTCTACTAAGCTATGTAGAATTGCTTTAAGAAGGTCATACCAAGGACAATTTTGCCATTTGAATTTGAAATGTCAATCCCTACCGTTCTTTGTGTATAGACTGCGGTGCTGAATCTAACCTGAGTTTTGGAGTCTGGTCTCAGCCAGGGCAGGGTTCCGTTGCGGCGCAATTCAGCCATCTTGGCATTGAGTTTGTGGGCGAGGACAATGGTGAGGGGCATACACTCCTCAGTCTCATCAGTGGCATAACCAAACATCAGACCCTGTAACGCAAAACACAGTCAAGCACTTGGTGTGGAGACTAAAACCTTAAACACTGATATGCAATTGCGCACAAGGTCCAGTCGATTAGTCACTGACTCACAAACGGTCAACGACAAGAGCCTTCTAACCTGGTCTCCAGCCCCCACATCCTCCTCTTTGCGGTCCAGGTGAACACCCTGAGCGATGTCAGGGGATTGCTGCTCCAGGGCCACAAGGACGTTGCAGGTCTTATAGTCAAAGCCTATGGGAAGTGAATAGAGTCAAACCTCAGTGTTACTTACTGTCTGTATATCTTTTCCAAAGCTAACCCTGTGACTTCTTAAAACCATGTATTCAATTCAATGAAATCAGAGCAAATTTGCCATAATACCCTTGGATGAGTCATCATAGCCAATCTGCTTGATGGTGTCCCTGACGACCTTCTGGTAATCTACGTTGGCCCTGGAGGTGACCTCCCCTGCCAACAGAACCATCCCAGTCTTAGCGACAGTCTCTGAAAAGATGCAGACAGAAAGAGAAAGCACATGAGCAAAAGACTGGGGACAGATGGAGTGAAATCAAGTGAAGGAAAGTGGGTGAGACTAAGGTAAACATGTGCATTAGCTAACTAGGATGGGGGAGGGGCAAAGTAAGGGCATGTTACAGCATCAGACAGTGCAACATGGACAAACCTATAGAAACATTTTCTCTGTTTATAGATGTGATTGATCCTTACCACATGCCACTTTGGCATCAGGGTCCTGCTTGAGATGCGCATCAAGCACAGCATCGCTGATCTGGTCACAAAGCTTATCTGTCAAACAAGAGAAACAAGAGTTATGGGGTGTACCCTGTAGCAAAATAATATCCTGCTAAACAATTCCCCAGACAGGTTATACCTGCAAAACCAAGACCCGTATGGACCAAACTTGCAACACAAGCCAGACTCCGCAGCCAAGTATACAGTGCATTCGGAAAGTATTCAGACCTCTTGACATTTCCCACATTACAGCCGTACTCTAAAATGGATTAAATTGTTTTTCCTCCTCTCAATCGACACTCAATACCCCATTATGACAAAGCAAAAACAGGTTTAGACACTTGTCAAAAAAACTGAAATATCAAATTTACAGTTGAAGCACCTTCGGCAGCGATTACAGCAGCAAGTCTTGTGGGTATGACGCTACAAGCTTGGCACACCTGTATTTGGAGAGTTTCTCCCATTCTTCTCTGCAGATCAAGCTGTGTCATTGCACACCTATTTTCAGGTCTCTCCAGAGATGTTCGATCGGGTTCAAGTCTGGGCTCTGGCTGGGCCACTCAAGAACATTCAGAGTCTTGTCCCGAAGTCACTCCTGCGTTGTCTTGGCTGTGTGCTTAGGGTCATTGTCATCAGTCGGAGGTCCAGAGCACTCTGGAGCAGGTTTCCATCAAGGATCTCTCTACTTTGCTCCATTCATCATTCTCTCAATCCTGACAAGTCTCCCAGTCCCTACCACTGAAAAACATCCACATAGCAGGATGCTGCCACCATGCTTCACTGAAGGGATGGTGCCAGGTTACCTGCATACGTGACCCTTAGCATTCAGGCCAAAAGGTAAATCTTGGTTTCATCAGACAAGAGAATTTTGTTTGTCATGGTCAGAGCCCTTTAGGTGCCTTTTGGCAAACTCCAAGCAGGCGGTCATGTGCCTTTTAGTGAAGAGTGGCTTCTGTCTAGTCACTACCATAAAGGCCTGATTGGTGGAGGCCTGCAGAGATGGCTGTCCTTCTGGAAGGTTATTCCATCTCCACAGAGGAACTCAGGAGCTGTCAGTGACCATCAGATTCACCTCCCTGACCAAAGCCCTTCTCCCCAGTTTGCTCAGCTTGGCCGGGCAGCCAGCTCTAGGAAGAGTCTTGGTGGTTCTAAACTTCTTCTGTTTAAGAATGGAGGCCACTGTGTTCTTGGGTAAAATCAATGCTGCCAAATCTCTGTTGTACTCTTCCCCAGATCTGTGCCTAAACACAATCCTGTCTCAGAACTCTAGACAATTCCTTTGACCTCATGGCTTGGTTTTTGCTCTGACATGCACTGTCAAATGTGGGACCTTATATAGACAGGTATGTGCCTTTCCAAATCATGTCCAATTCACCACAGGTGGACTCCAAGTTGTAGAAAAATCAAGGATGATCAATGGAAACAGAATGCACCTGAGCTCAATCTAGAGTCTCATAGCAAAGGGTCTGAATACTGGTTTTTCTTCATACTTTTGCAATAATTTCCCAACCAGTTTTTTCTCTATGTCATTATGGGGTATTGTGTATAGATTGACGAGAAACAATTAAATAATCAATTTTAGAATACGACTCTAAAGTAACAAAATAGGGAAGGCGTCAGAATACTTTCTGAATGCACTGTATGAGCGACCGCTGCAAAGTCCTACAGTTGCCACATTCCTAACAGCAATACATTCACACCCTGGCCTGCAGCCCTGCAGGGAGACAGGTGCAGTTATTGGATCAAGCGTCTACAAGACCTCACAACACCAGCACTATGTTGACTTTATCATGTGCGCTGTATCATTAACAGTGACCGCTTTCTCAAAGCAGTTTCTTGTGCCAAAAGGTACATGAGACAGGCTGCCCACAGTTGCACTGCAGTCCCTGGAGAAGAGCCCTAGGCCTATATTAAGAATGGAGATAAGGCTAGATAATCATCTGCAATGAAGCGGTCCTCCTCCCCCATATGTGGAGTGAGTACGGCACTTAAACTGGCATTGGACAGCTGTAGCCAGAACACCTGGTTAGCTACTGTAATGCAAATGTAAATTTAGACTGACTTAGCATTAGCAAAGAAAAAAATGCGAAAACAAGTTTCAAAAAAAATATTTAAAAAGAAACCTTGTTCACCTAAGTACTCAAACCATTTGCTACAAGACTCGAAATTGAGCTCAGGTGCATCCCGTTTCCATTGATCATGCTTGAGATGTTTCTACAATTTGATTGGAGTAAACCTGTGGTAAAATCAATTGATTGGTCATGATTTGGAAAGGCACACCTGTCTATACAAGGTCCCACAGTTGACAGTCATGTCAGAGGAAAAACCAAGCCATGGGTTCAAAGAAATGTCCGCAGAGCTCCGGGACTGTAGGCACAGATCTGAGGAAGGGTACCAAAACATTTATGCAGCTTTGAAGGTCCAAGAACACAGGGGCCTCCAACAAACTTAAACAAAAAGTTTTGAACCACCAAGACACTTCCTAGAGCTGGCCAACCGGGCAAACTGAGCAATCGGGGGAAAAGGTCCTTGGTCAGGGAGGTGACAAAGAACCCGATGGTCACTCTGTGGAGATGGAAGAACTTTCCAGAAGGACAACAATCTCTGCAGCACTCTACCAATCAGGCCTTTATGGTAAAGTGGCCAGACACCACTCCTCAGTAAAAGGCACATGACAGTCCATTTGGAGTTTGCCAAATGGCACTTAAAGGACTGCCCATGAGAAACAAGATTGAACTAATTTGCTTGAAAGCCAAGCTTCACATCTGGAGGAAACCTGGCACCATCCCTGACAGTGAAGCATGGTGGTGGCAGCATTATGCTGGTTCTCACATCAACACCATTACCCCAGAAATCCTAGACCCCACTCCAATTTGCATACTGCCCCAACAGACCCACAGATGACACAATATCTATTGCACTCCACACTGCCCTTTCCCACCTGGATAAAAAGGAACACCTATGTGAGAATGCTATTCATTAACTACAGCTCAGGGTTCAACACCATAGTGCCCTCAAAGCTCATCAACAAGCTAAGGACCATGGGACTAAACTCCCTCTGCAACTGGATCGTGAACTTCCGGATGGGCCACCCCCAGGTGGTAAGGGTAGGTAACAACATTCACCACACTGATCCTCAACACAGGGGCCCCTCAAGGGTGTGTGCGCAGTCCCCTCCTGTACTCCCTGTTCACTCATGACTGCATGGGGTGGGGGGGGCGCACAACTCAAACGCCATCATTATGTTTGCCGATGACAACAGTGGTAGGCCTGATCACCGACAACAACGAGACAGTCTATAGGAGGTCAGAGACCTGATCGTGTGGTCCAGGACAACAACCTCTACCTCAACGTGATCAAGATAAAGGAGATGATTGTGGACTACAGGAAAAAGAGGACAGAGTACACCCCCATTCTCAATGGGGCTGCAGTAGAGCAGGTTGAGAGCTAAGTTTCTTGGTGTCCACATCACCAACAAACGAACATGGTCCAAGAACAGCAAGAGTTGTTTAGAGGGCACGACAAAAACCTATTCCCCCCCCAGGAGACTGAAAAGATTTGGCATGGGTCCTCAGATCCTCAAAAGATTCTACAGCTGCACCACCAAGAGCATCTGGACTGGTTGCATCACTGCCTGGTATGGCAAATGCTCAACCTCCGTCAGCAAGGCACTACAGAGGGTAGTGCGAACAGCCCAGTACATCCCTGGGGCCAAGCTTCCTGCCATCCAGGACCTCTATACCAGGCAGTGTCAGAGGAAGGCCATAATTGTCGAGGACCCCAGCCACTCTAGTCAGACTGTTCTCTCTGCTACCACACGGCAAGCAGTACCGGAGCACCAAGTCGAGGGCCAAGAGGCTTCTAAACAGCTTCTTCCCTCAAGCAATAAAACTCCTCGAAAAACCTACTCAAATTGTTACCCAGACTATTTGCATTGCCGCCACCCCCCCCCCTCCAATCTTGCAACCTTACAGTTAACTAGTCCAACGCTCTAACCACATGCACTCCACGAGGAGACTGCCTGTTACGCAAATGCAGTAGAATCCAAGGTAAGTTGCTAGCTAGCATTACATTTATAAAAAACAATCATAATCTCTAGTTATAACTACTAATCCAGGTTAGCAGGCAAAATTAACCAAGTGAAATTGTAATTTCTCTTGCGCTCATTGCACGCAGAGTCAGGGTATATGCAACAGTTTGGGCTGCCTGGCTCATTGCGAACTAATTTGCCAGAATTTTACATAATTATGACAACATTGAAGGTTGTGCAATGTAACAAGAATATTTAGAGTTAGGGATGCCATCAGTTAGATAAAATACCGAACGGTTCCGTATTTGACTGAAATAATTAACGCTTGGTTTTCGAGATGATAGTTTCTGGATTCGACCATATTAATTCGTCCTTATGTAAATAAGGCCTAAGTTTGTTTGATTCTCATGAATTTGCTAAAGTGTCTAAAATCCTGTTTGCTTTGTCATTATTGGGTAGTGTGTGTAGATTGAAGGAAAAAAACAATTGTGTACATTTTAGAATAAGGCTGTAGCATAACAAAATGTGGAAAAAGGTGTGAATACCTTCCAAATGACCTGTATTTCTATGCTTTGGTTATGTACACAAGCTTCAAACAACTTAACATAAAAGTATTTTCCATAACCAAACATATTGTAAGTGGTTTAGATGGTATAGTGATTCACTATACTTGCTTTTTTTTGTCAAACTGAAACCAGGCTAACTATTAGAATAGTAGCAACCAGGAAATGGCAGAGCGACTTTAATAATACGTTTGAGTTATTTTGGATAAAATTCCTCTCGTTTTAATTCCCACTAACGTAAGTTGAAATTGAACTGTTTTAAACTTCTGGCTTTCCACTATATTGTGTTTTTGTGCAGCCCAATATAATAGGGTAGGGTGTCCACTCCCACTGCCCAGTGGGCACTACCAAGACATATGATTCTTCATGTTCTGAATCATTCAGTGTGGTCTCAACATTTAATTACAATCATATCCCAAAAGTCTGATTTCATAACCTAATATATACAATAAGCACCAGTTTCCTGAGTGGTGCAGCAGTCTAAGGCAGTGAGAATTTTTAACGTTGTGGTGACTGTCTGCAAAATTGTTTCCGCAAAATTGTTTCCGCCGTCGCAAAAAGACAAATATCTTGACAAACTGAATTAAATGTAAATGGTACTGTGCTCCATTGACATTTCACAGAAATATGCTTGCATTTGTAAAAAAAAAAGGAATTTCATGTGCATAATGTGAAAAACATATACTAAAATACTACATGCGCTGTATCAAAATCAATATCTATGTTATCTGTATATTTGTTATGTTCTCCAGATTCGAGAAGATTAGTTCAGCCGTAAACCTGTCCATTTATCCTTAATTCTTGCGCAGCATCCAAGCCTCACTGACATAGTTTCCAGAGTTTTGACCACTTTTCTCTAGTTGGCCTCCATTGATTTAGTCACTAATTTTAACCATCCTACAAGGGTAAGAACACCATTACCATTTGAACGGATTATGGTAGAGACATGCAGTTTGGACCATTGGTTTTCTTAGAGTATCTACACAATAATCGTTTTTAACATTGTTCAAAAGATGCGTTTTTGAACGGATATCCTAAATAGGGAGCAATGTTGCCGTGTAAATACACCAGCGTTATTATGTTACGCGGCCCAATGCTTCTGCCATTCAAAATGTCACCGACAACTGAACCGCACTGTAATGAACTAAGATACACAACGGCAGTACTGACCGTTTGAGAGCTCAGCTTTACCCAGTGACCAGATAACAACAACCTACTGTACTCATCACGCGCAGTCGTGAAAGATGTGTCACTAACCGGCTCTGTCTATTGATGCAACACCGGTGTTCGACTCGGGCAAATGTACGAACACATGTACTGTAAGAAACGAATATATAAAAACAATATGGCATACATGTTCCGTTTTTCAACGAACGTGCCGTGCCACCTATCAGAGGTGGTTTAACAATCCAGACAAGTAATTTAGTGACCTACTTTTCTGGATTAGCATTATCGACTACTAGCTAGCTAGCTTGACACCACATGCTAGGGCAAAGGCATCCTGCGTGGCCTGAACATAAACTGGAAAGAAATGGGTCTGACCCTATCGCGTGTTCCCCATTCATAACATCGTCCGTCTCAAAGACCAGAAAATGTGAAAACATTGTCAATTAACTAGCTGGCGAGCCATACAAACAGTATATTAAGTAACGTTATGCGTGTTCGTAAAAATGACTGGCACCCATTTTTTAGCACTTTGTTACTGTAGTTGTTACTGAATCTACGCCATGACCTTGTCGAAAAATAGAAACTAGCGAACGTTGCCGAGCTAGCTAAAATAAGACCGAGGCATTGCAAACTCACCTGGATGACCTTCTCCAACAGATTCAGAGGTGAACAAAAAGCAGTCATCTTCAATGAGCGAGTTATGGAAACCATTCAATTGCCGGTTCATTTTAAAGGAATTATTTGCCGAGCTATAACTAGCTACCTAAAATGTGTCAACTGTGGTTTAACAAAATATGATTTCTGATATTAATTATAATTCCCAATAAACAAAAAATACCATTACCAGCCTCTGAAGACTTGTTATTTGGCCGATATTCTCGGAAAAACAAATTGGTGGTGTTGGTATTTATCCTTTTTCCTTTCGTCTTCTTCTTCTTCTTCCGGATTGGGTTGGCGGATCGCATTCAACTTTCAAGGTGCATACACTGCCACCTACTGGAGTGTAAGGCCAGTCACAGCCTAACTACATAAAATCATCTTCTTTAATCATGTTCCTCTAAGAAAGTAAAATAGAGCTCCTAGACACCACTTTCCTCCACCACTACACCACCCAAACCCCAATCCAGCCTCTCTAACCCTTTCACACAGTCGCTCCCTATCTACATCATACAATTCACAAATATCAACACGTGCTCCACCGTTTCCTTCTCTAAACACTCATCACACAGACCTGTTTCATGTCTCCCTATCATCCACAACGTGGCAATCAAACCTGTACTCCCAAACCATAGTCTACTCCACACAACGTCCTCTCTAGTACATCTCATACTGACCGATGCATGCAATACAATTGCCTCCCCTTACTACTAGTGTCCCATTCCCTGCCAACGATTGAGCCCGTTTGCCCAGATTAAGCACTTGACTTCCCTACGACCAAGTGGGACCTGAATAGCACAGGAGGTTGATGGCACCTTATCTGGGAGGATGGGCTCGTGGTAATGGGTGGAGCGGAATGAGTGGAATGGTATCCTGGTTTCCATGTGTTTGATGCCATTCCATTCGTTCTGTTCTAGCCATAATAATGAGCAGTCCTCCCCTCAGCAGCCTCCACTGGTTCATACCCAGCTTCTTGCCTATTCAACATGCTAAATTCCATAAAATTATGTCATGGCTTTAGAAGCTTCTGATAGGCTAATTGACATAATTTGAGTCAATTGGAGGTGTACCTGTGGATGTATTTCAAGGCCTACCTTCAATCTCAATGCCTCTTTGTTTGACATCAAGGGAAAATCAAAAGAAATCAGGTAGGTACCACATTCATTTGTGCAAACAACATTAAGCAAGTATAAAAACCATGGGACCACGCAGCCGTTATACTGCTCAGGAAGGAGATGCGGTCTGTCACCTAGAGATGAACGTACTTTGGTGCGAAAAGTGCAAATCAATCCCAGAACAACAGCAAAGGACCTTGTGAAGATGCTGGAGGAAACAGGTACAAAAGTATCTATACCCCACAGTAAAACGAGTCCTATATCGACATAACCTGAAAGGCTGCTCAGCAAGGAAGAAGCCACTGCTCCAAAACCGCCACAAAAAAAGCCAGACTACGGTTTGCAACTGCACATGGGGTCAAAAATCACACTTTTGGAGAAATGTCCTCTGGTCTGATGAAACAAAAATATAACTTTTTGGTCATAAAAACCATTGTTATGTTTGGAGGAAAAGGGGGGATGCTCGCAAGCTGAAGAACACCATCCCAACCATGAAGCACGGGGGTGGCAGCATCATGTTGTGGGGGTTCTTTGCTGCAGGAGGGTCTGGTGCACTTAACAAAATAGATGGCATTATGAGGAAGGACAATGATGTGGATATATTGAATAAACATCTCAAGATATCAGTCAGGAAGTTGAAGCTTGGTCGCAAATGGGTTTTCCAAATGGACAATATCCCCAAGCATACTTCCAAGGTTGTGGCAAAATGGCTTAAGGACAACAAAGTCAAGGTATTGGAGTGGCCATCACAAAGCCCTGACCTCAATCCCATTGAAAATTTGTGGACAGAACTGAAAAAGCATGTTCGAGCATGGAGGCCTCTATCTCTACTCAGTTACACCAGCTCTGTCAGGAGGAATGGGCCAAAATTCACCCAACATATTGTGGGAAGCTTGTGGAAGGCTACCTGAAATGTTTGACCCAAGTTAAACAATTTAAAGGCAATGCTACCAAATACTAATTGAGTGTATGTATACTTCTGACCCACTGGGAATGTGATGAAAAAAATAAAATATGAAATAATTCTCTACTATTATTATGACATGTCACATTCTTAAAATAAAGTGGTGATCATAACTGACTGAGTTTAAATGTATTTGGCTAAGGCGTACGTAAACTTCCGACTTCAACTCTATTTACAAAAAAATATATGTGGGATTGGAAATGATGCAGACAATTACGTTGATGGGATCCATAATCTATCTGCAACATTAAAGTTGATCTCCCGCAAAATAAAAAATCCTAATAACATCAGAAAAATTTGGAACATAAGTAGGTTACACCGAACATTGTGTGACAGACTGTGTGAAAAAGAAGAAGCTGACCAGGAGATGGCATTTACAGTTCTATATTAACCTTCTAGTTTGCTGAAGATATGACAATGACTTGAACCTCACATGTGCAATATGAAAATATCTAGATCATTGTGACAAAACCTGTGGACTCTTTGCACATAATAATTATGAGCTGTCCAATTGAATGTTCTGTGATAATGATAATACAAAATCAAGTCTCTTTTTCATGTTGATCATTTTATTTTCTTCAGACTCCCTCACACAACCAATGTTTCAACAACCAAAACAAACCACTAAACCATTAGAAGTCTTAACTCTGAAAATAAGACATTTTTTTCTCAAACATGTACAGTGCTACACATATACACACACAAGATGGGAAGATCCAGAAACAAACCACTTTAATAGAAATTGGAGCTTGGGAGTATAGAAAGACAGATATAGTACCACACCAAGTGATCCAGGCCGATAGGTAGAGCATATTTACAGACATCCCTTCAATTTACTATATAACAACAATAATGTACATTGCAGATTTACTCTTGCTTTGGTTTTACATTTGTGTACATACAGTATTGATACGAGTCTGTATAGCACTTGGGGTAACGCTTAAACTTTTAGCGATTTGGACTAGCTCCCTACAGGATGGAGTCACTGATAAGTAGATTGCTCTTAGATGTAAATTGATATTTAGGGGACTTTGAGCAGTTCTGGACCGATTCCGAACAACATTTTTTTGTACAGAGCGCTCTGTGAACGGCACAACATAAATCGCTGTGAACTCCGTGAAAGCTCTGGTTGTCTCCGCCCTCAGCTGACATTCAGTATGTGAAATTGCATGTGAAACGGATAGCCTAGCGATTGCAGATAAAGCAGTCTCATCTCGCTGTAATGTTCTCAAGTGGATTTAGAGCTCACAACATGAAAAAATACAAAATTATTTCGTAGAATTGAAACAATGTCACTTTCTCTTGGTCACATAGGGACGAAATCACTTTGTGCTTAAAGCTGGCGTCACGAGTCTGCTGGAATTTGAATGGCGTCTCTGCGTCTCTCAGAGGATGTTGGGGTGAAAAGTCTGTCGTCAATTATTTGAAATGGTGGCAATTTTGTATGCTCATATTTATTTTAGTTATAAGGTGAAATCTTAGAGTAAGTCGCTTATAATTTAATTGTTACTATATTTTTGAAAGCATTTCAATAATTAAAATCCATATTTCCCCACTTTTGTTGAATAGGAAAACAAATACATACATATATATAAATATATGATGTTTCATATTTGCACTGTGTACTTGAGCTTGTATTATTGTATCCTCCTTGTATCCTCAGCTAAGCATTAGCTGGTATTGTTTATGGCCCTCTCATAATAAATCATTACTTTTGGGTATGTTGGGTATATTTAGACGGAAATCTACATTTTGACATTACATTTAACAGGTATTAAGAAATAGAGACAACTGGTTGACCAACATGTGGAATGTTGTAAACTACAACTCGTACAATGCACTGCTTTTATGAGTGCAGTGACAGTGTGAGGTCAGATCAGCATAGAAATAATGGACCATATCAGCTCTAGATACTATCATCATATGGTGTTTACTGGCCCTCATTTCAACAGTCTTATCTTAGGGCTAGATTCAATCTGTATCGCAGAAACAAATTTAAGGGTAATTTTCTATTGAGCCGACATGCAGCGTTTTCCGTGAACAGTCTCCGTGAAAGCGGGAACATTGCCTTTAAATTTCGAGCTGTAATGCGGATCTTCCACAATAATTATTCGATATGGATTGAATTCAACCTTTAATGTCTCTGCATATTCATGACCCCACAGATAGTGTTGGTTGGGCTCCTCATAAACTTGTCTCTCCAGTCTTGCCTGGTGACCTGCCCCCTGTGGGGGTGACCTGAGTTGGTCTATGCTCCCCCAGGATGGCAGCGATTAGAGCCTCTGGGGCTGAGACCCCACCTCCAGGGGACACAGGGCTGCGGGGGGAGAGCGGGCTGATGGGCGATGGCAGGGTGTCCTGGGGGGACACCAGGCGCTCCTTCTTAGCAGCAGAGCAGGGCGAGCGGCTGCTTGGGAGCCCCTCTAGGGGACGAGGGTGCAGGCTGAGGCTCTGCAGGGAGGGCATGGGGGTGTTGGAGTGAGCAGGACTGTGGCTGCGGCGGTGGCGATGGTGGTGTTTTATTTTTCCAGGGCTTGGGCTGCGGGAGCTTGCAGGGGCCAGCAGGACCAGTGTGCTGTCATCCTCCGAGCTGACGTCAGAACTGTCTGAGCAGCATACTGTTGTGGCTGTCGGGCTGCGCACAGGAACATGGATCTACAGGAGATGGACGAAGTTTGGGTAAGAGAAAAGTGTGGTAGGGAACAAAATTAGGAGAAAAGTAGAAATATCCAGCAGAACTGAATGGCAGACAGCAACTGCTTTATTCTCTGTTCATTGAACAACACAGGAAGGAAAACGTCAGGAAGGGTCCTGACCTGAAAGGGCGATGTCACACCGATAATAGTGTTCATGTTATTACTGTAGAAACCCAAAATGTATTCCCCTGCATCCCTGGGTAAATCCTCCTCTGTAAATGTCACCTGAGAGAAAGGGGAAGAGAGTGAAGAAAACTACAAATAGAGAAAATGGAAACATAGTCAGTGGATGTGTGGATAAATGTTTTCTCATCTCAATGGATGTCTGAGGTTAAGTTTGTGGGAGTATGTTTGTCAGGCTTTGTACCATACCTGTGACCCATGATCTGCTTTGGCCCACACATATGTTACATAGTCCTTGTGATGTTTGAACCCAACCTGTGTAGACAAATCACAGACTTCAATTGACCATGGAACAATTATGCATAGCCCTAATAAACTATAGATATTGTGTGAGAGAAAATATTAAATCTCACTGCCTTGAAGTTGAAGTCACAGTTACCTTGTATATTGCAACCCAGTCCCATGAGCTGCGCTGGACGTTGGACATCACAGTGAACCTGACTGTAGCGTCAGAAACCTTAGTCCACTCCTTCACATACTCTAACGTTACAAGAGGAAGGTCCACTTTAAATGGGAACTGAGGGAGAGAGCATGAGAGTGAAAAATAAACTGAGATAGAAAGATCATTTCAGAGGGTGATTCTTATGTGATGACTTTCTAAGGCTATAATGTAACAGTAAAGGTTTTTCACCATATCTGGATAAACATCAAACATTGACTGCTGGGGTGAGAGTCCAGGGGTCACAGGGAGGTTGGACTTACATGTAATGAGAAGACAGCAGAGACAGGCTTGTGATCGCTGCAGGTGTAGCCCATGTGACTGCGGTAGGAATGTTGCACCACCTTGGTTGCCCCACCCAGCCAAGAGGTCAGGCCATGCTGCAGCGCAGCATTGTGGGTAGGAACAGGGGAGCCCGTACAACGCAGACGCCACAGGATACGGTCTGTCCATGCTGGCTTTCGCTTCTTACTGCTGTGAGAGGAACAGAGAGAGAGAGATAAGTGGGAATTGGAAGTCAGTGAATCCTTCAATAGAGGTGTTAATATGAAACCAATAACTTGACAACTGATTTTGCTGCACTCATTATGTCTAAGGCCTAGCTACAAGGTCTGTAACCTGATTTGATGTGTGCATAAATGTGAGAAGTAAGCGTATGTAACCAGGTGTTGAATGCATGTACCCAGGATACAGAAACCTTACCTTAGGTTCAGGGTCACCTCAGTCATGACTCCCATGGTCAGCCAAGCTGATTAGTATATGTTCAAAGTGGTAACCCAAAATATAATTAAAAGAAAAGAAAACTACAAAGAATGTATGAATGTTTACGTATATATATATATATGTATATGGGTATATGTATGTATATACCCCAAAAATATATGGTGCATTGGAAATGATGCAGACAATTACATTGATGGAAGCAAGAATCTATCCGCAATATTAAAGCTGACCCCCAAAAAAAAAAAGAAAACTACAAAGAGGCACGCCTAAAATAAAGAGGCTAACTAACACAAAACAACACCAAACACTGACAGGCTGAGAAGCATCTGGTCACACACACACACACACACACACACACACACACACACACACACACACACACACACACACACACACACACACACACACACACACACACACACACACACACACACACACACACACACACACACACACACACGTCATCCTTATTGCTCACACCCGTCAACTTCTCCAGGCTTCCTGGCAGAGCACAGCCCTTGACCCGGTTGGTGCTGCCACCTGGGGATGGAGTGTGGACGTGTATCCTGGTGGTGCGTTGCCTAACTGTGTCCTAACACTAAACTACCCCTTATATCATAGCAAGTCATTAAAAAGGGAGCGTCACATCAATCACACACCATTTATTGCTCTACACAGTATCACATACCTGGTGTCGTATGTGTGTGTCCCCACATCAAACTTATATGTGGGGGGGAATTTGAGAGGGCCTTCTAAGAAGCCGTCTAAGATGGACTCACTGTTTTTGGCTATGTTGAGCTGCAAAACAAACATGTGAGAATGAAGAGAAAGAGAGCAAGGGAAAGAAAGACATAGACAATACAATTGAATCATCAAAATAGTTTGCTTGACTTGATGCAGCCACTGTGATTGAATATTTTTGGGTGTATGTTCATTTTTGTTGGTGCTATAGCTATCTCTGCTGATAATTAACCAACAGTCATTATTTTCAAAGATAAACATGACTTCCATTTGGTACACTGTTTTCAAAGATAAACATGACTTCCATTTGGTACTCTGTTTTCAAAGATAAACATGACTTCCAGTTGGTAACATGACTTCAATTTGGTACTCTGTTTTCAAAGAAAATTCAATTTGGACTCTTTTAAAAAAATGTAAAATAACTGACAGATTTCTCACCTGGTCTCTCTCCCACAGCAAAGGTAGTTTATTGCTGTCAATGGCACTCTTCACCACATGAATGTCATAGTCCTCTATGCGGAAGTTAAGATCTCCAAACCAGAACACCACGCTGGGAGAAGAACACAGGACCATTTCACCACTCTATGAGCCAACAACTGATCATCAGAACACCAGGCTCAAAGATGTCGCCGGAGGGTAGGGCTGCCGTCTTATAGGCTCTTAAGCAACCATGCTATTTTGTTAGTTTTTCCGCGTTGTTCGTAACTTGTTTTGTACATAATGTTGCTGCTACCGTCTCTTGTGACCGATAAAAGAGCTTCTGGACATCAGAACTGGGATTACTCACCTCAAATTGGACGAGGAGTTATTCTTCAATGAGTCGGACGCGAAGGATATACTACGAACACCCGACCAGCCCCAGATCCCTGTGATTCGCTGGAAAAGGAAATGTAGGTTTCGCGGAAAGAGATCAGGATGCCTTGTGAGGATCAGGCGACGAGTGGCTAATCTGCCCTTGCCTTCCATTATGCTAGCTAACATTCAATCGCTGGAAAATAAATGGGACGAACTGAAAGCACGTATATCCTACCAACGGGACATTAAAAACGGTAATATCTTATGTTTCACCAAGTCGTGGCTGAATGACGACATTAAGAACATACAGCTGGCGGGTTATACACTCTTTCGGCAGGACAGAACAGCAGCCTCTGGTAAGACACGGGGCGGTGGCCTGTGCATATTTGTAAAGAATAGCTGGTGCATGATATATAAGGAAGTCTCAGGGTTTTACTCGCCTAAGGTAGAGTATATCATGATAAGCTGTAGACCACACTATCTACCTAGAGCGTTTTCATCTGTATTTTTCATAGCTGTCTACAAAACACCACAGACTGAGGCTGGCACTAAAATCACACTCAATGAGCTGTATTCCGCCATAAGCAAACAGGAAAATGCTCAGGCGGCGCTCCTAGTGGCCAGGGACTTTAATGCAGGGAAACTTAAATCAGTTTTACCTCATTTCTATCAGCATGTTAAATGTGCAACCAGAGGGGAAAAAATTACAGACCAGTTTTTCTCCACACACAGAGACACGTACAAAGCTCCCCCTCGCCCTCCATTTGGTAGAGCATGGCGCTTGTAACGCCAGGGTAGTGGGTTCAATTCCCAGGACCACCCATACGTAGAATGTATGCACACATGACTGTAAGTCGCTTTGGATAAAAGCGTCTGCTAAATGGCATATATTATTATTATTATTATTTGGCAAATCTGACCATAACTCTATCCTCCTGATTCCTGATAACAAGCAAAAATGAATGCAGGAAGCACCAGTGACTCGGTCTATAAAAAAGTGGTCAGATGAAGCAGATGCTAAACTAGAGGACTGTTTTGCTAGCACAGACTAGAATATGTTCCCGGGATTCCTCCGATGGCATTGAGGAGTACACCCCATCAGTCACTGGCTTTATCAATAAGTGCATCGAGGACGTCGTCCCCACAGTGACCGTACGTACATACCCCAACCAGAAGCCATGGATTACAGGTGACATTTGCACGGAGCTCAAGGCTAGAGCTGCCGCTTTCAAGGAGTGGGACTCTAACCCGGAAGCTTATAAGAAATCCCGCTATGCCCTCCGATGAACCATCAAACAAGCAAAGTGTCTATACAGGACTTAGGAAAAATCGTACAACACTGGCGGATGTGGCAGGGCTTGCAAACTATTACAGACTACAAAGGGAAGCACAGCCGAGATCCTGCCATCCATGACCTCTATACCAGGCAGTGTCAAATGAAGGCCCTAAAAATTGTCAAAGACTCCAGCCACCCTAGTCATAAACTGTTCTCTCTGCTACCACACGGCAAGCGGTAGCAGTCCAAGAGACTTCTAATCAGCTTCTACCCCAAGCCATAAGACTCCTGAACAGCTAATGGCTACCCAGACTATTTGCATTGCCCCCACCCCACGCTGCTGCTACTCTGTTATTATCTATGCATAGCCACTTTAATAACTCTACCTACATGTACACAATTACCTCAATTACCCCCCGCACATTGACACATTGATTCTGTACCGGTACACCCTGTATATAGCCCTGCTATTGTCACTTACTGCTGCTCTTTAATTATTTGTTATTCTTATCTCTTAATTTTTTAGGGATTTTCTTAAAACTGCATTGTTGGTTAAGGGCTTGTAAGTAAGCATTTCACTGTAAGGTCTACCTACACCTGTTGTATTCGGGGCATGTGACAAATAACATTTCATTTGATTTGATAATTATGACCAGGAGTATTTCCTGACCACACATGACCTAACCACCTGACCTGACCACCTGACCTTGACCACATGAAAAAAACTACTTGATTTAAAAAAAAAAAGTGTGAAACTTTACTTGAAACCCAGTTTCATAGCACGTTATGACACGGGCATAACCATGTCATAACTTGTCATAATCTGTCATATCGTTCTAACATTGTCATGACATATTTTTACACATATATTGCGTTATTTTATGGCTGGTTATGACACCTACATAAGAGTGTCAAAACCCATATTTATTCAAAATATTTTTTTCCCTGCCAAGACGTTTCCTTTATTTGAAAGTTTGTTTCTTAAATCATTTGTTGTTGTAATTAATGTTTTTTCATCATATTTTAAATAACTTGTAGAAAATACACTTTATGACACTGTCATGAAGCATTATGACCACCCTGTGTCACTTTACTTAGACTAAGAAAATACACTTTATGACACTGTCAAGAAGCATTATCACATATATCCTCTCTAGGTTTCTTCCTCAATTCCTGCCTTTCTAGGGAGCTTTTCCTCGTCACCATGTTTCTACTGTACATCTGCATTGCTTGCCTTTTGGGGTTTTAGGCTGGGTTTCTGTATTAGCACTTTGTGACATCTGCTGACGTAACATTTATAAATACATTTGATTGATTGAGATAGGCCTGTCACGTAAATGCTCTTATGTCAGTCATCAGTCAAAAAGAGGATGTCTTGTCCTGCTCCTGAAATATACTCCTGTATTCATCCCAGTCATCAGCAACAGTGCATTGGGGTAGGTGAACGTCTGATATCAATGGGGTGCGCATATACAATGCTAATTTAATATGGTCCAAAAAATAATAATGATATAACATAAACATACTGTTGACATGTAGGATGTGGTGTAATGGAATGTTTTGCCTTGTGTGGTAGGTTATGTGGGTTTTACACTCTTATGTAGGTGTCATAACCAGCCATATAATAACTACTGTGCTTGGTTTTGTGGGTTTTGACAGTCTTATGTAGGTGTCATAACCTGCCATATAATAACTACTGTGCTTGGTTTTGTGGGTTTTGACAGTCTTATGTAGGTGTCATAACCTGCCATATAATAACTACTGTGCTTGGTTTTGTGGGTTTTGACAGTCTTATGTAGGTGTCATAACCAGCCATATAATAACTACTGTGCTTGGTTTTGTGGGTTTTGACAGTCTTATGTAGGTGTCATAACCTGCCATATAATAACTACTGTGCTTGGTTTTGTGGGTTTTGACAGTCTTATGTAGGTGTCATAATCTACCATAAAAAATGCAATATATGTCACAACAGGTCTAAATATATGCTATGACAGGTTGTCAAGTAAAACGTCACCAAAAAAACTCCCATAGGTGGTCAGGTGGGATAAACTCCTGGTCCTAGACATACTGTTTACATCAGCCCTCTCCAATCAAAATGACCCACTCGTGGTCCAGCACACCCGAGGCGGTCCCGCCCTCAAACTGCTGTTGCTGCAGAATGCTTCCAAAGTCCTCCATGCGCTGCTCCAGGTTCCGCATGTGAGCCGGCAGATGACAGTTCAGAAAACACACCGGGTGGCCGAACATCGTCATCCTCGCACTTACACCCCCTTTATTACCCTGGGGGAGGGGAATAGAGAGAGAGTATGAAAATGTAACACACACTGATGGATAAAAGATGGATGCTCTACCAGCCTTTAATCAAACATCCACTGTGATAAGGATGAAAGGACAGGTGGCATTTTGGTATCGTCTGCATCAAAGAGCCAGACAGTCCTGCTGCACTGACCTCAGGGAGAAGGAGACTGCTCTGACAGCCAGAACTGATGCTGACATCAACACGCTCAGGAAGGTCACGCACGCACACGCATGCACACACACACACACACCTCTTTTCTCTCTCCCTGGCATATTAACATATTTTGATGCAATTTAAAAGCTACAGTGCATTCAGAAAGTATTCAGACCTCTTAACTTTTTCCATATTTTGTTACGTTACAGCCTTATTCTAAAATGGATTACATTTATTTATGTCCTCATCAATCTACACACAATACCCTATAATCACAAATCACAGTTTTTAGAAAGTTTTGCAAATGTATTAGAGATAAAAAACAGATACGGTATTGACATAAGTATTCATACCCTTTGCTATGAGACTCAAACTTGAGCTCAGATGCATCATCTTTCCATTGATCATCCTTGAGATGTTTCTACAACTTGATTGGAGTCCACCTGTGGTAAATTCAATTGATTGGACATGATTTGGAAAGGCACACACCTGTCTATATAAGGTCCCACAGTTGACAATGCATGTCAGAGCAAAAACCAAGACATGAGGTCGAAGGAATTGTCCATAGAGCTCCGAGACAGGATTGTGTCGAGGCACAGATCTGGGGAAGGGTGCCAAAAAATGTCTGCAGCATTGAAGGTCCCCAAGAATACAGTGGCCTCCATCATTCTTAATGGAAGAAGATTGGAACCACCAAGACTCTTCCTAGAGCTGTTCGCCCGGCCAAACTGAGCAATCGGGGGAGAACGGCCTTGGTCAGGGTAGTGACCAAGAACCCGATGGTCACTCTGACAGAGCTCCAGAGTTCCTCTGTGGAGATGGGAGAAGCTTTCAGAAGGACAATCATCTCTGCAGGACTCCACCAATCAGTTCTTTATGGTACAGTGGCTAGACGGAAGCCACTCCTGAGTAAAAGGCACATGACAGCCCGCCTGGAGTTTGCCAAAAGGCACCTAAAGGACTCCCAGACCATGAGAAACAAGATTGAACTCTTTGGCCTGAATGCCAGGCGTCACGTCTGGAGAAAACCTGGCACCATCCCTACTGTGAAGCAAGGTGGTGGCAGCATCATGCTGTGTGGGTGTTTTTCAGAGGCAGGGACTTGGAGACTAGTCACGATCAAGGGAAAGGTGAACAGCTCAAAGTACAGAGATCCTTGAAGAAAACCTGCTTTAGAGTGCTCAGGACCTCAGACTGGGGAAAAGGTTCACCTTCCAACAGGACAACGACCCTAAGCACACAGTCAAGACAACGCAGGAGTGGCGTCGGGGTAAGTCTTTGAATGTCCTCGAGTGGCCCAGCCAGAGCACAGACTTGAACCCGATCAAACGTTTCTGGAAAGACCTGAAAATAGCTGTGCAGTGACACTCCCCTCCAACCTGACAGAGCTTGAGAGGATCTGCAGTGAAGAATGTGAGAAACTCTTCAACTACAGGTGTGCGAAGCTTGTAGCATCATATCCAATAAGACTCAAGGCTGTAATCACTGCCAAAGGTGCTTCAACAAAGTTCTGAGTAAAGAGTTTGAATACTTATATAAATGTGATATTTAAGTTATTTTTTAGAAATTTGCCAAAATTTCTAAAAACCTATTTTTGCTTTGTCATTATGGGCTATTGTGTGTAGATTGAAAAACAACAACAATTTAATACATTTTAGAATAAGGCTGTAACATAACAAAATATGGAAAAAGTCAAGGGGTCTGAATATTTTCCGTATACACTGTACGTATTTGTGAACAAGGGTTTTTGGACTCTACATTTAACAACAAGCTCCTATTTTAGAGCAGGGGTTGCCAGGGTGACACTCACCCAGTAGCCCCCGAGGCCTGTGCGTGTTTTCTCTGTCTGCAAACCCCTCAGAAATGGAAGATGACAATATTTTGAGAACACCAGCAACAGCACCCCCTGCATACGCTGGGACGTCACCTATAGCGATAGAGGGGGAGGTGAGAGCGAGAGAGAGAGAGAGAGAGGGAGAGAGAGAAATAGAGAGTAACTGTATCCACAGAGATTGAGACAGTGACTGGCCTGGCACAACATTGCGAGTTAACTCTTTACTGACCATCACATATCCAAATCGACTCAGTGTGTCCATGCAGAGTTCACTCCACTGGTCGGTGAAGAGAGCGTCCTTCAGTCGCTTGTTAATCATAGAGTTCACTTCCTGTAGCCTGAGTGGGGAGGAAGAGAGGGAGAACAACTCATAACTCAGTGGGAGGAGAAGAGGAATAAGGAGAATGTTTGGATGATTAGATGAGGTGACATCAGTAGTAGATGAGAGATCAGAACAGTGATAGAGGTATGATGGAGGAGACATTGAATGCTGGCACCGTTTTGATTGGAGCAGAAGCTCACCCAATGATAAACATGTCTGTGCTCCCATCGCCAGCATGCGGCCCAAACAGAGAGCTGATGTCATCAGGAGGAAGAGCAGAGCCCACATTCCATGTGACAATGTGAACCCTATCAGAGGACGACACAGGGGGTAATGCACATCCTACATTATCAGTAAAACTACATACATTAGTTAAACTTTATATACACTACATGCCCAAAATTATGTGGACACCTGCTCGTCGAACATCTCATTCCAAAATCATGGGCAGTAATATGGAGTTGGTCCCCCCTTTGCTGCTATAACAGCCTCCACTCTTCTGGGAAGGCTTTCCACTAGATGTTAGAACATTGCTGCGGGGACTTGCTTGGGCGATTAGGCCTAGCTCTCAGTCAGCATTCCAATTCATCCCAAAGGTATTCGATGGGGCTGAGGTCAGGGCTCTGTGCATGCCAGTCAAGTTCTTCCACACCGATCTCGACAAATCATTTTTGTATGGACCTCGCTTTGTGCACGGGGGCATTGTCATGTTGAAACAGGAAAGGGCCTTCCCAAAACTGTTGCCGCTAAATTAGAAGCACAGAATCGTCCAGAATGTAATTGCATGCTGTAACGTTAAGATATCCCTTCACTGGAACTAAGAGGCCTAGCCCGAACCATGAAAAACTGCCCCAGACCATTATTCGTACTCCACCAAACTTTACAGTTGGCACTATGCATTGAAGCAAGTTGCGTTCTCCTGGCATCCTCCAAATACAGATTTGTCCGTCAGACTGCCAGATGGTGAAACGTGATTCATCACTCAAGAGAACATGGTTCCACTGCTCTAGAGCCAACTCTTGGCATTGCGCATGGTAATCTTAGGCTTGTATGCGTCTGCTCTGCCATGGAAATCCTAACAAACAGTTCTTGTGCGGACGTTACTTCCAGAGACATTTTGGAACTTGGTAGTGAGTGTTGCAACCGAGGACTGATGCTTTTTATGTGCTACGCACTTCAGCACTCATCGGCCCTGTTCTGTGAGCTTGTGTGGCCTACCACCTCGCTGCTGAGCCGTTCTTGCTCCTGGACATTTCCACTTCACAATAACAGCACTTACAGTTGACCGGGGCAGCTCTAGCAGGGCAGAGATCTGACGAACTGAGTTGTTGGAAAGGAAGCATCCTATGATGGTGCCACGTTGAATGTCACTAAGCTCTTCAATATGTGCCATTCTACTGCCAGTGTTTGTCTATGGAGATTGCATGTCGGTGTGCTCGATTGTATACACCCGTCAGCAACGGGTGTGGCTGAAATAGCTGAATCCACTAATTGGAAAGGGGTGTCTACATACTTTTGTAGTGTAGATTTGAAATCTTAACTGTGCAGTAATGTAATTATTGTGCAATAATGTATAGCTCAATGTTAAGTGTTGAACCCATACTGTACTCTTACTTGACTCAAAATGTCAAGTGACCAGTGAACATATTATAGCCAATCCCTTGACCCTAGGGTAAATGGAGACTATAAACTGCACCTACAGGAACAATCCAATCTAATATCAGTAAAAGTGGTTGTGAATGAACAGAAGGGGAGAGAGAGAGAGAACTGTCTGGGACCTCTGTCAAGGAAATGTGCAGCCTGTATGCATTCTGTCTAGTTCAGATGGTTCTTACTGAGATGAATGGCATTTGATTCATATGACACATTCTGGCTCGTATCAACCCATCATCCTGCAAATGGCTTCTATACCGGAGGCTGGGTTCTGCCTAGCTCGTGTGCCATGCCAAGGACGGAAAGAGAGAACAATCTCCATGGAGACAACAACATGTTACTGTATTTAGTCAGGGAGTAGAACAAAAACTTTAGAACAAATGTAATATACGGTGGGCATGCTACTGAAATAGTACTTGGCGTCATCATTCGTGATCTGTCTCACCTGAAGCCGTAATCTGTTTCTCCTTCAGTCTTGTCAGTCTGTAGCTGGTTCTTCACAGCGCCCCCAGGGGATCTGGTCCCCTGGGGTTGTGGACTGGAGCCTGGTTTGGGGCTGAGGCTGGATGGCGGGGTGAGGCAAGGCTGAGGCAGGTTAGGCTGTGGGATGAGGTAAGACTGGCTGGTGTAAGGCTGAGTGCTATGAGGACTCTGAGGACTGCGGGACAACTGGGAAGACTCTATGGGGGACTGGGACAGGGAGATGGGGCTGTGTGGTCCAGGAATGCGGTTTGGAATAAAGGCCTTATCCTTCATATCAGCCTCTGGACCTCTGGAGGAATTCAGTGCAGTAGGTCTGGGACGGCTGATGTTGACTGGAACTGCAGCACTGGACCCAGGCTGTACATGCTCCGGCCTCACCGGGTCTAGCATCTCACGTACACCTGAGGCCTGAATTGGACCCATTCCTGGGAGTTTCCCAGATCCCATTATAGGACAGGTCATAGAGGTGTCCAGGGCTGTTGGCTGTAGGGGTAGAGCAGGTCCTGGAACAGCATTCAATCCAGGTTGTCTAGAGACTCTTGCTGGATCTATACTGCTTTGTTTCTGCTGCATTTGATCCATCAACCTGATTAGTAACCACAAATCATGTGGCAGGGATGGAAGAGCGTTTGTTAGATAAAGAGATTGAACAGATGGGAGAGCAATTACAAGAGAGAGGAATGTGCAGTCTGCTGAGCTGGTTGTGTAACCGATGCAAATGTAGAATGAGAAGATGAGAGACCTGTGTTTGTTTTTCCTTCACAACCCCTTCCCTCATCTCCCTCTGGTCACAGACTGTCTCCATCTAACACCGAACCCTGTGGCCTGACTGGGAGGGGGAATTGGCATGGAGCCAGAAGGGGGTGAGGGAACTGGCTCACACCGAGTACCTGTCCACCTCCTGTCCCCCAGTCCCCAGACATCACAGCTGACATCATAACCATACTAAACCATAGGCAGTCGGTGGGAACCAACTTTCTACCCCAATCCATGTCTACTTTCCTGTTGCTTAGCAACACATTTCAGTCCCCTAGTCCAACCCCCTTTCTATCCCATTACTCCCTGCTCCATTCCCTCCTTGCATCTTCCCTTTCAACTACTGTATGTTATGGAGGGGAAGGGTGGGCTTTTCTACTCTTCAAACTAATCTATCGTGCCCCTCCGCCTCAGAAAATGCAGGTAGAGCAATGTATATCTCTAACACACACACTATGTGTGGCAGCGAGAGTCTCAGACAGAACACTAACCCACTGCAGCAGTAGATATAGCACAAGAACACAATGGGTCACATGACATTAAGTAGGCTACATAGTAGCCCTCACTCTATGAGAATCAGCCAATAAGATGCCAGTGACAGCAAGAACAGCTCACTTACCAAAACATATTGTTTGTCCGCCAACCTCCATAAATTAAATACCTCCCCTGATTTATTCAAGACATTCAGAGGTGGCTCTGGAAACGGAAGGGTACATGTGACCACTTGAATGTGCAAGGGTAGCCTAAACATAATAGATTGGTTGTGGTCATGGAAGGTGTGTCACTGTCAATAAAGCAATTTATTGGAAAGAAAAAAGCCATCACAAATGTTGTTGTTAGTGGCTATATACATGTTGATTCAGCCAATGAATGGACAGCCATCGATCACATGACACCAATCATTACTATGTGAAGACTCAATAGCACATTGAAGCCAAATGGTGTTGGTTAAGATGGCATCTCATGGATACATAACATGCACAGTTTGAGGTACTCCAGGAAGTGCGGTTGCAGGCTAGCTCAGTGCTACCCTTTCTCATTGAGTAACTCAAGTTGAAGGTGGCTGGGGTACTGCAGGCTGCTGTTAGCAATTCAATAATCCTTATCATTTATCTTGTGTGCAATTTTGAAATAAAATCGGTTGAAGAGCATACATCTGGTGTATTAGAAGCAATTACGTACCATGATTGTCTTTGATTTTTTTCCCCACAAAGATTGCCATTTTTTTCCATTCACTACAGTGTTTGCTGACAATGCCTGTAGTACCGTGGTCGGCCTTGAACATCCGTGGCTTCAATGAGAGGGAAGCCACGGAATCCCTCATTCTCCCCTGGAAGCCCTTGTTATCCCCTAGTTTCAGAAGAGGTGGAGTCATATAGGTGGACTACAAGTGACCTACAGCAGCTGCAGGAAAGCCTGTCCCTTTAAGAACTCAGTGATGATGTCACAGCTATCACAAGCTGGCAGAGTGTTTAGTTCATTACCAAGCAGAGCTTGCCACCTACAGCTGTGAACACAACTCTCAGTTTTGGACATTATTTATTTTATATTGCAGACGAAATCCTGAGAAAATCCAATCAGGAAGTGACTCTTATTTTGAAACCCCTGTCTTTCTATGCATCCCTATTGACCATTGAAAGGGATATGAACCAGATTCCTTTTCCCGTGGCTTCCCTAAGGTGTCTACAGCCTTTAGACATAGTTTCAGGCCTCTATTTTGAAGAATGAGCGTAAACGACTACATTCCGTAAGTGGCCAGCTGAGGGCTCTGAGTGATTGTTGCGTAAAAGACAGAGGTAGTCATTTTTCCTCTCGCTCCTACTGAAAAGCCAATTGTCCCAGTTGATATATTATCGAATAGATATTTGAAAAACACCTTGAGGATTGATTATAAAAAACATTTGCCATGTTTCTGTCAATATTATGGACATAATTTTGATTTTTTTCCCAGCGTTGTTGTGACCATTATTTCCGGTGGATTTCTCAACACAAGGTGACCAACAAAAGGAGGTATTTTGGGTATACAAATAATCTTTATGGAACAAAAGGAACATTTGCTGTCTAACTGGGAGTCTCGTCAGTGAAAACATCCGAAGATCATCAAAGGTAAACGGTTAATTTGATTGCTTTTCTGATTTGTGACAAAGCTTCCTGCTGCTAGCTGGACATAATGCTATGCTAGGCTATCGATAAACTTACACAAACGCTTGTCTTGCTTTGGCTGTAAAGCATAATTTCAAAATCTGAGATGACAGGGTGATTAACAAAAGGCGAAGCTGTGTTTCACTATATTTCACTTGTGATTTCATTAATATGAATATTTTCTAGTCATATTTTTGGACCGTTGCGCTATGCTAATTAGTGTAGTTGATGACAATTCTCCCGGATCCGGGATGGGTAGTTCCAAGAGGTTCTCCAATCAACATTAAAGAATCCTAAACTGAGGAACTGTCTCTCTCACCATCACTCTAATAGGAGTACAATCTCCATAACTTCACCTACTCAATCACTGAATAAATTCCAGAGGCATCATCCTCTAATTCATGGTCCTTAGAGTTGGATTGAGTAAACAACCTGAAGATATGGATCCGACACATACGGACCCATCCAATAAAGACATCCCCCTAGCTCACCTGGGTGATTATGCTGTTGAATATCTCCCCACCACTCAGGCACCCCCATCAGTTGGACGAAGGAGTAGTTGAGCAGACATCCGATCAGAGAGGGGTGCTATCAGATCCAGATAAAGTGCCAGCTTATCAGTGAGGCGCTTCCCAGATCTATCCCACTTCCAAGCAGCTATGTTGGAGGAAAGAATGAAGCTCATGGAGTTTAACGCCAGCTAGAGCAAGATCACAACGTCGACGTCGTGTCGACGTGTAGCAGCCGAAGCCAGAGAAGCTCAGCGACAACAGGAAGAAACTCAGCGTCGACAGGAGGAAGCTCATCGGGCCGGAGAAGCAATAGCTACACAATTGAACAGGCAGCAGCATCTACAGAAGGTAGCTAATGAGCTAGATCTAGCCAAGCTTGTCACATCCTTTCTTAAAGAAAGAGATGAAGGTGTTGATGCAGCCAGAACCCAGATGACTCAATCAGAGCAGAGGAGCCCCTCACCAGCACTGTCTGATGAATCAGGTGACAGCTTTGCATCTATCCCACTCACACAACGACAACACGCCAACCTAGGAAAAAGAGGCGGAGCCTATGAAGACTCACATCATCTTTCCCTGCCTACCCGAGGCACTCATCAGCAGCTCCCGTGGTTCTGCACCTTTCTCCATCTCCCGTGGTTTAGCATCCAGCTCCTGTGAGTCTGCACCCTGCTCCAGCTCCCATGGTTACGCTCCTGCTCCCATGGTTACGTACCCTGCTCCAGCTCCCATGGTTACGCACCCTGCTCCAGCTCCCATGGTTACGCACCCTGCTCCAGCTCCCATGGTTACGCACCCTGCTCCAGCTCCCATGGTTACGCACCCTGCTTACAACTCCTGTAGTTCCACACCCTGCTTACAGCTCCTCTGGTTCCTCACCCAGCTCCAGCTTCCGTGGTTCCGCACCCAGGATCAACACCTATGGCTCCATACACCGGACCAGCACGTGCGGCTTCATACCCTGGACCAGCATCCACAGCGCCATATCCTGCACCAGGATTTATACCATACCCTGTTCCAGGTGAACCCTACTTAACTGTGGGACAAAGCATACCTTATCCAGTCCCAGCAGCACCAGGCTTCCATCCAGGTTTAAGCGTGCCCTATCTCAACCGATCAGCGAAAGTAATGCCACAGGCTGTTCAACAACTTAATCTCAATTCTAAGCCTGAGACCTTCACCCTCAGGACAGTTCGACAAAACGTTGTGCAACTGCAAGGTGCCTCAGTTACCTTTGATGTGTTTCCCCTGCTCAATCCTTTCAAGAAGTATCAGATATGACCGCAGACAACCTAGGTCTTTCCAAACACTCCCACCAAAAGCAAAACGACCACCTCCATAAGCAGCATTTGCCACGGGTAGCCCAAACTCAACCTCTGCTGCTGATTGGTTCAGACATGCCTCACCTGTACAGGCCCGCCTGGTGGACCCATTGTCGTCCACACCGAACTCGGCTGGTCCTTGCAAGGCCCTACTAGCTTAGTCCACACAGCACCAGCGGATTTAGTTTTTTTCACGTAAAATATATTTGTGGTCATATTTGCAGGGAATATAACCAATTAAAGGCCTATTATTATTGTTAAAAATGTGTTTGTGAAAAGTAATGTCAAATAGCTTAACACTATTATACTTCCTAAACTGTTATTTATTTTTGGAAGAAAAAATTATCTAAAAATAAATATTCTCTAAAAATAAAGAAATTAAAACAATTCACGGACCACCTGCAGTACCCCCATGGACCACAGGTTGGAAACCACTTGACCTCGAGATTATTTTCTACTCAACTGTCACATATCAGAGATTACATATGATCTATAATATCACTTGATACAGGTCTACTCAGCCATGCACCTCTTTGCTATGGCACGCTGAACTATGAAAATTTAAAAACCAAGAATGCATGATCAATCAACATGCAATAATAATCACATACAGACATGCTGTGGGGTTGCGCACACTCTCTGTGACAAATAATTTACCTTTCATCTGCAAGGTGAAATGCTTCGCCAGTGAATCGGTCTCAATCTGGCGCAAGGCAGGGCATGATGAAATACTTATCCAATTGAATTAGTCCATGATATGGGACATATCTACAGGTTTTCAATCGTCAAAACACCAGCACTTTACGGTTAACGGCTTTCTTCTAGACTCATCTGAAATATACTACGCCCCGGGGAATGACAAATCGATACCCTGGCGAATGACAGCCCGTAAGTGACACTAGCGCGACCTGTCAAAGGTGAAAAACCGGGCGCTGTTCCCGGTACGCGAGTTTAGTGTCCTAAAACGTGAAAACAAGTAGATTCGTGCCTGATGTCCAGTAAACACAGCATCCTTGAGATAGACTACTGATGGAGCTTCTGTGCGCGTGATACCGACTGTTCAGTTTACGGGACAGTTGCCTGCGCCTCGATCCTGCTTACCTGCCATCTGACCAGTGCAACTGTTTTCCTAGAGAGGAACCAACATCACTTACACACCGTCCTGAGACTGTCTGATTAAGAATAGAGTCAGAGCTGGCGACCGTAATAAAGGAACCCAAGATGAATCTCAACCCCCAAATTCAATTGACGTTGTGACTAGGATTACATAAATTAATTGAGCATCTGTCGTGTCGATTATGTAATTAATCCGAGAGTTAGTCTTACACCACCATACAGAGAATTAAAATGTCACAACGTCAGGCAGGTTGCTAGGCTACCTTAAAGCGCAGACTAGTGTAATGATAACGTTATTACAGGACACTGCGCAAGAGCGCCCGGAATTGGTGCCCCACGTGACCACTATGCTTGAGCGCAGTTAATCATATTTCAAGTAAAATCATTCTGACAGGATTGGCAGAGATGACATAACTTTACTGTTAAGTGAACTATTATTGCCCGTTTAAACCGTAAAATGTAGGCTACTGGGATGGATCTGATCTCGTAAAACAGAGTAGGCTTATGTCATTAAACAGATTTTCAACATGTTGATGCTACCTTTTATAATTATATCAAATATATGCAACAAATTATCCACCAACAGGTTGTGACAATGCACCACACAACCAATAAGCAAAGCATGCGGACTTCGGGCACGTCAACATAATTGTTTGCGTTTTCACCACCAACACAATCAAATAGACTATGTAAATTTCAACAAACAGAAACTACATCCCTCCCTTGTACCCAGTATCAAAGGCTTGGTTTGACAATCTCTTGACGTGATATTTTTTTGCTGTTTTGTAACAGATTTCTATTTTATATTTCCATTCATCAAATGACGTTTGGATGCTGGAATTATATTTTGGACAAAAGTGCGCAGGTAACCTACAGGAGACTTTTGAAGTAGCCTAATCAGATTAAAACATGGTTACTGGTTGTGTTTATGCCACACATAAAAGGTAATACATAAATGTGAAATGACAAATACTTAGGCTATATTGAATATTTGGGTTCTAAGGTGCTCAAACTTTAGGTATTAGTTTCATTAGTGTCACAGTATGATGCGTTTAGCAATTTCTGTATTTTGAAAGTTCTATATCTAGAATATTGATTGCTGATAACCAAAACAATGTGGGACTGTATCAATACTGAACTAATGAAACAAATACCAAGAGTGATATTTTCTTATAAAGATCCAATGCAGTCGTTTTTACTTCAATATCAAATAATTGAAGTACCTTACTGTGATAGTTTTCAATAAAAATAGTTTAAAAAAAATAAGTTTAAACAGCTTCTTTGCAAAGAGCAATTTGTCAAGCAAGAATTTTGCTAGGACTGTCTGGTAGTGATCTGAGTGTCACCAGGCAGGCCAAAACAGGCTGAAATGTCAGTCCGCCTTTTAAAACAGCTCATGCACTAATCGAGAATTATAATAATTTTCACAATTTCACAGTATTATTCAAACCTCAAGAGTGTGCAAATATACATAAAACACAGGACAATCTAGATTGACTGCACTGGGCCTCTAAGCTTTACTGAATAACTGGGCCTTCTGGGATATGTCAACACATTATTAAAGGACGACTTTTTGGGAGAATGATGATTTGCAACAGACAGTGCATTTCAGTATCACAAAATCAAAATACAGCCAGACTGGCCTGCTACTGTCCCTTTCTAGACCTTATAAACTGTCGAGGGTACACCCACAACTGATCCAAATGGAATGAAACAGTCAAATCACAGGGCGTTGTCCCATTATTCAAATGACATTTTTTACTGCAGTTTACAGCTTAGAGTAGACTTTTGTACTCACCATAATACAAGTATTCATTGCATTGTGGCATTCTAGGCTACACTAGTTACTTTTATTGTCCCTCAACAAGATCAACAGGGGAGCTTTTGAGCTGCATGTCTTATCTTCACTGTTCTTTCATACACAATGACACACCTGGCCTCTTCACTGCCAATCAGCTATTCCTCCTTGTTCTTGTGGATTTATATTGAAAATGTATGCAGCTTTGAATATTTGTCTAGTTAACCTATTGCAGATCATGACAAACGATCCACCTAACACTATTGTCACTGTGAATGGTAGATAGAGGGCAGGATATACAGTTAGACTTGGAGACTATATTAACCTGTGGTATAGTTAGCTGGCGGAAAAGTACCAAACCACCTTGCTAGAGGGGGTGCATGCAAGCAGAAGAGTAAATGACCCTCCCTTGTGCCCAATAAAAAAAAACACAACTCTCCCCAAAACAAAACCCTCCCCTATTTTGCACCCCCAACCCATTCACAATGAAAATAAAGATATTGCAACTCTGTGTTTGTATAGTATGATTCTAGTCTGTTCCTGAGCACATGGTGGTCCCGAGTAGTTTAGAATTAATCAGTCTTACTGTGAGCCACAGCCTTAGAATAGACTTCAGTGATATTTGCCATTTTTTGAAGTTACCAAACACAGTAATGATTGGGCAACAATCAGGCTTTCAGGCTGAAAATGGTATGGGTTCCCCATAATAGAAATGTGGTAGGCTAGGCCTACTCTAAAATGTGATCAGAACAAAATAAATGTTCACAAATCAAATCAAATCACATCATTCACATTATATTTGACCTCATGCACAGTATCTTTAATCCATACATAGCCTACACACAAAAAGGCATGATAGTCAGGGCACAGCACCCCAGCACCCCAAAAAGCCATTCACAGATTCCCTATGGCTCTGACTGAGATTAATGTAGATGTGTAATCTTAGTGGAATGTACAGATCCTAAGTGCCAGCTGTCTTCTGAAAACATACACATAAGTGTAAGCTCGCACAAAACAATAAAAAAAGACTAATCAAAATCCCAGCTATGTGCTTACAAGCTGCTGCAGCAAATTGCAAACGTTTATATCCCCTCCTCATGGCACGTGGACGCAACATGTATTTAAGTATACTGTGAAACAGTGTATTTAGAGTTTCTTTTTAGTTTTAACTAGGCCTTTCTCCACCAGGCATCGGTAGAACTCCTGGATGTATGTGTACACACACTTCCAGTCAGGCTCACGCATCCGCAGCAAGTCTTCAACGTCCAGCAGAGGGGGGCAATCTGCCAGCCTCCTGCAGCCAAGAGAGAGAAGAGAAGAGGAGAGAGACACAGGCCTGAGCAATCACAATCCGTATGTCACCAGGCAGGATCTACTGGCAGCTGAGTTAGAGGACACTACAGGGGAGTTCTTTTCAAAAGCGTTTTTGCCAAGTATAATCTATCCCTGCACAGCCCTTGGGTCCTTCATGTGCATAAAGTAGGAGAAGGCACATTTTGTCAGAGTAGGTTTCTGTGGATATGTGTGTGTTTCAATGTTTGTTTAGAACAGAAATAGGGAACTTACTCTGCAGTGCTGAAGGCCAGCTCAAAGTTGTCCTTGCGTGCGTTGGGGTTGAGGATGGAGTACTCAAATGCATCTGGGAAGAACCTGTGCACCAGCGCACAGAACGCTATGCCATCACTCCAACTGGAGGAGAAGTTGTGGATTTCCACCCCCTGCATGGAATAAGGGAGGAAGGGACAGAGAAAGAGAAAAACAAAGAGCGCAGGGAGAGTGTGGATTTACAAAGACAATTATATAGTGAAGTAAGGTTGGTATGCTGGGGACACAACAGAACATTCATGTAGACATAAGATGGAGAGTGTACATATTCCCTGCCGTTCTGGGTGGCATCCTGCTTATGCACAACATTTGCATGTCCTCCGGTGAGAACCTGCCTGAACTTGTTGAGTGCTCAACACATTTCCCCCTGGTGCACCTTGCCTTTTGTTGTTTCCTTACTGATAATAACTTTGTACATGTGTGCGTTCATGCAACAACCACACACACACCATTTGCCATTAGACATAACTGTCTGGAACTGGAGTTGTTGACATCTTTTGTATGACTAGCAACAGTTAGTGAGCATATGCTCCTTTACAAGTGATCCCTAGAGACGGATTAGTACATCAGCTGCACTAAGGCATACTCCAGTGACTATTATGATGGAAAGAAACGGCCAACACAGAGTCCCCGTCCCAGCAGGGCCCGATGAGTCCGACACATCTGGATGACTATGTGTTGATTTTCTCTCCACATCAAGGGCTCCCGAGTGGCACGGTGGTCTAAGGCACTGCCTCTCAGTGCTAGAGGTGTCACTACAGACCCTGGTTTGATTCCAGGCATGTTTTTTAAACAACTAATTGACCTACGTTGGTTCAATTATTTGAATTCCATTTCATTCGTTTTTTTCCTGTGAGCTCAATGTGCAGTCTCTCTAGAGTGAAATCAGATCATGCCCGGACTGTGCAACGTAGTAGGGAGTTGTAGTTTCTAACAGGCCAATATTCTACATTGTTTAGGGCATAAAACGTCTTATGCACTAACGTTGTATGGGAACGTTGTAGGAACATTTCTCTGTATCAGTTGTCAGTACAACGCCTGATGGAACCAAAGAAACGTTCTCCCCAAAAAAGTAATATTCTGAGAACATTGTAAACAAGTAACGTCTACTTGACATTTAGGGGATGTTCTCCTAACTTCAATGACAAAACATGCTAAAAAGGATCTCAGAAGGTTTTTTACTAACATAGATAGAATGTTCCCCTAACTAACGGAAAACTGGACACTCAAACATTAGGGGAACATGACTGGTAACATTGCAAACATGTTCTCTCGCCCTAGAATTGTTAGCTGGGCAAATCCTTCCAACGCAGAGGAACTCTTTTTCACAGCCCTTACCTATACCTAACCAGCTCCATTGTTGGTTGAGTTAATCATGTACAGCCCCCCAGAACTCTGTGGGAACTTTACATTTAATTACAATATGCCTATGTAATTGGGGGCAGCTGTATAATATTCCCTGCTCTTCTGAGTGCTACCTCACTCACCTGTTTCTGTGCATGAGTAGATATGTTGTTGCATATCCTTCGGTCAGAACCTGACAAAACTTCTTGAATGCAGCAACATATCCCCCCCCGGCGCACCTTGCCTTTTCTTGTTTCCTTACCGATACACGTGTGTGTTCAAGCAACAAAACCACACACACAGACTTACACACAGTATTCAACATCATTTGCAATTAAACGTCATAACTGGAACTGGAGTTGTTGACGTCTTTCCTAACTAAGATTGAGGCCAGCTTTTGTTTGACTAGCAACATTTAGTGAACGTACACTCCTTTACAGAGAGACCTCCGATGCTTACCTCATATGGTTCGGTTTTGGCCCTGCACCAATCCAGTAACATCTGCTTGACATTTTTCATGTTGGGTGCTGCAGCGACAGGGGAAGACTGATGGGCTGTTGCGATAGCTGGGTTGGCCATGCTAGGGAGAGAGGATAAACACGTTATTTAACACATTCTTAGTGCCACCATGCTGAACAGACGTAGACATGCAGAATTGGATCAATCACACGTGAAGCATGGTTGACTGTTAGCTCAATGACTCACTCACCTGCTAGTTGTCTTAGACAAGGAGCTGGTGGTTGACGCAGGAAATTGGCTGTGCACTGTAGAGAAACAGAAGGGGATAGCAAGAAAGAGGCAGGGCGTGATTTTGAGTAGGGGAAAAGTTAATCTCTCACAATTCTACTTTGATTTGAAAGCTTGAAGCTTGAAGTGTATGCGTGTATGTGGCATGCATGTGTGTGTGTGTGTGATGTGTTCTGGTGAGGATATGATACTCACTGTGGGATTTAGGCTGGTGATTGCTGGTCTGGCCCCTGTTCATTCCCATTCGTCCTGTGCCTGCTTTACTCAAAGCCTGCTGTCTCAGGTCATCTTGCCGTGACCCCCGCTCTTTCTCTCGCTTCTCTTTAGAGAGGAGAGATGTAGAGGGAGAAATAGCATTGTAGTATAGAAGAAGGACAGTGAGTAGACATTAGAAATTATTGTCAGTAGTTATAGGTACTAGAGGAGCTGTGAGTGAGAAACAAAAGATGTGATCCTGTCAAATTTCACATTGAAGTTCTCTCTGACCTTACCTCTCTTCTTCTTGAGCAGGTCCCTCAATGCAGCGCGGATCATTCGCCTTTCATCAAAATCCACAGCCTTATCCAACTGTCAAAGGTAAACACACGTAAAAACCAATAGATGAGAAGGCCAAAATCAACCCAACTACTGCACGTCTATGTGAAGTACGCACCACGAGTGCCCCACCAGTTTATTCAGGACTTCTTCATCCTCAATAGCAGCTAGCTGCTGACTGGTCAGTGTGCCTGACGACGTGTCGCTGGGGGTCGTCTCGGAGGCCTCGTTGGCAGACGCAGCCCCCACTGCTCCCTCATCAGGTCCCGCCTCCATGTCCAGTATACTGTATGGGGCTTATAAAGGAGGTGGATAATGGAGATAATAAGGGGGCTCCAATGGCAAGAACTCCTAGACAAATATCTAAAGAGCCAGAGCGAATAACATTGTTAGTTTGATTATCATCCATCATTGATGGATCCATGGAAAGCAGCTGCATAGTTGGCAGACATACATGGGCCTACATAAAACATAGGATCATCCATCTCTCTTTTCCCATGTGGCAAGACACGTGGTCAGAGGAGGAGGACAAAGTATAATCATTTGGTGGGGGCTTATATTGGTCCTCTTTCACACATGCACAATTGTGTATTAATATACCTGTGAATTGGAAATATCCCAGAGAGACCCTCAGAGAGTGGGGTCAGAAACAGGGTCTGCCATTATCAATGGTGACCCTGGAGCAATTAGATGCCTTGCTCTATTGCACACCAGATGTGCAACCTTTTGGTTACTGGCCCAACACTCGTACCGCTAGGCTACCTGCCACCCTGTTAGTGTGACACGTGTGCGTGTGTGTGTTTACAGTATTTGTGTGCTAGAGAGGAAAAAGATGTGTAGGTGTATGGAGAGGAGAGGGATAGTTCTATCTATAGTAGCAATTATCAGTACATACTGTACCATCATTCATAAAATATAGTTTAGAATTACCTCCATAAAACTAACAGGGTGAGGCAGCATTGGCATTTTAAGTTTCAACACCCAGTGATGTGCAGAGAGCAGAATTGTCATAATGTAAATGTGTAATACCATCTGTTCAACCTGTAGTCTGTTCAGCAATCTGAACATAAACACTGGGGGGGGGGGGGGGTCTAAACAGACTTTTTTTTACCCGTTATTTTACCAGGTACGTTAACTCAGAACACGTTCTCATTTACAGCAACGACCTGGGGAATAGTTACAGGGGAGAGGAAGGGGATGAATGAGCCCATTGTAAACTGGGGATTATTAGGTGACCGTGAAAGGTTTTGAGGGCCAGATTAGGAATTTAGCCAGGACACCTGGGTTAACACCCCTACTCTTACGATAAGTTCCATGGAATCTTTAATGACCTCAGAGAGTCAGGACACCCGTTTAACGTCCCATCCGAAAGACGGCACCTTACACAGGGCAGTGTCCCCAATCACTGCCATGGGGCATTGGATATTTTTCTGACCAGAGAAAAGAGTTTCTCCTACTGGCCCGCCAACACCACTTCCAGCAGCATCTGGTCTCTCATCCAGGGAATGACCAGGACCAACCCTGCTTAGCTTCAGAAGCAAGCCAGCAGTGGTATGCAGGGTGGTATGCTGCTGGCCAGGACCAGCCCTGCTTAGCGTCAGAAGCAAGCCAGCAGTGGTATGCTGCTGGCAACTGGATGCTGCCGACATAAACCATGCTGCTCTCGAGAACTGTTTGATTTAACTCTGAAGTGCCCTTCTTATTCTCTCAGCAACCGGCCTAGAGCAGCACACAAACAGTATAAAACAAATATAGTAATAATATGTACAAATATAGTAACGTAGCGTCGCTAATTTAAACATCAATCATCCATGAAATTTGCACAAGTACATAGAATGAGAAAAATAGATGGATAAAACACAGACGCACAGACTGACATAAACATCCAAAAAGTAACTACACATACAGTACACAAAGCATAACGTCAAATCATATAGAGGAAGATAAACCCACTGGGCACACCACGTTATTTCAACATGGATAATTGGGTCATATTTGGTTGAGAGGTTGATCAATGAGATGTGAAACCAAGGTATATAAAAGCCATTTTTCTCAGTTCCACTCTATGAGCAGTTACTGCCTTTTTGATTCGTAGGGCATCATAGACCTGCGATGACCTATGCCTGCTGTCTTGAACATGCCTGCTTTATATGATAACATAAGAAGATTTATAGTTACAGTAACCTCAAAATGTGACCATGGATGTGTTACTCATTTTAAGGTTAAATGTTTAATTTGTTGGTAGTTTGCCTTAACCTCAGGCCTTTCACTGTATTAAAAAAGTAATATTGAATGTGGTTGTCAACGCAACCAAATATCAACGTTTGATGAAGATTCATCTTCTGCTTGGATAGTTCCATCTATAGCACTGACTTAGTTTGGCTTCAATTCCAGTTTGTCTACAAACTAATAATTGATATGTTAGATTCAGGTCTCCATCTCAACCACACATCTAAGCCCTTTCCTGCAGTCAATGACCAATTCATTCATATTCTTCATCATTTTATAATGAATAAATATATATTAACAATGAATATCTGGTGTTTCTATGTCAAACAGTTTAGTTATATTTCAGTCTTCTGTGATGTAGTATATAAAGTGTAATATTGACATGCAAACTCAACATTGAATACATTTGAACTCTATATCTGACATAGTAAACGTGTCTTCTTTTCATAAGCCCGTAACCATGTGTGAGGTGTATACTTTTGTTTCCAAATAGATTTGTTGAAGACCCTGATTTAGCCCACTGCAGTAAAAAGTTAAAGAATCGGACTAAATCAAATCAAAGTTTAAATCCACATTAAATGCTACTATGTATATAGGCCTAAATAGCATCATTGATGATGCATGAGTGGTAAAGTAGTCACATTTCATTTGCTCTGTTAACCCTAGCCTTTGGAATGACTTAAAATAGCAACAATTAATCTATTTCATTCTTAAGCAGAGATTTCACAACAATCATTCTCCTCATAGAACATAGACAATCTGTGTTAAACATCATGGCTAAGCAGGGCTGAGTTTGGTTAAAACCCTGGACGGGAGACTAAATGGTTCTATAGCTGTAGATACAGTGCCTTGCGAAAGTATTCGGCCCCCTTGAACTCTTGCGACCTTTTGCCACATTTCAGGCTTCAAACATAAACCAGTACAGGTGCATCAAAGCTTTGACCGAGGGACTGGAGAACAGCTTCTATCTCAAGGTCATCAGACGACTTTTAAGCAGCCATCACTAGGCGGCTTCCACCTGGGTTACGTAACCCTGCACCTTAGAGGCTGCTGCCCCATATATATATAGACTTGAAATCACTGGTCATAATGGAACACTAGTCACTTTAATAATGTTGACATATTTTCATATACTGTCTATGCCACTCTGACATTGCTCATCCTAATATGTATATATTCCTTAATTCCATTATTTTACTTTTAGGTTGTGTATTGTTGTGAATTGTTAGATATTACTGCACTGTTGGAGCTAGAAACACAAGCATTTTGCTAAACCCGCAATAACATCTGCTAACCGTGTTTGACAAATACATTTGATTTGATTTTGATTACAAGGTTTTTGTATGTTGACATTTGGTTCCCATGACATAATCCTGTGGTTGAAATTTCACCATTAAAACAACCATTGCTTTTAAAAGTTTTTAAAATCCATATATTTTTTCACAATATGTTGACAAATGACATGGAAACAATGTTGATTCAACCAGTTAGTGCCCAGTGGGAAGGCTGTTATAGGAATTGAGACTAGAAGAGACAGCATGGGAGTTAGAGTGAAAGTGTCACAGACCTACCTGTTCACTGGGTTCTGTCGGTGTCTTTAGGGGACACAGCAGCAGCTGTTTGCGGCAGGTGATGAAGACTTGCGTTTCCCCTCGATGTTCAGTACCCCTGTCCCGCTCTCTCCTCTTCCTCAGACTTGCACAAGGGAGTGCTGAGCCCTAACACCACACCCCCTGCCTCAGCGTTGGACCAGAATGGATGTTTTGGGGGGGAGGAGAGGGGTACTGGTGAAAATAACTACTCAGGGCAAGGAGGAGGGAGGAGAACAGACTGAATCGTGGGACTGTCTGTCCTCCTCTTACTACTTCCTTCAAAGCTCTTCTCCTCAATGGACTCTTATGTCATGTAAAACTTTATGAGGCTTAACTAGATAGATTACCATGTCTTTGTAATGACACCGTTTTGACACAAAGCTCTTTATCAACTCAGGGGGGTGAGTGAAGTGTTGTTTAGAGAGCCCTATATACAAATGATGTGAGAGTAAGCGGAAGGGTGAAATGCTGAGCAGAAGGGGGAGCAACAACACTACCTTATTCAGGCAAAAAAGCCAAGGAGTTGTTCAGCGACATCACTCTGTTTGCAGAGCCAAGACATCCCTGTATGGGAAGAAAGAACACACACATATTTGGCAGAGAATTTAGATAAAATAATCTACTCTCATTATGTTATTTCATACAACAAGGTTGACTGTGGGATTTTGAGGTCAAACATATCAGTAACCAGGGAAATGGCCCCACCATGTATGTGGTAAACTGAATAAAATTCCTACAGTATTGTATACCGGTAGTCTGGCTATTTATTTTACGACAGTGTGTTTGGGCTGTTTGTTCAACTGTACTTTGTGTGTTTGCTTAATGTGTCTAGACATGCCATTGTCCATTTTGCTAAACTAAAATAAGACCGGAGACATGTTTTTGAACCAGTATATTTGAGCCAACCTTCCATGATTGTAAAATCAATACAATAAAATAATTATTTTTACATGTAACGTTTTCAGACAACATCAACATATACATACATATACATAAGAGCCATACGCTGTAAAGGCAGCATTTCCATAACTCGTCAGTGCAATATGTGCGTTGCTCTGCCCTTATAGCCAGTCAAAGACAACCTCTGTGTGAACAAGCAGCCTGACTAGTCAAACCCAGAGTTGTCAAACTGACCCAGTCTGACAAATCAAACGCAGATCTGTGATGCTGGTACAGTTTAAATAGGTACTCTTAAGGGCTGTGTGATTAAAAAGTATCTTATCATAAATTCAAAGTTGCTAAACAAGATTGGCCTTTCGATCAGTAGGCTATTTAACAAACAGATTATAACAGTTGACCAGGAGACAAACCGTGGTTGTGGGCAGACATGCTTTCAGCTATTTGATCTCGCTTCAACTGCCAACTTAAGTCATTAAACAAATGGTCTGCAACAAAACTGTTGAAGACTGAGGTATTTAACTACCATCAATAACATGATCCTCTCGTTAGAACTCTGTGTTAAAAAATGTTTTGGAATGGCATTCATCTTATCTTCATTCAAATTACTAATTTATCAGGTTGAGGCTGGAACAAATCATTGTGTCTACTGCTGTACATATGACAACATATTGGGGGAAAAACATCAGGCGGGTATAACAAAAAATATATAACAATTTCCAAATAGTCTATCAAAGGCTAAGGGGGGCTAAGTCTCACACCTGAAGGTTCTTTGACTGGGAAAGGAAGATTAGAAACAACTTCATTCAACATCTTCACTCAACATCTTCACAAGGTCCTTTCAGTAGCACTAGCCTTAAGATGGGTGTAATTGAATGACTGTATATGAATGGACAAAGCCATTGATCACGTGACACTATTCATTCCTATGTGAAGACTCAATAGCGCACTTGATGCACCCATCCCATTAGCGGGATAATTTGTCAACATCCTCTGAATTGCAGAGTGCCAAATTCAAATTAAATTACTAAAAATATAACATTTTCATGAAATCACAAGTGCAATATAGAAAAACACAGCTTAGCTTGTTGTTGATCCACCTGGCGTGTCAGATTTCAAAAAAGCTTTTTGGAGAAAGCATACCAAGCGTTTATGTAAGGACATCTCTCAGACAAAACATTACAAACGGCTAGCAGCCAAGTAAATTGGTCACGAAAGTCAGAAAAGCAATAAAACGAATCGCTTACCTTTGATGATCTTCAGATGTTTGCACTCACGAGACTCCCAGTTACACAATAAATGTTCATTTTGTTCCCTAAAGATTATTTTTATATCCAAAATACCTCCATTTGGTTGGCGCATTATTTTCAGAAATCCACAGGCTAGAGCGGTCACGACCGGGCATATACTATTCCAAATAGTATCCGTAAAGTTTGTTGAAACATGTCAAACGTTTTTTATAATCAATCCTCAGGTTGTTTGTACAATATATAATCAATCATATTTCAACCGGACTGTACCTTCTTCAATAGGAGAGAGAGAAAATGTCTGCTCCAAGCTGTTGCGCATGCAAAACACTGCTGGCACCCAGCCATACAATGACGGGATGTGATCTTTCTCGCTCATTTTTCAAAATAAAAGTCTGAAACTATGTCTAAAGACTGTTCACAACATGTGGAAGCCATAGGAAAATGAATCTGGTTGATATCCCTTTAAATGGAGCGAAGGCAGGCAATGGAACAGAGAGCTTTCAGGAAAAACAGCACTTCCGGGTTGGATTTTCCTCAGGTTTTTGCCTGCAATATCAGTTCTGTTATACTCACAGACAATATTTTGACAGTTTTGGAAACTTTAGAGTGTTTTTTCGATCCTAATTATATGCATATTCTAGATTCTGGGCCTGAGAAATAGGCAGTTTCATTTGGGTATGTTTTTCATCCAAACATCAAAATACTGTCCCCTACACTCAACAGGTTGAGTCAGTTAAAGGGCCTCCCGAGTGGCGCAGTTGTCTAAGGCACAGCATCGCAGTGCTAGCTATGCCACTAGAAGTTCTGGGTTCGAGTCCAGACTCTGTCGCAGCCGGCCGTGATCGTGAGACCCATGGGGCGGCACACAATTGGCTCAGCGTCATCCAGGTTAGGGGAGGGTTTGGACGGCAGGGATGTCCCTGTCCCATTGCGCACAAGCGACTCCTGTGGCGGGCCAGGTGCAGTGCACACTGACGCGGTTGCCAGGTGTACAGTGTTTCCTCCGACACATTGCTGCGGCTGGCTTCCGGGTTAAGTGGGCATTGTGTTAAGAAGCAGTGCGGCTTGGTTGGGTTGTGTTTCGGAGGACGCACGGCTCTCAACCTTCGCCTCTCCCGAGTCCCTACGGGAGTTGCAGCGATGAGACAAGACTTGGGGAGAAAAAGGGGTAAAAAAATATATTTTTAAAATTAAGTCAGTTAAGATGGCATCTCATGGAAACATATCATATCATATCTATTCTGGTTAGTGCCAGTTTGTGCTGAAGGGAGTAGCTCACAGCGTTGTACGGGATCTTCAGTTTTTGAGAATTTCTCGCATGGTATATATAGCCTTCATTTCTCAGAACAAGAATAGACTGACGAGTTTCAGAAGAAAGTCTTTGTTTCTGGCCATTTTGAGCCAGCAATCGAACCGTCAAATGCTGATGCTCCAGATACTCAACTAATCTAAAGAAGTTAGTTGTTCTTTCAAAAGCAAGGACATTTCTAAGTGACTGCAAAATGTTGAAAGGTAGTGTACATTAGTTGGCCAAGTGACAGACCAGTTGACTAGACCTCCAGTTACTGAGTGACTTCTGACCTATGTCAGTGCTCTGGACACATCATGCAAGAGCTTTCCAACTTCAAATAAGTAGTTTTAGTTTCTGATCAAGGTCAATTCTGGTAAGAGACATACTACAGCTTTTGTATTCAATTTAGTAAACAGAAATCCAATAACTTCCTCTTTGTACTGTGTAAGAATCATAAAGAGGACAAAAAAAGTGTTACTTACAGAATAAAAAATAAATGAAAGAAATAACACTGCATCATAAATATTCAAAAATTCAAATGGAGTTACAATAACACTGTCCAGCAGAGGTCAGTTATAAAGACTAAATGTAATGTGGCACCCTCTGAGTGGAGAAGACATTTCTGTTCGAGTGGCGGTAAGGAGAGAATGATGAAATACTTTTAATGGAGTGTGCTAAAGATGAGTGAGACTCCTTAGAGAGTGGATAGGCCTTATAATAGACATTTGCTGCAGTGAGAACTGCTGTAAAGGTAGGAGGTTATTAAAATGATTATAATAGGTTCCTTTTATTAAGAGGAAATGAAGGGAAATGCAATAAGGGGTCGTTGAGTGGGACAAGGTGGCTCCCCTCAGATCTATGCCTCACTATGCAGTAGATTAATAACATTGTGGCTTATTGGCCGCCATGCCTACAAACAGCCAGGAGATATGATATGCTGAACCTGTTAGCTTGAATGTTTGTAAACTTCATCTAGACAAAAGCTATAGCACTATAACAAATGCGGAACACCCATTTTAAGATCCCCAAATAAAAGCTGCCAGAAAACCTCTTTCCCAGTGATACGAGACCAGGGGAAGGTTAGGTAACATTACCATACGTTTTTAAAACGTATTTGTTTCTATCCATAAGAGCAGTGTTCCTAGTCCTTCCCACCCAACCATCCCACTGAGCACTCACTCAGAGAGAACATTTTCACAGTGGAGTAGTGTGAGTAACAGTGCGTGATATCTCATGAGATGTATCACATAGTTTGTGTTCTCATGCATGCATACCAGTATGTGTGCATGTATGAGTATTAGAACAGTACAGACTCAACTGTCCCTTTCCTAAAGGCATCTGTTTTTTTAGTCAGCTGACTTCTGTTCCATGAGACCATGGCTGAAATAAATACATTGGCACAGTGAAGAGGTAAAAACAACCAACCAAACAAGTTCTGTCACTCATGTCGTCATCATCAACTATGACATCATGAGGTCACAGACCATTTCCTGAACCTCTCCACAGAACCACCTGACTTAACTAACCCCAAGGACAGGAAATCTCTCTCTCCCCCTCGCTCTCTCTCTCAGTCCATCTTGTCCTCTCGTTTCCCGGCAGCGTCTACCCTCTCCTGCTGGTTTTGGGGGGGCGGTTGGAATGCAATATCCTCCTCCCTCACTCGGCTGAGCTCCCTGGCTTTAGCTCGCCGTGCATCCAGGTAGTTGGAGATGAACTCAGAGTTCTGGTAGATGAGCATGCCAGAGAGAGTAAGAGCCACACCGGCACAGCTGAGCGCTGACATCTCGTTGCCGAACAGCAGCTGGGAGAGCAGCAGGTTGCCCACCACACTCAGGTTGCCCAGGATGTGCAGGGTGACGGCGGAGGTGAGGGTTATGACGCAGCAGCTGGCCAGGTTGTACATGACAGAGCCCAGGCAGCTGAGCAGAATGAAGAGCCACAGGTTGTGGTCGTAGTGCATTGGAGACTCCAGCACGGCCCAGTTCTCCAGGGCCAGAGCAGCTACGGCCAGGATGCAGAAACTGGGGATAGACATCAGGTACAGCAGGAACACAGAGTTGATTTTCTCCTCCTGGAGCAAGATACCTGAGAGACACACACAAAGAAAAGCACATAGAGAGAAGCAGAATACAAACAAAGCAGTCTCATGACAGACTAAACATTATAGCGCAAACACAAGGTTTGGTTTTGGGTGGCGGGATTAAATACAAAGATAAGAGAGGATAGAGAGAAATAAAACAATCATACAAAACAACACTGTAGTTCCACATTCATATCATTGAGATGTGTTATATTTGTGAAACAACACGTCAGCTAATTGCATGGATACCAAGGAAGTGAGCCTCCTTTAGCAAAATAACAAGACACGTGCACCACTGATGTGTCATATAAAGTAAACAAGTGAGACCTTTGCGAAGGTAGTTTGAAAATAGCTGCTGAAACACGACACGACACCATCCAACAACATTGGTATTTCAGGGTGGTGGTTCTGAGTGAGTAGAAAATATTTTAACATAATGTCAAATCTGCCATGTTCAGAACATGGACATGTCATAGGTTTGTTTACTTAGAATGGATTTCACATCATGAGACTAGCAGGTTCATTATCAGTACAGCACTATACAGTACACTAACAAAACAAGTAGAGAAAATATATTAACAGATTCATACTGTTCAAATACAGGAAGGAAATTAAGGAACTCTAGAGAGTTTTAAACTATATTTTTCATAGCTGTCTATTTAGCACCACAAACCGATGCTGGAACTAAGACATAAACAAACGAGAAAATGTTCATCCAGATGCAGCGCTCTTAGTGGCCAGTGACATTAATGCAGGTAAACTAAAATACATTTTACCTAATTTCTGGGACTGAGCTCCCTGCCATCCAGGACCTCTATACCAGGCAGTGTCAGAAGAAGGCCCTAAAAATTGTCCAAGACTCCAGCCACCCAAGTCATAGACTGTTCTCTCTGCTACCGCACGGCAAGCGGTACTGGTGCACCAAGTCTGGAACCAACAGGAATCTGAACCGTTTCTACCCCCAAGCCATAAGACTGCTACATAGTTAGTTAAATAGTTACCTAGACTATCTGCATGGACCCTTTTTACACTAACTTTTTTGACCCATCACGTATGCGCTGCTGCTACTGTATATTATCTGTCACTTTATTCCTAGTTATATGTACATATCTACCTCAATCACCTCGTAACCCAGTACATCGACTCGGTACTGGTACCCTGTGTATATACAGTAGCCAAGTTATCGTTACCCATTATGTATTTATTATTACTTTTATTATTATGTGTTTTATTCTTCTATTATTTCTGTATTTTCTTTCTCTCATCATAGTTGGGAAGGGCCCGTAAGTAAGCATATCACTCTTAGTCTACAGCTATCATTTACAAAACATGTGACATAATTTGATTTGAAAGTATGACAGTAACAAAGTTATAGGACTAATTCCTGGTAAACAGGATGGAACTCTGCCACAGAACTAGAATGAGCTCTCTGCCTGGTTTACCTGTCAGGAATGAGTCCTTTTGATAAGTTTTTATTGGGTCAGCCCTGTCAGTAGTTTTGAAAGTGTCCTTAGCAACAGGCAACACAACACCTCTAGCTAGACTGGGTGTGTTACTTGGTAACTCAGGGCAGCAGTAAAAATGTCCAGCACTGACTGCAGTGTGGGAAGTTTATATGGGATTGGAAGAAACACCAAATATACACTCTGACTGATGTCAGAGAATTTCGGTTAGGGGACATATTTTCCACTCTTTTGAAAGGAAATTATTTAAGTACACAGGGACATTTCTGATTTGTCCTCCAAAATCTGATAGCACCCATATGTTCATATTGCTTAGGGGTCGTTCCATATAATTTCCATGACTTCTGACTGCACCCCTTTTGATTTGAACAAAACCTTCCGTACATGTTTGCTCATGGTAGAAGTAGTCCGAAAGTGACTTTTTGGACCTGAATACCAAAAAACAATCAAGAGAAAAAAGAGGTGCTTAAAGTTGACACATTTTGCATACCCCACCCGAGCATGAGACATGTCTTCATCACTGAAAAAATGTAACGGTTGAGTATAATATCATTTGAAAATGTACAAACAGGGTTGTCAAATGTTTTAAGTTTTAACGTCAATTATCTAAAAAAGCGTAAACTAAGATTGTGTTTATATACATTTTTAGCTTTGACCATATTTTACATCATCTGCGGTGTTTGTGTTGTGCCTGCCATCAGTTGAGACACAGCATACTCTTGACTACAGGGTGAGTGTCATGTTTTGGCTGATAATGTACTAAAATGTGAAAAAAGTTGAAATGTAAACTTTCAAATGGTAGAGTATCAGAAAGATGATAAAAGATCATAAAAGCACAGCCTCCCCTATTCCCTACTAAAACGTACAGCACACAACGAACCATCGAACATTGTCCAAATAGTATTGTAGGCCTACGTAAATCCATGACTCTTATATTTACCATGCGACTCACATAGACCTACACATAATAAACCATAGGCCTATAATTAAAAGACTATGAGACTAGAACATAATTGACATTTTAACACATCAAATAACGTTGACTTGAGTGAGAATATCCATTGTTATAAATTAAATGATCAATCTTCCATTGGAAACCTATTGAAATCCTAGAAATATAGATAATAGGATAGACATTCCCATTCAAGTTGACATTCGACAGTGGGTGGACCATCAGCCATCTTACTGGTAGTAATTAGAAGTTTCAATTCAATTTGAATGTCAATTGTGTAGCAGCTAAATTGTAGCAAAGATGGTCTATTATTCAGTATTAACAAGATATTCGAGTGACCGCTCTAGCAATGGAAATGCATGTCCTCAAACATAGAAAGCAGGTGAGAACAGGTGGGACCATTCTAGCCAATGAGAGGGCAGATATGTGTGTGACTACCAGGCCAAAGAGATTACTCATCTTTCTGTGTGTCATTATAGCATGGGCGGTGCCATTGAGGCTAGCTATCTCCATTTTAAAGAAGTACATTTTCTTCTCCATTTGCTGATTGCTCCCAACTCATAGGAATCCCCACCCAGTGTACTCCTTTAAAATGGGTGAATTCCTCAACAGCAATGTCCATGCTAAAACAGGTTATATCCATGATGAGTCCTCTATCTCTCCCTCTATGACAACAGGCACAACTCCAGTATAATGTTTCTTTCAAATTGCCACATGGGTCCACCTATATCAGTGCATTCATAATTAACAACCAAACCATAACAAAATGTATTTATTTGCTCAAATAAGCCTCACATAGCAGATTAGCAATTACATTTTCCTTTGACCAAATTCAACACTCTTTCACTGACCTCCATACAAAAATTCCTCACTTCGTGGGCTTTTTTCTTGGACAGATTTTGGGTGGAGTAAAACCTTTCTCTTTGCGTCTTCTGATTGCAGGGGTCTGAAGGGATAGGTCCATTATATTAATTATATTTCTATGATTGTAATTATACCCAAGAGTATGCTGTCGCTCAATCGATGATGGGCACAACACAAATACCTCAGATGATGAAAAATAGGGTCTAAGCTACAACATTAGTGAAAATGAGAAACATCTGAGTTTACACGTTTTTAGATAATTGATGTTAAAACTTTAAAATGATTGATGTATTTTTTTATATTTCTAGAAATCATAAAACAGTTTGACAACTCTGTATGTAAACTTCCAAATGATATCAAACAATCTTTTTCAGTGATGAAGACATGGTAGGGTAGGGTAAGCAACATGGGTAATCTTTGAACACCTAATCTCCTAAATGTTTTGGCATTCAGGCCAACTTTCTGACAACTTCCACCATCGACAAACATGTAAGAAAGGTTATGTTCAAATCAAAAGTCAGAAAGTGATTGAAATCCTTAGGAACGACCCCTAGGGTGACAACAGAAGTTTATTATACAGTTCAACATTTATAAAGTGATGACCAATATGTCAACCACCATCAGAGATGCAACATAACAACTATCATAAAGACAATTTGAAGGTAGCAGCTGTGACTCACCTTGCTGGATGGATTTGACACCTCTCAACATTGTCGCAGCGAATACGAAGAAGCAGCCTGTCTGGTCGTACTGGACCTCGCCCATGATGCTGAACGAGGCTCCCAGACAGATGGGCATCATGGCTGTGTATTTGAGGATGTGGTGTTGCTTGCCCAGGATCAGAGTGGAGATGGCCAGGGTGAAGATTGGCGTGGTGGTGTAGATCATTTGGGCAAATGATAGCTGGACATAGTTCAGACCCACGTTGCCAAATGCGATGCTGGCACAAAATGTCAAGCTCAATAGAAACACCTTGCATTTGGCGCTGGTGGTAAGGTCCTTCTGGTTGTCAACCCCACCGTTTTGCTGGAGCATTCGCAGTTTAATAAGCCCATAGTCCACCACTATCGCTGTCAACATGTGCAGGGCCGACAGCAGTAAGGGGTACCTGAAGTTGTACACTGCAAAAATCCATTTGTTAAGACTGGAGATGGTTGTCCCCGTCACAAGCCAGACAATGACAGCGGACAGAAGGTGCAACATCTCCGCCTGTGGCCTTTTCCCAGTCTCGCGCCAGGTCGCCTTGCATTTAGGGAGGCCATCGGTGCTAATCATGTTGATTTCATCCTCGTTTCTGTAAGGCAAACACATCTTGACTTGGTTAAGCAATAACTAGCCAACTAAACTCCACTCCATGATTCACGATGGAGTTGAGCAGTGACTGTGTGGGCGGGCTGGAGTTCCAACATCACATAAAATGAAGTTTTTATCAAAAACTACTGTTTTCAGCACCCAAAGAATAGCCCGCAATTACACAGAACAATTCTTTGGGTGCTGAAAACAGTCGTTTTCAATAAAAAATTAAATTTGTCATTCAATCTTTCTTGGAGGAAGATTGAAAAAGTTAAGTTTATTCCCTTGAAATACAGTGCCTTCAGAAAGTATTCACACCCCTTCACTTTTTCCACATTTTGTTGTGTTAGAAAGTGGGATGAAAATGGATTTAAATGTTTTTAGTTTTTATTATCTACACACAAAAAATCTAACATTTGTAAAAATAAAAAAATATGAAAAATAAAACACTAATATATCTTGATTACATAAGTATTCAACCCCCTGAGTCAATAGAGGTTAGAATCACCTTTGTCAGCAATTACAGCTGTGAGTCTTTCTGGGTAAGTCTCTAAGGGCTTTGCACAACTCGATTGTACAATATTTGCACATTATTCTTTTAAAAATGATTCAAGCTCTGTCAAGTTGGTTGTTGATCATTGCTACACAGCCATTTTTAAGTCAATTTAAGACAAAACAGTAACTAGGCCACCCAGGAACATTCAATGTCATCTTGGTAAGCAACTCCAGTGTATATTTGGCCTTGTGTTTTAGGTTATTGTCCTGCTGAAAGGGGAATTTGTCTCCCAGTGTCTGGTGGAACACAGACAGAACCAGGTTTTCCTCTATGATTTTGCCTGTGCTTAGCTCAATTCTGTTTTTGTTCATCATAAAAACTCCCTAGTCCTTGCCAATGACATGCATACCCATAACATGATGCAGCCACCCACCACCATTCTTGGAAATATATAGAGATGTGCTCAGTGATGTGTTGTGTTGGATTTGCCCCGAAAAGAAAGCTTTGTATTCAGGACATAAAGTTAATTTCTTTGCCACATTATTTGCAGATTTACTTTAGTGCCTTGTTGCAAACAGGATGCATGTTTTTTTTTAAAATATTTGTATTCTGTACAGGCTTCCTTTTTTTCACTCTGTCAATTAGGTTAGTATTGTGGAGAAACTACGATTTTGTTGATCCATCGCCAGATTTTTCATATCACAGCCATTAAACTCTGTTACTGTTTTAAAGTCCCCATTGGCCTCATTGTCAAATCCCTGAGCGGTTTCCTTCCTCTCTGGCAACTGAGTTAAGAAGGATGCCTGTATCTTTGTAGTGACTGCGTGTATTGATACACCATCCAAAGCGTAATGAATAACTTCACCATGCTCAAAGGGATATTCAATGTCTGCTTTTTTATTTTATTTGACCCATCTACCAATAAGAGCCCTTCTTTGCAAACCATTGGAATACCTCCACGGTCTTTGTGGTTGAATCTGTGTTTGAAATTCACCGCTCGACCGAGGGACCTTACAGATCATTTTATTTGTGGGGTACAGAGATGAGGTAGTCATTCAAAAATCACGTTTATCAATATTATTGCACGCAGAGAGAGTCCATGCAACAAATGATGTGACTTGTGAAGCAAATGTTTACTCCTGAACATATTTAGGCTCGCCATAACAAAAGGATTGAATACTTATTGACTCAAGACATTTCAGCTTTTCATTTTGTAATAATTTGTCCAAATTTGGAAAAACATCACTTCTTTATGAGGAACTTTATGAGTCAAAATGCAAGCCAAGTGCAATTCTCTGCAAGGCGCGGGAGATCAAGTGCAACTACAATGTATTGTGTGATATCAATTCAATGCATGGGCGAAGTTATAGTGGGCAAAGTTCGATTTACAATAAAATGACTAAAAATTATAGGCTCATTACATTGACTGGAAATAAATGGGCAAGACAAAATACTTATTAAGTGCCTTTGAATGGAGTATGTTAGTAGTTGCCAGGTGCACCGGTTTGTGTCAAGAACTGCACCGCTGCTGGGTTTTTCACGCTCAACAGATTCCCGTGTATCAAGAATGGTTCACCACCCAAAGGACATCCAGCCAACTTGACAAAACTGTGAGAATCATTGGTGTCAACATGGCCAGCATCCCTGTGGAATGCTTTCGACACATTGTAGAGTCCATGACCCAACGAATTGAGGCTGTTCTGAAGCTGTTTAACTCAATATTAGGGAAAGGGGATACCTAGTCAGTTGCACAACTGAATGCATTCAACCAAAATGTGTCTTCCGCATTTAACCCAACCCTTCCGAATCAAAGTGTTCTTAATGTTTTGTACACTCGGTGTAGTGGCGACCCGTCCTTCAGGGCAGGTGGAGTTGCCTGTTTTGCGTGTTATTTTGGCATTAAAAGGTGTCACATATCAGTTTGCAAACAATGTAAAATAAAATAAAAAACATTGAGTTAATAAAGCCACATACAAACATGGTCTATTTTTTGCTTTCTTGAAAATTCAAGCCCATTGGGTGCTGCCATAGAGTTACATTAGGAGTGCCCATCCAAAAAGGCTCAAGGCAAACACCACACACAACAAAACACCACTCCAACGAGTGACCACGGGCAGACGGCGCTGTGAGTGGAATTAATTACCCTCACAGCAAGACCAGCAGCACAAGATGTACAAGATGAGAGAGAAACCCGTTCTTCTTCCAGAACAGTCGTAATGTTCCTGAAGCTGAAAGGAGAGGAAACTGAGAAGTTAACACGGGAGATACTGGAGCTATCGGAAGAGCTAAATTAATCCGCTTCAATTGATCCCAAACAGTTCAAGCCACTAACTACCCAGGCTGACTCGCAACAATAAGGATGGAGCCTCACCTTCATTAATAATGGCCAACTCACCGGCCACCCATAGCAGGCACATCTCGACTAGTCAGCCTGAGTGGGAAAAGCTGGTGACAACCAGAGATGATAACCTTCAGTCACAAAGGCAGTGTGATAAGACAGAGCAGCTCATTGAAAACCTTAGGATCAGAGGGCTCTCCTTCTCAGACCAGTCATCCTCATCATCATCATCATTTACTAAGTCAACCCCTCGACATCGTGAGTCATCGCACCAGTGAAACCAGTCGACTTCTCATTTCAGAACTCGGAGCCCTAAAGCATCACCCAGAGGACTGACTTCATAGGATCACCAACGTCAGCCCTAACCTAACCGCTGTGGTCAGCCTACACTTGATTGCAGTCATCAGCCCACACCTGATTGTCGCCGTCGTGACTACTCACCTGACCGTTACGGTCAGCCCACACCGGATTGCCGTCATTAGCCCACACCTGACTGTCATCGCCGCGACTACTCACCTGACCGATGCTGCTGCGACTACTTACCTGACCGCTATGGTCAGCCTACGCCTGATTGTCGTTGTAAATCCTCAACTGATTGCCATTGTCATCCCACGTCGGACTGTCGCCCCCGCAACTACTCACCTGACCGTCGCCACCACGACTACTGACATGACCATTGTCATCACCCCTCAACCGACCATCGCCACTGCGACTACTCGCCTGACCGTCGCTGCCCGGCCTACTCACCTGATCATTGTTGGCACTCACCTGTCCACTACCGCACACCTTCTCCACCCAGCCGGGAGTGTGTCTACCGTGGACCAACTCCTACTATCCCCAACTTCATCAATGAAGACCCACAAGAGTTTGCAAGGCTGAAGTTGGCCCTCGACAATGTGCTGCCTGTAGATACAACAGAGTGCTTCAACTTTCAGATATTGGTGGACCACTTGAAGTTGGAAGAGGCTCTGCTAATTTACGACTCCTACTGCAAAGCAGGTACCCATACAGTGACACCATGGATTCCCTCACAGAACTGTATGGCCAGCACCACCAGCTTGCCCTCAAATACACCACCGGGTCAATGGATGGCCCCAACATCAAGAGCGGTGACACCAAGGCATTCCAAAGATTCGCTCTGACGGTGTGTCATCTTGCGGAGCGGCAACAAGTCACTTTACACGTACACCCTGTTGAACGACAAGTCAGAGTGCACAGGCCTCCTAGGCAATCCTGAGGACTTGGCACGGTGCGTCAAGATATCCTCGTCGTCCATGGAGCTTCTGTGTGAGTTGCCCCTGTTAGTCAACCAAACAGGTCCTTTTACATTCACAGAGCGTTCACAGCTGGGTGTTGCACCGCATAACCTACCGGACAAAGCCCTTCAGAAAAGATACTGGCACCTCAAATGCCTACCCCTTCAACTGCTGGATCAGGTGCAGCCATTAATGCACATCAGATCAAACTATCCCCATCTAATCACCCCAACAGAACCAGTGCATTTGGGTCACCCTTGCAAAGCTGCCACCATCAAGACTGAGCTCAGATGGACCCTTTATTTCACTGCACAAATCACTTAAGAACAAATTCTTATTTACAATGACAGCATGTTGGTTAACTGCCTTGTCCAGGAGCAGAACAACAGATTTTTACCTTGTCAGGCCAGGGATTCGATCCAGCAACCTCCCGGTTACTGGCCCAACGCTCTAACCACTAGGCTACCTGACACCCCTTCAAGGGCCTTCAAAGGGTCTTCAAACTTCCACAGATGTCTCAGGTCACACTGCTAAGGTGTTACGTCAGGTATTCACGTCTTCAGTGATGCCTCAGAACATGCGTACGGTGCCGTCACGTACCTCCGTACTGAAGACACCAATGGACTGCATTCCTTGCAGCAAGATCAAGAGTGGCCCCAAAACGAGAACAGTCAATGCCAAGACTCAAGCTTTGTGCTGCACCCACCGGTGCCCAGCTGGCCGTGGTCATCAGAAAATAACTCACCTTGGAAATCCATGAGGTCATGTGTAACCGATGTGAAATTGCTAGCTAGTTAGCGGTGGTGCACACTAATAAAGTTTCAATCGGGTGATGTCACTTGCTCTGAGACCTGAAGTAGTTGTTCCCCTTTGCTCTGCAAGGGCTGTGGCTTTTGTGGAGCGATGGGTAACAATGCTTCAAGGGTGTCAGTTGTTGATGTGTGCAGTGGGTTCCTGGTTCGATCCCAGGTAGGGGTGAGGAGAGGAACGGAAGCAAAACTGTTTAGGCCAGTGCTTAACCTCCTCAATACTAGGTTAATACTTTTGAGATAATATTCTATTATTCTATAGGAGATGCAGAAACTCATGCAGAAGACAATTTGAGGTGCCGGTACTCAGTTCCGGTGAGCTCTTGCCCGAGTCAAGTACAGTGCTTAAGTAAAAAGACAAATAATGTCCCATTTAGAACACTGACAAGTAGAACATAATTTGTTTTTTTTGTTTGTTTTTCTTGCTTAGTCTGCGCCTACACAGTCCCAAATCTCTACGTCAGTTTACACTTCTTGTTCCATTTATAATGTGGGGAGGTCAAAATAACTAAAAACGACCAAATATATGAATTTTTAAATGCTGATAACCTCACCTTGCCATTATCATTCACCTGATGATAAGACATGCAGGGCCGGCTCTAGCCTTTTGGGGGCCCTAAACTAGATTTGGTTGGGGGGCCCCCCACCAAGCGGAGGGAAACATTTACGTTTTAAAGTACATTTCCTGCAGTTCTACACATTTTGCCATGGGGCGGACAAAATATTCTGCAATATTATAACACATTTCATGCAATTCTACCCATTTTGCCATGACTTGTGCCATCTTAATATCTGAGTGAGAGTGACAAACAAAATCAACGGGGGCCCCGTGGAGGTCAGGGCACCTGGGCACATGCCCGGTGTGCCAGGTCGGTATTCGACCATGATTACTACTGTACAAGTTTAGATAAATGGATAGACTAACTTACCAATCTACAAATTGTAAGCTGACATGGCCAATTACCTGATTGTCAGGGACTTACAAAAGAAGAGAAAAACTGCTGATGCACAACCACATTTCAAACTTGCACCTTGTGTATTCTACTATTCTAAAAGCCAATTTAGGCTTGATCCAAACATGTATGGAGGGTGTGATGCAATTGCGGAGCCATGCAGAGACCAGATCAAGCTCTGTACCACATCGCTGTGCACCTCTCAAATTTGGTAAAAATGCAGGGGGCTCCGTATAGCTCCGCCTTGACATGATTGGTTGATGGTAGGTGGGGGCGGTACATCCTGTATAAACACAAACTTCCTTCCTTGACAACTCTCTTCACAATAGCTCTGCTAATTGCAAGAAGTATGAAAGCCCTGAAGTCTACATTACAGTATTAATTGTATCTTTACTTAACTAGGCAAGTCAGTTAAGAAAAAAACAATTATTTTCAATGACAGTCTAGGAACTGCCTTGTTCAGGGGCAGAACGACAGATCTTTACCTTGTCAGCTCAGGGATTTGATCTGGCAATCTTTTGGTTAGTAGTACAACACTATAACCACTAAACTACCTGTCACCCAAAGGCTACCTGCCGCTGTATGGCCACTTCAGACGTTGGATTGGCCATGAAAAGCATTTTTACTCTCAACAGTAAGTTGAGACCCGACTGAGTTCCTAAAAAAATAATTATATATATGAATGTAGGTTTGTGAGCCCCATAGCAGCCAGGGGCCCTAAGCGACCGTTTGTCGCTTATGCCTGGAGCCCGCCCTGAATATATTATTGGGGGGTCCCTGGGTCACCAGTTTGCCTGGGAGGGGGTTTCCTGGGCAAGAAAAGGTTTAAGACCCCTACCATATAAAACTCCAGACTCTTCTACAGGTGAGTCTGTAATTGGTTACAATTTCAAATCCAAAAGTTATGACAGAGAAAAGTTTCCAAAGAGTATTGCATTTGCTACATTCAGCTGCATAGCCAGCGGTGGGGATGCTGTAAATATTTTTGCCTGAGCTGGCCTTGCAAATTGATATCTGTCCTTATCTGTCATCTAATACAGGACTATTAAAGTCCCAGTGCCAATTTGTTTTATTAATAATACCCCCCCCCCCCCCCCCCGATTTTTCAGAGGGCACAATTACTTCCCGCGGCTATATTTAGCTGGCTACATATCTCCTACTGTTGTTAGCCAGAATGAAGTCGCCAGCCAGGAATGTAAGCAAGCCTCCGCTCTGTAGCTGCAGTCGCAAGTAGCTATCGAAGATGAATTCATGCGAGGGGTCTCATGATTAAATAGTAGCAGAACTACGGCGATTCATTTAACCCGCTCAACAGCTAGGCTACACAAGAGACATGAATCAGAAGGGGGTAATTGTTCACTTCATTGACCGTGGGTCATTACGATGCAAATAAATTGTTGTCGGCCCCGCAGAGTCCTACACAGCGTATTTAGTGCACGGATCTAGCTTCATCATGCTTTCCTTCATCCAGCGCGAGCGCGGTGTAGAAAACCATGATGTGTCTATCAACTGAAGTTATTATAACCTACTCTGTCCTCTCCGTATACATAGGGCGGCAGGTAGCCGTCCTAACGGTTAAGAGCGTTGGACAATAACAGGAAGGTCACTTGTTCAAATCCCCGAGCCATCTGTCGATGTTCCACGGAGCATGGCACTTAACCCCAATTGCTCTGGATAAAAGCGTCTGCTACATGATGTACATGTAAACCTAAAACAAAGTCGGAATAAAATATTAGACCTGATAAACGACGAAACAGAATCGTCAGCTACCACTGCAATGACAGACCAGATTAAACAGCAAGTGAAACATCCTCACCATACGCACATTTAACATCACGCGGCAGCCTAACGCTATTGCCTATGCTTTTTGGTTACATTTACCTCTTTCTTTGTGGATCTTTGGCTTGGTAACATCACAAAAACATCCCGGGCGCACATAGCGGAATGCTTGTCTGCCTCGTTATCGCCCGATCAGCTGTGCGGTCACGTCACTGCAATCACCCTCTCTTCATTCACTGGGACAGTCACTAAGAAAAGATGACCTCGGCGAGGACAAAAGCTGACCGCGGAAGAAGAAGCATTACTCTATTATGCAGTGTAAGCACACATGGCACACCTCTGAAGGCGGTTGTTTTTATATAACACTTCATAAAACATGTCTGCACACATTTGAATTACATAACCTAAAGAGAGCACTCAAAGTACACAATGAACAAATGTCGACCTACTGCTGACTATCAATTAAAAATTGGTAGATTGCTATGTAGAGAATCAAAATTAGTTATTTAAGTTATGTGTATTTCCATTAATTAACGATGAAACAACTTGATAATGTATTATTCAGTGGATGCTACAACCCCTAAAACAACACCAGACTCTACTTTAGCTAAAGGGTCTCTTTCAGCGTCAGTGGGACACTTTAGTAAATGAACTGGGACACTATTTTCTCATTAGAAATACATTAGTGTCCCCACTTCACCTCACACTTGTTGTGATTTCATCAATATGACTTTGTAGAAGCTTGTAGATAACACACTGTGAGGGAATTACACTCCTATTTAACTAGTCTGTGACTCACTGAAAACCTTTCCTGGTCAGAGGAATAAGGCAACCTCACAGAGTCAACACACACAGGAACTTCATTGCCAAACAGGGGTATGGACATGGAAATGGTTTTTATCCATGCACTCCATGAACACACTGCCATATATCCTTCTCTGATCTCGCACTGGAAGGTTCAAGGCGATTGGCAATATGTTCTATTTATAGGGCTAGCTGCAGGACCAGCTAGATGTCCTTAACCAATCAGAGGGTGCATGATCAGCTAGCTCATGTACAGAGTGTGGGGAAAGTGGGACCCCAGCTGATTTAGCTGAGACCACTGGCCATGCCCTGATCGATATCTCCTCACTTGAGGAGAGCTGGACTCAGCAGCCAAACATAAACAGATGTGCACATAAACAAGCAGAAATGTGAAATAGGGTCCCATAACCCCTTCACACTCTGTTTTTACAATTTTATGACAATAACCTTTAACTAAACCATCTCCGTGACCTTGGAAAATATATTTGGGGACATTCCAAGGTCTTGGTGAAAGTTTGCACAGCTTTTACTTGATTCTTGATTCTGAAACACCTCTACTATTCCCCAAATTCTGCCCCCTTTCATAAATGTACCCTCTTTTCTATCCCCCCTTTGTTATTACATCTCATTGTGCTTCCTTTCCTACCCTTGTTATTCCTCTCTAATTTCTTCCACGGTCATCCTATGCTTTTTATTTGCTATATAACATTTACAATTGTTTCAGAGATTTTATGAACAACTAAAACAACACATTTCAATGTATTTTAGAATATCAAATGAATGAAAATACATTTACATTGATTAAAGGTTCATTTTGTGCATTTTAATAGCTGAAATGGTCCGTGTCCCACTATCCAAACACCATTCAGGGGAAGTGGGACAGTATTCTCCATCCGATTTAGTAGTGTGTGTGGCGTACAGCAGGTCAGCCACCAGGGAGAGACTCGAGTATACATCACGAGGCGATGGCTCCATCTGCTGGACGTGCTAGGTCTCGACGGGCTCTCCAGCCAGGACTAATTGGGGCTGATTGGGGATTGGTGGGTAATCAAGGGCTGATTGCTCACCAGCTGTACAAGTTCCATACAGGGAAGAAAGGACTCCCGTATAGTTTGTACGAGACCGGGTTTATTTAAAAAAAACATTTTTTTAAATTTTTTTTAACCTTTATTTAACTAGGCAAGTCAGTTAAGAACAAATTCTTATTTTCAATGACGGTCTAGGAACAGAGGGTTAACTGCCTGTTCAGGGGCAGAACGACAGATTTGTACCTTGTCAACTCGGGGGTTTGAATTTGCAACCGGTTACTAGTCCAACGCTTTAACCACTAGGCTACCCTACCGCCCCAACAGGTAGCAGGAGGGTTTTCAGTTTTTGATCCCCACAGGATACAGCAAGACCCGGAGCCCTGAAAACGGTATCCTGGATGGGGTCTCTTGGGGGAGACCTATTATTTTATTTTTGGACTATTATTTTAATAAACACCTTTGAAACTAATCTTACTCTGTCCGTGTCTGATCTGTGTAAACGTTTTGACCCAACCCTCTGGTCTGCCACATATGATAACTGTTTACATTAATTATTATAATATTTTAAAACCACCAAATACTATTAATTTTAACACCAACAGGTAGATTGTTGAATTATAATTGACAGAATTACAGCCATGTCATTATAGCGCAAGGTTTCATATGTAGTGTTTTTTTCATGAGTTTCAACTGGTTACCCATTACATTTACATTTACATTTAAGTCATTTAGCAGACGCTCTTATCCAGAGCGACTTACAAATTGGTGCATTCACCTTATGACATCCAGGAAACCTGGACCTTACCCCATCTAGGAAACCTGACCACACACACTACAATGATGTCACACTAACCAAAACCATTTTTCAAGCACAAAAAAACATTCAGTAACAAGTCAATAAAATGTGTTGTGGTTGGGTTGCAAAATGATCACAATATAGTACCCTCAAACACAAAAGTACCACTACACCTGATGTCCCAAAAACAAATGCAAACTGGATTGCATGACACTGCCTCAGTTTGGAACATACAGTACATTGCAGATATGTCACATAGTCAGGGAGCACGATCAGCTTCGGTTTTATTTGCACAAACAGGCCTAAGTAAATGCATTTGCCACCATGGTGTACTTAGGCAGTTTACAGTAAAGACAACTGAATTGCAGGGCATCTTACATAAGATACTAAACGCATAAAAAATATTACAATGTGATCTACCCCATTCAATGTCCATTTAAAAGAGTAATCAGCTACAATATGTGCTACTTTCAGATAAAAGTACTGTAATGCGTAATTTCAAAATATCTTTCATAAGAATAAATACTAATACTGGGATATTCTATTCTCTAAATTTATGGTAACCATAGATTGTGAATCCTCAACTCTGAGGATTACATAATTCTGTGCCATATCAATGAGGTAACATAAGGTTGTGTATATACAGTACCAGTCAAAAGTTTGGACACACCTACTCATTGAAGGGTTTTTCATGATTTTTACTATTTTCTACATTGTAGAATAATAGTGAAGACATTAAAACTAAACAATTTTTAAAAAACAAATTAGTAGCCACCCTTTGCCTTGATGACAGCTTTGCACACTCTTGGCATTCTCTCAACCAGCTTTATGAGGTAGTCACCTGGAATGCATTTAATTTAAAAGTTAAGTTGTGGAATTTCTTTCCTTCTTAATGCATTTGAGCTAGTCAGTTGTGTTGTAACAAGGTAGGGGTGGTATACAGAAGATAGTCCTATTTGGAAAAAGACCAAGTCAATATAATGGCAAGAACAGCTCAAATAAGCAAAGAGATATAACAGTTCAGTATTACTTTAAGAAATGAAGGTCAGTCAATCCAGAACATTTCAAGACCTTTGAAAGTTCTTCAAGGGCAGTCGCAAAAACCATCAAGCACTATGATGAAACTGGTTCTCATAAGGACCGCCACAGGAAAGAAAGACCCAGAGTTATCTCTGCTGCAGAGGATAAGTTCATTAGAGTTAACTGCACCTCAGATTGCATCCCAAATAAATGCTTCACAGAGTTCAAGTAACAGACACATCTCAACATCAACTGTTCAGAGGAGACTATGTGAATCAGGCCTTTATGGTCGATTTTGCTGCAAAGAACCACTACTAAAGGACACCAATAATAAGAAGAATCTTGCTTGGGCCAAGAAACACGAGCAATGGACATTAGACCAGTGGAAATCTGCCTATTGGTCTGATGAGTCTTAATTTGAGATTTTTGGTTCCAACCGTTGTGTCGTTGTGAGACACAGAGTAGGTGAACGGAGGACCTCTGCATGTGTGGTTCCCACCATGAAGCATGGAAGAGTAGGTGTGATGGTTTTATTTTATTTAACCTTTATTCAATCTTTATTTAACAAGGAAAGTCAGTTAAAAACAAATTCTTAATTACAATGACGCCCTACCAAAAGACAAAAGGCCTTCTGCGGGGACGTGGGCTGGGATTAAAAATAAAAATATACAACAAAACACACATTACGACAAGAGAGAAAACACAACACAACATAAAGAGAGACCTAAGACAACAACATAGCATGTCAGCAACACATTACCACATATATTGTCAGCATTGTAGCGGGGTGTAGTGTGGGGGTGCTTTGCTGGTGACACTGTGAATTATTTAGAATTCATGGCACACTTAACCAGCATGGCTACCACAGAATTCTGCAGCGATACGCCATCCCATCTGGTTTGCGCTATCATTTGTTTTTCAACAGGACATTGACCCAAAACACACCTCCAGGCTGTCTAAGGGCTATTTGACCAAAAAGGAGTGATGGAGTCCTGCATCAGATGACCTGGCCTCCAAAATCACCCGGCTTCAACCCAATTGAGATGGTTTGGGATGAGTTGGACCGCAGCGTGAAGGTAAAGCAGCCAACAAGTGCTCAGCATATGTGGGAACTACTTAAAGACTGTTGGAAAATCATTCCTCATGAAGCTGGTTGAGAGAATGCCAAAGCTGTCATCAAGGAAAAGCGTGGCTACTTTGAAGAAACTATACAAATAAAGAGAGTCGCACACTACATATATAAACTCCCAGTAATTTATTGGGTAAATCACCAACATTTCGGCATCACTGTGCCTTCTTCAGGTGTCACGCCCTGACCTTAGTTTTTTTTGTTTTGTTTATAATTTTGGTTAGGTCGATGTGTGACTAGGGGTTTTTGTATGTCTAGGGTTTTTTGTATATCTAGGTGTTTATGGTTGCCTAGATTGGTTCCCAATCAGAGGCAGCTGGTTATCATTGTCTCTGACTGGGGACCATATTTAGGTAGCCATATTCCTTGGGTATTTTGTGGGTTATTATCTATGTGTAGTTATCTATGTCAGCACTCGTGTTTATAGCGTCACGGTTGTGTTGTTATTTTTGTTAGTTTGTTTAGTGTTCTTCGTTTAAGTAAAGAAGAATGTATTCATCTCACGCTGTGCCTTGGTCTCCTCGTTATGACCAACGTGACAGAACAACCCACCAAACAAGGACCAAGCAGTGTGAAAAGGAGGAACAGCACTTAATGGAGATATGGACCTGGGAGGAGATATTAGATGGAGCAGGACCCTGGACACAGCCGGGGGCGTATCGCCGTCTTAAGGAGGAGTTAGAGGCAGCGAAAGCGGAATGGCGATACTACGATACTACGGAATGGCGATACTACGATACTACGATACTACGGAATGGCGATACTACAGGAGAATAGAGGAACAGCGAAGATATGAAGGTACACGGCTAGCATGGAAGCCCGAGAGGCAGCCCCAAGATTATTTTTGGGGAGGCACACGAGGAGATTGGCTGAGTCAGGTAGAGACCTGAGCCAACTCCTGGTGCTTACCGTGGGGAGCGTGTAACTGGTCAGGCACCGTGTTATGCAGAGATGCGTAAGGTGTCTCCAGTGCGCTATTCTAGCCCGGTGCGCTCTATTCCAGCTCCTCGCATTTGCCGGGCGAGAATGGGCATCCATCCAGGACATATTGAGTCAGCTCTATGTTCTGGATCTCCAATGCGTCTCCATGGTCCAGTGTATCCTGTGCCTCCTCCCTGCACTCGCCCTGAGGTGCGTGTCACCAGCCTAGTGCCACCAGTTCCAGCACCAGGCTTCCTGTGCACCTCCAGAGCCCAGTACGCCCTGTTCCTCCTCCCCTCACTCACCCTGAGGTGCGTGTCACCAGCCCGGTACCACCAGTTCCGGCACAAGGCCTCCAGTGCGTTTCCAGGGTCCAGTACGCCCTGTTCCTCTTCCCCGCACTCGCCCTGAGGTGCGTGTCACCTGCCCGGTACCACCAGTACCGGGACCACGCATCAGGCCTCCAGTGCGCCTCCAGGGTCCAGTACGCCCTGTTCCTGCTCCTCGCACTCGCCCTGAGGTGCGTGTCCCCAGCCCGGTACCACCAGTGCCGGCACCACTCACCAGGCCTACAGTGTGCCTCGGCAGTCCAGAGCGTCCGGCGACAGTACCCAGTCCAGAGCGTCCGGCGACAGTACCCAGTCCAGAGCGTCCGGCGACAGTTCACAGTCCGGAGCGTCCGGCGACAGTACCCAGTCCGGAGCTCCCGGCGACAGTTCACAGTCCGGAGCGTCCGGCGACAGTACCCAGTCCGGAGCGTCCGGCGACAGTACCCAGTCCGGAGCGTCCGGCGACAGTACCCAGTCCGGAGCGTCCGGCGACAGTTCACAGTCCGGAGCGTCCGGCGACAGTACCCAGTCCGGAGCGTCCGGCGACAGTACCCAGTCCGGAGCGTCCGGCGACAGTACCCAGTCCGGAGCGTCCGGTGACAGTACCCAGTCCGGAGCGTCCGGTGACAGTACCCAGTCCGGAGCGTCCGGCGACAGTACCCAGTCTGGAGCGTTCGGCGACAGTACCCAGTTCAGAGCATCCGGCGACAGTTCAAAAAGGTCCAGAACCTCCAACGACGGGCCACAGATGCAATTTCCTTTTTCCATTCATGTGTATAGCCTAGCCCATTAATACTTGTAATTCAATTATTAGACTACCTGAATACTGAACTTGTAGCCACACCAATCAGCTCAATAAAAAACTATTCTTGGACAAAAAATGGACACGATGACCATAGATCTGTACTCAAAGGCATGCAAAAAGTCTGTACAGTGCCAGTTAATTTCTTACTGTAGTGGGCTAAATTAGGGCCATACAGAGTGATTCTTAGTAGTCTTCAACAAATCTACTTTGAAACATAACCTCACAAACATGGTTATGGGCTTAAGAAAAGAATACATCTGTGCCCTGTCAGATATAGAGTTGAAATGTATTCCATTTTGAGTTTGCTTCACAATATTACAGTTTATATACATCACAGATGACTGAAATATATTTAAAAAACTGTTTGACATAAACACCAGATTTCCATTGTTAGAAAAATAATATATATTTATGAATACATTTATGAATAACATTCCACCCAAGAGGCCAAAGACGGAGCTTTCGGTCATTGACTGCAGGAAAGGGCTACACCCCCCAGATTAGATTAGCAGGTTCTTTCTTACAGTAAGTGAACATTTCATTACAGCAGCAATATTAGAATATAAACTATGTGGCATCTGCTGTACGTAAGTGCTACTGCAGCAACAAATACATATTGGGTGGGTGCTTATATTTGTCCTATTTCACACATGTGAAAGTGTAATATGCATGTGTGAATTAAGGAAAAATATGTTTTTGTATATCACAATTCTCCTTGAGACACCCTCTGAGAGTGGAGTCACGACCAGGGTCTGCCATTATCAACGGAGACTCTGGAGCAATTCGGGGAAATTTCAACATTTTCATATTCATCATCTCCATCACCACCCCAACATGTCATTGGAAACGACATATATATTTTTATTTACGACAAAACATAGAAACGCACCATTTTTTCCACATATGTAGATGTTGGAGTGGTGCTGGAGATGATGAATATAAAGTTACAAATTGTGAAATGTCCCTTTAAGTGCGTTGCTCATGGGCACCTTTGACAGATTTTTTCACCTTGTCGTCTTGGGGAATAGAACTAGTGGCCAAACACTCTAACCTTCAGAGAGGTCAGTTGAGGGTGAAACATTGATCAAGATAAGCCAATAAAGTGCACATAGGTCGATTTATTTGGGTTTATTGAGTGTTACACCTTGAATACATGTGTGTGCTAGAGACAAGGTGACATCAAACAAGTAGCCTAAAGTGGAGTGTGCAGCCCTCAGTGTCCTTTCACTACCCCATCATGAGACCCCAGAGCTTCTGCTGCAAGCCCAGATCAGACAGATGGATTTCCCCGTGGAAATCTCCTCTTGGCTATGGGTCTTCAGGGGACATCATCCTTCCTGAAGGCTTATCTCATTTATTTCTCATCATTGTCTTGATTTGAGAAGTGACACCAAAGCCGATTACAACATTATAGACCATCTCTAATGACATTGCGAGTGTTTGAAAGACTACATTGAGACGCTTTGTGTGTTTGAGCTAAAATAAAATATATGTCCGAAGGCCTAGGGCACAAAAGGTGAATTCACATGATGTTCTTCTGTGAATGAAGTCTAGAAACAACTAATTGATACTAATCAATGCCTAATTAATACTAGATAACAGTGTATAAGCACACTAAACCATGCATGAGCTACCCGTGGTGCCACAACACTCGTTTGAGTTCATTGATGGTGCATGTTTAAATGCCTGCAGTCAAACACAAAAATGTGTAATACTTGAATTACCCACCTCAATTGCACTGTGAAACTCGCCATTACACATGTTATATTATAATTCATATGATTTCTTAATATTTAAAAAAATATAAGACATTTCATCGCACAGGGAGGAATCATGAAACAATTTAAGATTTTGTCTGTACACAATTAGGCGCTCAAACGAGTGCCTAGTGTAAGTCTACATACCCCTTATAAAGTCTTCACATTTTGCTGCCTTAAAATACAGTACATCTAAAAATGGATTAAATTGGGGTTTTGTTCTTACTGATGTACACAGCCCACTCCACATTTCCAAAGTGAAAGAAAAATGATAGAATTTTCCAAATTACAAAAAAAAAAAAAACTAGAACAAAGATGTCCTGATTGTGTGTGTCTTTAGACCCCAGAATTAATACTTGGTGGAAGCACCTTGGGCAGCCATTACAGCTGTGAAACATTTAGAATAATATTCTACCAATTTTGCACAACTATTAGGGCAACATATCCATGCTTTGTCAAAATTGCTTAAGCTCAGTAAATTTGGTTGGGAGTCGTTGGATGGACAGCAATATTCAAACCTAGTCTTAGATTGTTAAGCATATTTAAGTCAGGACTGAGACTGGACCATTCAGGAACACTCAAGACCTAAAATCCGACCTGGTGTGTCTTTCCTATTAACATTAACTCCTCAGTCCCTGCCAGTTACCAGCATACCCATAACATGATGCTGCCACCACAACACTTGAAAATAGAAAAGGATCAACAATATTGCATTCACATCCACATTACTGACCTGTATGACAAAGTGAAAAGAATAAAGCCTGTTTTAAAAAATCCACTCCAAATCATCCATTCTGTTTGCAACAAGGCTGTTAAGTAATACTGCAAGACAACACAGCAGACATGGACTTTTTTGCCTAAATTAAAAACTACAGGCTTGGGTCAAATCCATTACAACACTGAGTGAAACCCTCAGTTTTTTAAAGTGGTGGTGGCAGCATCATGTTATGGGTATGCTTGTCAAAAATACCAGAATGTATTTCTAAGAGGTGTTGAGTGTTCCTGACTTAAATTTGCTTGAAAATCAGAGTTTTGAATATTGCTGTCCATCAATGACTCCCACCCAAATTTATTGTGCTTGAGCAATTTTGACAAAAACAATGGATAAATGTTGCCCAAAGGTGCTTCCGCCAAGTATAAACTCTGGGCTGTGAAAACATACGCAATCAAGACATCTTTGTTTTTTATTTAGTACTCATTTGGATATTTTTCTAGAATTCTCTTGAACTTAAAATGTGGATAAGGTTGTGTAGATCGGTAGGAAATAAATAAATGTATTCCCTTTTCAGATTACATTTTAAGGCAGCAAAATTAATTCACAAAATGTGAAGACTGTGCAAGAGGTGTGTAGACTTTCACTAGCGACTGTATGACCAACATTTGAGAAATCAAGACATTTGAGCAAAATCAATATAATCGTGGGTAGCTTGTTACAACCTCAAAATTCCCCTAACTATTTTAGGTCTGTACTAATCTCTTGTGGACAGACACACGTAACATAACTGGTATAGATTTTAGTTCTGGATCTCAGAGATGATGTCTGTACAGATATTAAATCAAAAGTACCCATAGTGATACCAGCGTCCTCTACACCTGTGTTTTCATGCACTGCAGAAAAGCAGTTTGTTACAAACCTGGGGAGTGCCTAGTTGTTGCATGGAAGGAAACATAATGTTACATATAGATATGTAAAGTATATTGGAGATACTTGAAGTAGAAAATAATGTCTGTTCTGGTTACTCTATTTCCATGTGCAGCTTTTTGTTTCATAACCTTTCAGTTAGACAAACCTGGGGGAACTTTATCTCCTGACATTCCTATTGGCCAGTGCAACATAAATGCAGGCCCTTATATCTCCAGCAGGAGGAACACTCTGTTCCTAACCAGCTCAGAGGAACAGGACATCCTATCCTAGCACCAAAACACAAACTTTCACTTTCCTTCTGGCCTCTGCCTATTATTGTATAATATTATATACTTACGGTAGTTATTACCTTATTACCAGATCAATGGGGCACCAGGCACCACCATACACACCAGCTCAAATAAATATGGTTTTCCATGCATTAGCTATTTTCTAACTCTTTCCCTCACACTCAAAATATTCTGTCATAAATAGTTATTTATCTCATTCACTCACTCTGTTGCACACACACTCACTCAGTGTTTGATTAGAGAACTACATCGGGGAGGGGGACAGATTATGTTTATATCTCAGTTCTTGAAGTATGGGAAGTTTACATTATTCTCAATGGAGGGCTTTGTCTTTCTGGAACACACACAAATACACATACACAGACAAAGAGCTGTCCACATCTCCATGTGTCTTCAGAGTGTGGATCCTCCCTCTGCTTGTCAATCAGTCCCTCAGCTCGGCCCTCCAGTGATGATGTCACAGTCCCAGGGGCGGAGTCTTAGAAGATATCAGGGCATTGGCTCCAGTCCTGTCTGTCTTTGGACTCCCAGTATCCACCCCTGTACATGTAAGTGCTCTCCCCCGTTGAATCATCTGTCCTCCTCTCAAACCACAGTGGCTGGAAGCCCTCAAAGTCTTGCCCTAAGGAGTCAGAGACACAAACATACACAGATGTTCCTCAATATGGGTAACATTTTGCTGACATACACTGTATCACAATTGTCAAACTTCCTCTTCCTAGTTTCTATACTGTAATCTCTCTTGAGATGTCTTATCTAGTCCTTTCACACCCCTCCTCACCTTCTTCCAGGGCCTGTGTGGCCTGTGCCTCCCTCTTCCTTCTCTCCAGCCTCTGTCGTTCCTCCAGGCGCTGTTTGTGGGCGTTGGCCTCGTCCCATAGCCCCGACTCCATCAGCCGTTGATCGGGCCTCAGGCGGCTGTCAGTGGGGGCCACGCCCTCCTCAGGCTCGTTCAGGGTCAAGGCCAGGGAGGAAAAGAAGTGCATGTTCTCAGCATTCTCCCTGGTGGGTGGAGAAGGCACTGAGGTGAGACAGATAGGATGGACAGAGAGGGAGAGGGCGAGTAGCAACGGGTAGAGAGGTGGAAGTAAGATAATGTGCGAGGATGCAAGAGGAATCAAATAACTTGTATAAATAGGTTAGCTTGCATTATGTGCTATAAGGCTGACTTCATAATATGCAGGCAGGCTGATCTTACGGAAGTGGGTATTTCTTCCACAGCAGTTTGGGCTGGAGGGTCTGGTAGACAGTCTTTTGTTTGCCCTCTGACCCTCCACATCCCCGGCTGCTTTCTACTATCTTGGCACTCTCCATCTTCTCGTCCCAGGTCCCAGACAGGATGTGGTGGGCCGTGCCCTCGCTGTCTGCTACCACACCTGTCACCTGGAGACACAACACCAGAAGAGGGAGGAGACATTGAAGATGGTAAGGACTGCTAGTTTGTTTCTACATGAGCTTTTTTAATTGGTCCGCATGCAGCACAGAGACCCAGAGGGCAAACCATGGATTCACCTTGCGTGGGAGGTCTCTGGAGAAGTAACTGTAAGGGACAAACTTGAGGTGGCAGGTGTCCTTGGTCCTGTGGTTGATTATTTCAATGTCCCCAGACTACAGAGAGAAAAACACAGGCTATTTATCCCAAGCCTCAGGCTGATGATTCTCCTAGCTTTAGCATTATTTACATACTGTCTACAACATGCAATATTTCTAGTTTATCAATGTTAACAGTCTATCGTAATCATTTACTATGGATGTCAATAATCACAGTACGGGACACTGTTAAGAGTGAGAATAGCAAAGCCGTACATAAAGGGATGGAGACAAATGGGAGAAAACAGATACAATGAGTATTGCCGACATTTTATTCATTTTTTATTTTACTAGGCAAGTCAGTTAAGAACAAATTCTTATTTTCACTGACGGTCTAGGAACAGCGGGTTAACTGCCTGTTCAGGGGCAGAACGACAGATTGTACCTTGTCAGCTCAGGGATTCAAACTTGCAACCTTTCGGTTACTAGTCCAACGCTCTAACCACTAGGCTACCTAATGAGAGACAGTAGAGGAAGGCAGAAACCGCGGGGCAGATTCTGCAAAACACCGCACACATCTACAAATAGATCAAACACAAATATACAAATACACATTAAATATGAGAGACACACACCTGGTCAATCCACAGTTTTCCTACGATGATGTTGTGCACCGTGGAGGTGACTTTGCCCCACACATAGTGATTCCCACTGGAGTGGAACTGCAGGTGGATACAGCCTAGAGAGAAAGAGATAATTAAAATAATCAGCCAGTGGAGGCACCTTTGAGGAGGAAGGAATGGACCATCCTCCTCGGAAATTTCTTCTTTAAAAAATAATAATTGTGAAACATAAACAAAGTTATCTGTTTTAGATAAAACAATACTAAATATATTCAAATGTCACCAAATAATTGACTGAAAAACACTGAAGGTGTACAGTAGCCTCAACAGCACTCTCTGGGGTAGCACCATGGTGTAGCTGGAAGACAGCTAGTTTCCGTCCTCCTCTGGGTACATGGACTTCAATATAAAACCTAGGAGGCACATGGTTCACACCCCCTTCCATAGACTTAGACAGTAATTATGACAACTTCCGGAGGACGTCCTGCAACCTATCAGAGCTTTTGCAGCATGAACTGACATGTTGTTCACCCAATCAAAGGATCAGAGAATGAAACTAGTACAAAAATCATAAGCTACAGCTAGTACTGCAGTGCTAAAATGTGGTGAGTAATTGACTCAAAGAGAGACAAATACAATAGTTGAACAAATTAATTTCTTCACAAATGAAAGAGAAGCGAGAGAGAGAGAGAGAGAGAGAGAGAGCTAGCTAGCTAGCTAGCTATATTTTGTTTAATTTTTTATACTTTCACTTACTTAGCTAGGGAATGCAGCTAGCTAGTTTAGCCTACTCAGCTATGTTGACTATGACATTAGCTAATATGGTGACACAGCGATGTAGGCTGTGTAGCAGTTAGCGGTTATGATATGAAGGATTGGCTTGATTACAGACACAGCTGTTGTGTTGGGCAATGAGTGAAGTGAAGGAAAAAGGTAAGCGGAGGAGAGAGCGTAGAATCGAGAAGGAATTATACAATGAGCAAAGTGATCATGCTGTTCTGTATGTAGCTGCTATGAAAGTGAACTGTGTTTGCGGGTGATCAGGGGTGTATTCATTCCGTCGATTCTGTTGAAAAACGTTCCTTAAATGGAAACAAATGGAACGGGGATAAACATACCTGAATTTGTCCAATAGAAACACTCGTTAGCAACTGTTTGGATTAATGATTACACCCTAGGTCAACTAGATGCAGGCAAGCGTGTGCAAGGCGGTATTGAATGTGTCACTGTTTGTCATCTTGATTACTCACATTTTTCTCTCGACCTGTGAACCTACATTGTAAACTTTCATTCGTAGGCTAGGTTGTAACAACCTCATGATGGGTCTAGGGAATATTTGAGTATCATGTACAGTAGTAGCCTAAACCTATCGATGTTACATTGAGCTGGGTGAATGGAATATGAATGGCAGTCATCCAATATGCTGTAATAGAAATAAGTCCATGCTCATTAAAAATACATTTGTCCTCCCTAATCTTAAACGGCACTGACCATCACTTGCAAAATGTGAATATTTTGAAATAGCTGTGTGACATGCTTTTGTATGTGTAACCAGCAATTATTGCATATCGGAGGAATATTCATGTACTGGGTATGCATGGCTCACCTAATGGCATGACAGAGATGTATTTCCCTCTGAACTTGCTGTCGATAGTGATCTCCTGCCACAGGGTCCAGCCTCGCTGTGACATCACATGGTGGGCGGCGGCTGGGGGGTGGTGACTGACCTGAGAGAGCAGAAGGAGGAGGATGACATCGTCAGTACGTAGGGGTGTGAACATTGAAATAAAATTGGGATCCTTAACATTAAGAAAAATCTCTGAAAACAATGTTTTTTGTTTTTTTTCTCCCAGCAAATCACAAAACATTATTTTCCGTGTTATAGCCCAACTAGACGATAAGCTATAAAGGCCTGGGGAAATGTGTGTAATTGAAATAAAACCAGAGAGGAAGAGGTGAACTTTAGGCTACTTTGGTGAATCTGCGGGGCTTCCAAGACATATGCCACTTCTTCTCTCTCCCTCGCTCTGGCACCTGCTCTTTCTTTTCACTAATGATGCGAGTGTGTGTTCAGTCTTCAGTCTTGCGTGTAGAATATCCTATTCATTGATGAAAGGCCATGCTTTACTGAAGCTGCGAGCCAAGAAATTGCGGAGTTACAGCATTCCATTACGAGATACTGGTTTTGATTACCGAAAGATATGCCTAGTGAATGGTCCTGACTCAGTCTGCCTGGTGGCTGACCTGCCTATACTGTGCGACTCCCTTCTCTCTATGAAAGATGCGAGGGTTTGTGTTCTCGAAAGTCTAGCAAATAATCTGTCTTCTCCGTTCCAAAAACACTGAATCTTAGCAGTCGAATCCAAGTGCAATCGAATCTTGACACTCAGAAATGAGAGTCGATGTACACGGAGTCGAAGAATCAATTATTTTGGCGTCGACTCTCCACCAATACGTCATCGTCGTTAAGAGTTGGAAAAAAGATAGAGAAAGGCAAGCGACAGCAGCGAAGTCCTGTATGGCAATACTTCGAGAAGTTAAATTCTCGAAGTATAGTACAGGTGTTACAGCATTTAATAAGTTATTGATAAAAAATGTCATGTCATTACATTAAGATAAAGGGGGGATCACAGCTATATTCAATAAAAGTCACGAGTTGATTTAAAACCTATGTTTAACCCTTTATCATGGTGGGTGTCTTGATGGATTTTAACAGAATTGGATGACATAAAACATGACTTTTCTGTCCTTGCATTTATTGTTGTCGAAATATCATACATGAATCATTAATCAGTTAAATTAGACATTGAACTTGAACCCTGTAAGTATCCTGGATCTAGCTTTGGGACAGTTTTGAAAATAGTGAAAACAGTTTTCTTGGGCACACAAATCTGAAATAATGTATGCGATTGCAAAATCGAAGTCACCTTTCCTTGATACTTGATACTTAAAACCTAAATCGATACTGTCGTTAACGAGGGTCTTCAATAATTATGCATAATACTTGTTGGATGCGCATTTGGTGTCCAGCTGATTAGTTACAGCGTGAAGATCCCTGGATCAGGAAGGAATCTTCCAAATGACAGTCAAGTGACAAAAAGCTGTTGTCACAGCACAAGTGCTGGAAAAAAGGTGTTTGCGAAGAATGTCCAGAATATTTTGGTGTCTCATTGCTTACGCTGGTGAAGACAGTTGTGGCTGGATCCACGCTGGATCTAATATCGCCAGCGAATTGATGTTGGTCATCTGTTATTTTCTGCTTGATTTACAGCAGGGTTAGATTTATCAGGGAAAGCATCAAGGTAATGAGTTCGTGTTTTCATATGTTTTTGTCTACTGTGCGCAATTGTTAGGATTGACTCTAATCCTATTCATTATTCTGGATATATTGACAACAAAATAAATATCCTAGTGGGCTTATTCACAATATGATCTGGTAAGGTAATAACAAAATTCAAGTACTGAAACAGACATTTCCTCAATTTGGTGCTTAAAGTTCTTGGAATAATTGTTGCTGTCACGTTCTGTCCATCGTTCGTATGTGTTTTCCTTGTTTTAGTGTTGGTCAGGACGTGAGCTGGGTGGGCATTCTATGTTGTGTGTCTGGTTTGTCTATTTCTATGTTTGGCCTGATATGGTTCTCAATCAGAGGCAGGTGTTAGTCATTGTCTCTGATTGGGAACCATATTTAGGTAGCCTGTTTTGTGTTGGGTTTTGTGGGTGATTGTTCCTGTCTCTGTGTTTGCACCAGATAGGACTGTTTAGGTTTTCACTTTTCTTGTTTTGTTTAGTCTGTTCATGTATAGTCGTCTTTATTAAAAACATGAATAACCACCACGCTGCATTTTGGTCTGCCTCTCTTTCACCAGAAGAAAACCGTTACAGTTGCCAATTTATACGTTCTCCTGCTCCTTTATAATTATTCATGATTTCATTTTTTATCTGTTTTTGTGAGAGATGTGGCCACTTTCATTTGTTTCCCGCAACTTCAATATTGTCGTCCTCATATTAAGTGCTTGAAAAAGTTCCATGAAGTCCTTGAATTTGACTTACCAATGTCTGTATGAACCCTGCTTAAAGGATGTATAGACCTTGTTGTATAGGTGAAGTTATCAGCCAGTTTGGATATATTTTCACTTTTAGTACATGTGGAACTGCATGAAAATCCCTTTTATTTTCATTTCAAACCATTTAGAAATTGTCATCCCAATGTCACCCATTGGCCCCATTATTTATAGAAAGATCCCTCTGTGCACCTGAGACATATGTTTCAGAGAGAGAGAGAGAGTCTGTGTGCGTTGTGTCTGACCTGCTCGCAGATGGAGCGGTAGCCAAAGTCGTCCAGGCGGTCCAGCTCGTAGGTTTCCCCCAGCAGGGGGTTGAAGGGCTTGGCAGTGCGGTGGATGGTGGTGGAGTAGGAGGACACAGAGAAGGCTGCCACCAGACACATCTGTTCCAGGGACGATTCGCAGCGAGCCGCCCGGTCCAGCAGGTCACTGTACTCCAGATCCTCAGTCAGACGCTGCAGCATCGACAGGGGCTCGTTGAAGTTCACCTGAGGTTACACACACAGGAACGCGCGCGCGCACGCACGCACGCACGCACGCACGCACGCACGCACGCACGCACGCACGCACGCACGCACGCACGCACGCACGCACGCACGCACGCACGCACGCACGCACGCACGCACGCACGCACGCACGCACGCACGCACGCACGCACGCACGCACGCACGCACGCACGCACGCACGCACGCACGCACGCACGCACGCACGCACGCACGCACGCACGCACGCACGCACGCACGCACGCACGCACGCACGCACGCACGCACGCACGCACGCACGCACGCACGCACGCACGCACGCACGCACGCACGCACGCACGCACGCACGCACGCACGCACGCACGCACGCACGCACGCACGCACGCACGCACGCACGCACGCACGCACGCACGCACACGCACGCACGCACGCACGCACGCACGCACGCACGCACGCACGCACGCACGCACGCACGCACGCACGCACACACACACACACACACACACACACACACACACACACACACACACACACACACACACAGGAGCGCACACACACACACACACAGGAGCGCACACGCACACACACACACACACACAGGAACACACACACGCACGCACACGCGCACACACGCACACACATTGGAGTTAGACCCAACCGAGTTGCTGAACTGTTCCACCATCCTCCGTCCTCAAATTCAAATCTGGACTTGGAAGCCAGTTCCACTGCTTTGTTTCATTAGTCTCCTCTAATCAGGGTCTGATTTAGACCTGGGACACCAGGTGGGTGCAATTAATTATCAGGTAGAAAAGAAAACCAGCAGATTTGAATACTTGTGCTCTATTGCCACCATGGTTATTATTTTAACCTGCTGGTCAACTATGAACCAGTCTTTAAATCTCCAACCGGTACAGCCAGAAGAGGACTAGCCACCCCATGGAGCCTGGTTCTTGCCTTCTACAGTTTTTCCTAACCACTGTGCTTCTGCATCTGCAGTACTTGCTCTTTAGGGTTTTAGGCTGGGTATCTGTAAAGCTCTTTAGGGTTTTAGGCTGGGTATCTGTAAAGCTCTTTAGGGTTTTAGGCTGGGTATCTGTAGAGCTTTTTAGGGTTTTAGGCTGGGTATCCGTAAAGCTCTTTAGGGTTTTAGGCTGGGTATCTGTAAAGCTCTTTAGGGTTTTAGGCTGGGTATCTGTAAAGCTCTTTAGGGTTTTAGGCTGGGTATCTGTAAAGCTCTTTAGGGTTTTAGGCTGGGTATCTGTAAAGCTCTTTAGGGTTTTAGGCTGGGTATCTGTAAAGCACTTAGTAACAACTGCTGAAGGCTTTCTAAAATAAATGTGATTGATTGCTAGAGCTTGCATTTAATGCGCACAGACTACATAGTGCAAATACTAGTACAGACCGCAGAATCACTTCTCGTTTCTCTTACAGGCATGGGAATCTTGGACAGCTCCTTGCCGATGCAGTTCTTCATGATGCTCCACAAGTTGAGGGAGTAGTTGGGTTTGTCTGGGATGCGGCTGCGTCTAACTCTGCGCCGCTGCATGTTGTCGGAGCCAGGGTCCTGAGAACAAATACATGTCAAACAGTCAGGTAAGCTGAGGTATTATAGGATAGATCTCACCATTAAATATTGTATCATACACTCCCTAAGGTAAGATACAGTTGTCCATGGTTTACTACGGCTGGCTATGTAAAGGTGTGGTAAAGAACAGAAGCCTGCAGACTCACCTTCTCGTCGTGGCTCCATTCATTATTGGGCAATCGTCCGCTCATGATACTCTGGTTACTGGCTGAGCGTCTGAAACACAAACACACTATGACTACTGTATACACAAAACACAGTATGATGAATTCATTAGACATCAAGAAGTATAATGAATTATACTAGCATCGTCATATTACATAGCTATATGAATGAACACTACTTGGCCCCATGATCAGTAGAAATGAGGTCAGCGACCCTGACTGAGAAAAGAAAAGCCATATACTCACAGTTCCGATGCAAAATATATTAAACTAATGTTTCAACAGCAAACCTTCCTTCAACAGGGTTTCATCCCAGCGACCCTGACTGACCTGTGCTGGGTGTGGTCAGTGGCAGTCACTGTGATGAAAGCAGGGGAGTCCTCCATGGCATCAAAAAATTCTGGGTCCTCATTCTCATCACTGGCATCCCCCTCCCGCCTCCTCTCACCCCCGTCTGCCAGGGACACAAGATCATTCAATTCAAATCAAATCAAATTATATTGGTCACATACAATTGAAGTCGGGAGTTAACAAACACCGTAGCCAAATACATTTAAACTCAGTTTTCACAATTCCTGACATTTAATCTCAGTAAATATTCCCTGTCTTAGGTCAGTTAGGATCACCACTTTATTTTAAGAATGTGAAATGTCAGAAAAATAGTAGAGAATTATTTATTTCAGCTTTTATTTCTTTCATCACATTCCCAGTGGGTCAGAAGTTTACATACACTTAATTAGTATTTGGTAGCATTGCGTTTAAATAGTAGACCTCCTTGCTCACACAGACAGCGTGTGGGTGGACCATTTCAGTTTGTCCGTGATGTGTACGCCGAGGAACTTAAAACGTTCCACCTTCTCTACTGCTTTCCCGTTGATGTGGATGGGGGGATGCTCCCTCGGCTGTTTCCTGAAGTCCACAATCATCTCCTTTGTTTTGTTGACGTTGAGTGAGAGGTTATTTTCCTGACACCACACTCTGAGGGCCGTCACCTCCTCCCTGTAGGCCGTCTCGTCATTGTTGGTAATCAAGCCTACCACTGTAGTGTCATCTGCAAACTTGATGATTGAGTTGGAGGCGTGCATGGCCACACAGTCATGGGTGAACAGGGAGTACAGGAGAGGGCTGAGAACACACCCTCGTGGGGCCCCAGTGTTGAGGATCAGCAGGGTGGAGATGTTGTTTCCTACCCTCACCACCTGGGGTCGACCTGTCAGTGATTCTGCGGTCTGTACTAGTATTTGCACTATGTAGTGTGTGCGCAGAAAGTCCAGGACCCAGTTGCACAGGGCGGGGTCATGTTTTGTGTTTTTTGTTTGTGTAGATCTGATTTTCTAACCTGAGTGTGTGTATGATATAAATGAAATTCTGAAAGACAAACCAATGACATAATCAAACTGATACAGTGCCAACTTTGCGTGCAGTGCCAGGGATGACCAGAGGAGGGCCAGCTTCTTGTGAGATTCCAATCCATACCAAGCAATAAACTGCACCAAACTACCTTCACAGTAAGAGCTTAAACCAGTGGTTCTTAACCTGGGTTCGATCGAACCCCAGGGGTTCGGTGAGTCAGTCTCAGGGGTTCGGCGGAGGTCAAGACACACATCCGATTCATGTGATTCGTGATGACACGCTCCGCTTGGCCATCATTGGCTGCAGGTGATCACGCTACATCGCTTGGCCTATCTGTGCTGCAGGGAATTTGGTGCGCTCAGTAGTCGACTTGTGACTGTCGTGATGTAACGTCTTGTGATTTCTTTCTTAATGTTCTCGGCTTTGTACCCATCAACAAACCGATCCTCACAGCATTGTACGAAGTTGCTTACCTGGTCGCAAAGCAGGGCAAACCACACACCATTGGTGAAACACTCATAAAAACAGCTGTGTTGGTGATGGCGAATATCATGCTGGGAAAAGAGGCTGAAGTTAAGTTATCCCAAATTCCTCTTTCAAATGACACCATCAGCGACAGAATAGAGGACATGAGCAAAGACATCTTGGCTCAAGTAATTGCAGATCTGATTTCAAGCCCGGCAAAATTCAGCCTTCAACTCGACGAGACCACAGACGTTTCCAATCTAAGCCAGCTTGCTGTATTCGTGCGCTATGTGAAAGACGACGTAATAAAGGAAGATTTTTTTTATGTTGTAAGCCTCTTACAACAACAACTAAGGCAGCCGATGTGAAGAAACGTGTGGATGACTTCTTCAAAGACGGCAATCTTTCGTGGGATATGGTTTCTGCAGTTTTTTCGGACGGAGCTCCAGTCATGCTGGGAAGAAAGACTGGTTTTGGTGCGCTAGTGAAAGCCGATGCACCACACACCATTGTTACGCATTGTATTCTGCACTGGCATGCGTTGGCAACAATAACCTTGCCTCCAAAACTGGCAGAAGTATTAAAAATTGTAGTGGAATGCGTGAACTATGTGCGAACTAGTGCTCTGCGGCATCGCATCTTCAGTGAGCTGTGTAAAGAAATGGCCTCTGAATTCGAGGTACTTCTATACCATTCTAACGTTCGGTGGTTATCCTGGGGACAGGTGCTGAATCGTGTTTTTGCCGTGCGTGTGGAATTAGCCCTGTTTTTGTAAGAGCACCAACATTGTCATGCAGATTGCTTCACAAATTCTGAGTTCATTCTCATTTTAGCGTACATGGCCGATATCTTCGCAGCTCTCAATCATCTCAATCAAAAGATGCAGGGCGGTGGAGTCAACATCATCGAAGCGGAGGAAAACCTGAAGGCTTTTTAAAAAAAGCTACCGTTATGGAAACGCCGAACAGAGAACAATAACTTTGCAAACTTTCCCCTGCTGGACGACTGTGTAAGTAAGATCGAAGATGTATCTGGAATCGGAGACATTTCTGTACCCGCGGAACTGAAGCAAGCAATTGCCACGCACTTAGATGAGCTTGCAAAGTCTCTCGACGGATACTTCCCTACAAGAGTCATATCCAGCATGGGCGAGACAGCCGTTCACGTTTAGTGTTGAGACAACAGATGTCAATGATGAATACCTTGATGAAATCATTGAAATTCAGCAGAGCCAGGTTCAACAACAACTCTTCAGAACAACAACGCTTTCAACGTTTTGGTGTCAACAAATGGTAACGTACCCTGTTATTGCTAAGAAAGCTCTGGAGATGTTCATACCGTTTGTTACAACATATCTTTGCGAGCAATCCTTTCCGAGGATGCTGGACATAAAAACGAGGAAAAGGAACAGACTTTGTTGCGAAAATGACATGAGAGTGGCACTTGCCAAGGTGAAGCCGCACATTTCTGAACTGGTCTCTGAAAGGCAACAGCAGAAGTGACACTGATTTGCAGTAAATATTCATTATTATGTTTTTATGTGAAAATCATGTTTTGATGATTTTGTTCTTTGAACACAGTGATGTTGATGCACGGTTCATTTTGTGCACCAGCCAAATATATACCTATGTTTTGAATTTGAAAAAAATCATTGTATTTTTCCAATTAAGAAGGGTTCGGTGAATGCGCATATGAAACTGGTGGGGTTCAGTACCTCCAACAAGGTTAAGAACCACTGGCTTAAACCATTGACAGTGTTTTCCAATCAGTTGCACTATCAAATATGAGAGGAGAGAACAAACTGCTTGTGTGTGTGTGCGTGTGTGTGTGTCTCTGACCTGGGTGTGTGCTGGGAGCCTCTCTCCAGGCCCTCTCCAGGCTGTTGTGTTGCTTGGCTAGCTGTTCAATAGTCTCCTCCAGGTGGTGGCGCTGTTCTCTCTCATACTGCAGGGCTCTCTGCCACTTTCGGCTGTGTGTCTCTGCTACGTCCAGGAAGTCCCGACAGGCCTGCAGCCACAGAGGTGACAATACATCCATAACACATCTACATCTACAGAGCTTAGCTACACCACACAGTCAATATGTAATAAACACTTCTATTGATCATGGCATTGAGAGTTTTTATTGTTGTATTGATTAAAGCATTAGATTGACTACTAGCATTGGTCATACAGAAAGATCGATTGAAGTAGCCAGTAGGCGTTGTCCTGAAATGTTAGCAAAGTGTTAGCAGCAGTGGGTCGGTCCTCACATTGATCATAGCATTGGAGGTGATGCGGAAGAGCGTGGCACGCTCATTGACGGTCTTGAGTTTGTCGGTGCCGTCGGTGGCCGTGCGTAGGTCCTCGAGCTCGCTGAGGGATCGCTGCAGGGCGGTGCCGTGTTTGCCGATTAGCTCGTTGCAGGTGCTCAGGTCGTCCAGCTTACTGGCCAGGGTCTTCAGAGCCCCCTGGGTCAGGGCCCGGTCTGGCTGGGGCACGGGGGGCCTCATCTCCAGAGTCATCTGCAGACCAGCCACAGTGGAAGGCAGAGTCAGAGAGTGCAGCACTGAGTTACCATGCATTCAGGCATTTGCTTACGAAGCCAGATTCTTAGAATAGCACTTATAGCTTGATTCAGTCTGTAAGTGGAAGACATTATGATTGATTTTGAGGGTGGAAAGTGTTTTTTTTTCATGCTGTAGGACGGTCACACTCATTTAAGTTTCCATTATGTACCAAGAAGGTGAGGCATAGATACTGTGGACACTTATAATTGTGACGTACGCAGATATAAAACAACTTCACACTGACAAATAGACATGGAGACAAAGGAAAGGGAGGGATCGATGGAGATCTATTACGTGAAGTCATGTATGGGAATAGATGGAGAGTGTGAGGGATGGAAAGATATATTAACTCTACACACTGTCGTTCCCCCCCCCCCCCCCCTACTCCCCAGCGGAAAGCTGTGAATGACATTTCCACCGTTGCCGTGGAAACACAGGCCCATGCAGTTGCAGGGCTGGGTTATTTTTAGCAGCAGGAGGGAGAAAAAAAAAGATGACGCACTTCACTTCCCTCCGCTCCTCCCCGTGTTGGTATGAACGGGGCCATCAGTCACAGGCAGCTGAGAGGAAATAAATAGGCCCGTACCAGCAGAGACAGACATAATCCTGGGGAGGGATCATTATATGGACCTTAAGGCACCCAGAGACAGGGAGAAAGGACTTCTCTGTGAGAGAAAGAGCAGCAGTGTTACAGTCATCTAAGAGCTGCTGGAGTCTGGTGTCTGACGACCCGCCACGGTCACCTAGGTCCCCCCGACCTTACCATCTGCATCTGACAACAACAACAGCGTCACCTGGAGTCTACATCATTGTCACCTCAAAACTCTTACATACTAATGACACTACAAGTGATATCTGCAAATAATGTTCTAAAACCATGACACTTTAAATAGAGCGATATAAATAGTAGGCTTCTCATTTCCATAGGGATATTTCTACAACTGGATCAAACTGTTGTGACTCCAATGGTTGTGAGTAAATTTGAGCATAAACAATGTAAGTATCCCAAATGCCTACAGTAGATCCTACTGGGCCAAATCCATCAGCTTCTGCATTTGCCTGCTTCACATGACACATGCATTCATATATAAGCTACAATCTCCCATTCAGGCAGGTAGGTTTTCTGAATCTAGGTCAGTGTCAGGCAGAGCAGCCGTGGAGCTCCAGTGCACAGTGAAGCGGGTTAACTCCCATGGTGTCCAGATCACCAAAAAACTAACATGGTCCAAGTACACCAAGACAGCCGTGAAGAGGGCACGACACAACCTAAGATTTGGCATGTGTCCTCAGAAGCTAACAGTGGGTTAATAGGCAGTTAACCCGCTGTTCCTAGGCCGTCATTGAAAATAAGAATTTGTTCTTAACCGACTTGCCTAGTTAAATAAAGGTAAAATAAAATAAAGATCCTCAAAAGGTTCTACAGCGGCACCATCGAGAGCATCCTGACGGGTTGCATCACTGCTTGGTATGGCAACTTCTCGGCCTCTGACCGCAATGCACTACATAGGGTAGTGCGTATGGCCCAGTACATCACTGTGGCCAAACTTCCTGCCATCCAGGACCTCTATACCAGGCGGTGTCAGAGGAAGGCCCTAAACATTGTCAAAGACTCCAGCCACCCTGGTCATAGACTGTTCTCTCTACTACCGCACAGCAAGCGGTACCGGAGTGCCAAGTCTAGGTCCAAGAGGCTTCTAAACAACTTCTACCCCCAAGCAATAAGACTCCTGAACATCTAATCAAATGGCTACCCAGACTATTTGCATTGCCCCCCCCCCATATTTTACGCTGCTGCTACTCTCTGTTATTATCTATGCACAGTCACTTTAATAATTCCCTCAATTATCTCGACTAACCGGTGCCCCCACACATTGACTCTGAAAATGTCAGTCACACACACACACACACACACACACACACACACACACACACACACACACACACACACACACACACACACACACACACACACACACACACACACACACACACACACACACACACACACACACACACACACACACACACACACCTCCGACAGCTACTCGGCATGGTACTGCTATGACACCAGGTAGTTTACAACTGCATCTACATAGTCATCAAAACATGTCTGTATGAATAGGCACACCCCTGCTAAGACACAAACTGTGATATATTAGTCTAAATGGACTGTGAGTAATATCTGCGATACAGAAGGACAGGAGGAGGGCTGCATGGTATGTTTGTGTGTGTGCGAACGTTAAGTACCCATCATCACTGTCATGTGTACCATCATCACTGTCATCTGTCATGTGTGGGTGTCAGAGGGAAACACGTCAGCAGATAATTGTTCGAGATGGCCCTTGTTGGCCCTGATTCTGAGACATCTCTCTATGATCCACCCCTGCAGCTGATGGAGAGGGAACCCACAATAGGGACGGCGACAGAAAAGATGACAGGAAGAGGAGAGACAGCTACTGTTAGTAGAATACAATAAGACCCCGACAGATGATGGAGATCGCAGCAGAGCTACCATCCAGTTAAAACAACTGGCATGCCAATCTATTGTCACCTATGATGTCATTACTGAAGACCTCTGTAGTTATAATAATCAATCACCCAAAGGCCGATCACACACAGACACACACATAGCCCATACAATCTCTCGCTCGCAAGTACGCTCGTACACACACACACACAACAAATTACTTCAGTAAACCCAAATCTGGTGAACTTCTGATGGGACAAAACAATACTAGAACAATATCAGTCACTGTTAGGATGTACAACTCCTTAATATGGCGGCAGCTCTTTACTGGTGCCCAACCTCATTGACTAGGGAATTAGAGCAGAAATCACAAGACTGATACTGAATTAAAATCCACAGCTTTGGTAGAGTAATGTAGTTAGTTACCTTTCAGTCGGTCAACTCGGTATAACACAGCTTTGGTAGTGTAATGTAGCTAGTTCTCTTTCAGTCGGTCAACTTGGTGTTGGTCAATTCGGTACAACACAGCTATGTGGAGTTTGCACACTATAGCGCCCTCTACTGAAGAACATTGGAATCATGCCTGACAAGGCCAATGGAAGCCCCGGCTTCCACAGGTGATAAACCCACTTCAGGGTCTACAAATTCCGAATGCTCACAAACAACCGGTTGTTCTCGTCAGCGGTTGGTTCATCTCCATCATCCTGAAGGACGAGTACTGTCATGTGGCCATGTATCCTCCTCACAGGAAAGATCCTGAGGTTCTATTTCGAGGCTGTAGCCTACGAGTTCTGTTCCTCCCTTTTGGGATTTCCCTCCCGCCTCACACTTTCACTAAAGTTGTGGAGGCGGGTTTGGCATCTATGCAGAGTCTGCGGCTCAGCATATTGGACTACCTGATCAAATGGCTGGTGGTAGCGGAGTCAAGGGAGCATGTGGTGTTACATGCATCATTGCTGGTTTCCCATGTTCAGTCTCAGGGTTTCATAGTGAATCAAGAGAAGAGCTGTTTGACTCCATCTCAGTGCATTCCGTCTCTGGGTCTCGAGTTAGACTCAGTCGAGAATCATGCCCTCTGTTTCCGGCTTTGCTTGGTCAAATTTTGGCTAGGTCACCTGGTGCATTTTCACCAGTGCCTGCATCTATTAGGGATGATGGCATCTATGATAGCAGTGGTTGGCTATGGGCTGTTGCGACCCTTCCAGCAGTAGGTGATAGCGCAATACGTCCAAGAGAGTGTCTATCTAAACCGCTCACCCCGTCATGCCTACAGGCTTGGTGGAGGGACCCGAGGCTGTTGTCACTGGGGACCCCCATGGTTCGAGTTATATCCCTCAAGGTGATCATGACAGACGCATCCCCTCGAGGGTGGGGTGCGCTGTGCGAGGGAAGCTTAATTTGAGGGTTGTGGACAGGGTCGCAGAGCGTTCTGCACATCAGTTACCTGGAGCTTTGTCCCATTGTTGGCCGGCCAGTAGGTGCTGGTGAGGACCGACAGCGGGACAGGTCAACAGATAGGGAGGGAGGGGTGCGTTCTCGCCCCGTCTTATCCTTAGCTCGCTCCCTACTGCTGTGGAACGGTGCACACTTTCCCTCGCTCCTGGCGACGCATCAACGCGGGTGCGAATCTGATATCTAAGTTGGATGGAGGGGGGTCCAGTTCTCGGGGGTCTCCCAGATATGGGAAATGTTTGGCAGGGTCGGTATAGACCTTTGCGTATTGTCGGCTGTTTTTCTCAATAAGGGACCTGAGTGTTCTGCTGGGAACAAATGCTCTCGCGCACCAGTGGCCTTGGACCCTCCTTTGCACGTTTCCCCAAGTTGACCTGATTCAGCCCACGCTGGAGAAGGTGAGTCTGGAGGGCTTGTCGTTGATCCTTGTGGCTCCACATTGGCCCAAATGACCGTGGTTCACGGAGATCATTTGCCTTTTAGAAGGGGACTGGTGGCAACTCCCATTGTGCAGGGACCTGTTGTTCCAGGCACATTGGCAGGTCTGGCACCCACAGCCAGAGATTTGGAGTCTGGGGGCTTGGCCCCTTAAAAGGTCCAATCTGATGGCAAAGGGATTACCTTTGAAAGTTAGCACATACAGTCCGCAAGGGCACCCTCCACAAGAGGGTTGTATGGGTATACGTGTTTGAGTTTTGGTAACAAAATAAAGGAATTGTTCCTTTTCAGAGCTCTCTAGTGGGCATTTTTATGTTTCTACAGGGGATTTTCGAGCAGGGCAGTTCATTCTCCACCCTGAAGGTATATATGGCAGCTATTTCAGCATATCATGTGAGAATCGATGGTGCCACTCTAGGGGCTCATCCCCTGGCGATGCAGTTTAAAAAAAAGAAGGTGTGAACTGTCTGAGGCCGGTTTGTAAACCTATTGCGCCCACATGGGATTTGGCTTTGGTTTGGGATGTGCTGGGTGAGCCCAATCTCAACCGATGGAGTCTGTATCTGAAGATCCACTCCTACAAGGCCCTCTTGCTCATGGCTTTGTCCTCGATAAAACGCTTTGGAGATCTCCAAGCATTATCCATTCACCCCTCCGGTATGAAGTTCGCCCGTGGCAACTTGAAGGTGAAGTTGTGTCCTAATGCGTCCTTCGCCCCTAAAGTCATGACTATGTCCTACAGCTTTTGAGCTTTTCGCTTCCTCAGTATGCTTCTGAGGAGCAGTGGAGGTTACATGCCCTGTGTTTGGTACAAGCGCCACGCATGTACATTTTCTGGTCTGGTGTGTTCCGTGACTAACTTTTTGTCTGTTTTGCTAAACTGACTCATGGTAGAGTGCTTTCTAAGCAGCATCTCTCCCACTGGATTGTGGAGGCCATTTCTCTGGCATATGATGTGTCCACTGGCATATCAGTGTCCACTGTACTGTAAGCACTTTGAGCCATAGGCAAATGTAAAACCATCTAAATGGGCTCAGACCCTTCAAATCCGGTTGACTTAAATAATAAATGGTTAAATGGTTAAATAAATAAAATAAATAAAGGTTGAATAAAGAAACAAAGGACTTTAAAGTTTGAACCCATGTTCATAAACACACAAGCATACACAGACAAACAAACCTTCCAGAGGGTAAGACTACTGGGGACAGAGGCAGAGGCCCACCCCTCTCCTATGAATGCAGAGCCTGAGAAAATCTGTCATATACCCTATCTGTAGAAAAACATACTTTACATTTAATAGACATATTACCACCATCTGTCAAATTTAGGTCAGTTCAAATCAATAAGGAGGAAAAAGTAAGAGCTTCGACTCAGCATTTCCGCCAAGAAAAGCGAACATATAAAAGATGCCAAATAACAAAGTAGCAGGTAAATCACACTTGTCCCATTGTGCAGCTAAAAATTTAATAAGAGGCCCAATGAGGTTGATTGGTGTTCAGCTCATCAATCTTGTGAAACACTACTGGTAAATCTGTCATAGTTCATAAACACACACTAGTAAAGTCCCATCCAGAAATAAGTCTACCCCACTTACTGTCAAAGTGAATTAGCATGAGGACAAAAGAAAAACACCTTACATTACAATACAGGGCATTCACACACACTCACACACACACACACACACACACACACACACACACACACACACACACACACACACACACACACACACACACACACACACACACACACACACACACACACACACACACACACACACACACACACACACACACACACACACACACACACACACACACACACACCCCCCATTATAGCTTACTTGACATTTCTGTCCTCAATATAATTATAGCAGGTAATACTTACAGAGGAAAATTCATTACAGAGGCTGCATTCAATCTCTTTCTCTTCTCCTTACATTGCAGACGGAAAGAAAATTCTCTCAATGAAAATATGAAGCAACCCTCCCTCTTACTCCCCTGCCTCTCTCTCTTTCACCTTCTCTTGCTTCCTCCTCTCTTTCCCTCTCACTCTCCATAGCAGAGTGGGAGGAGGAGTTAAAATGCTGGAGGATCACTTCATTCAGCTCTGGCTGTCGTCATATTCAGAAAAAAGGGAGGGGGAGGGAGAGAGAGGGGTAGAGAGGAAAATAGAGAGCAAGTATGTGAGGGAAGATGGAAATGAGATGTGAAAGAGTGAGTAAGAGAGAGATAGAGAGACTGGGCCGCCATTACAATCTGTACCCTTGCACCATCCTTGGCAGTCACCCTCATTTCCACATGCCCACGAAGTGCAAATCAGAGACCTGGACTGAGACCAGCAATTGGTGGAGACATAGCTCAGAATTAGACTGTTCAATCAAGCCCATTTATTTTAAAGGACCCTAGAGTAGTGTGCCCACTTAGCAATGCAATGTGCAGAAAGGTCACATGATAGCACTGGAAGATTTTAAGAGAACAGACAACAAACCGCCAAAGTGAAATTATATTTAAATGTTGCGTTATACGTATATAGAGAAAACATGGTTACTTGTTCCATTTGTTTAGCACGTGCACCACCTTGTGGTTGATTCATGAATAACATTGATAACCTTGACATTGAATACTACACTAAGATTTGTTTACCTCGGGTCCTTAACCTTATAATTTTCAGAAAAGTAGTGGATGCTCTAAAGGTTAGTCAACGTCGCAATATACATTCTCACCTTGAATGAGAAGAAAGCCCAAAGGTCAAATATCCCAGTGAGTTTCATATTGGTTTGATATAACCTATTCATAATTTATATTCCAATTCCTTTCAACAGGGTCACAAATCACTGTGTTCTGTACTGTAGTATGGCCACAATTCCTACAGTTTTGTCCTACTTACGTTATTTCTAAATATATACGAAGCTAAGAATTCTTTATCCACTCTCCCATTTAAAACCTCCCAATCCACCCAAATATGATTTTCCTCTTGCTCGCACCTGATTGGTGCATCATGTGAGTGGTGTTGGCCTTAGCCTGTTGGAGAGCCGAGACCCAGCGCTGACTCTCCCCATCGGAAGTGGCCTTCAGGTGGTAGTTCCGCCCTCCACTGGTCAGCACCAGGTGGCAGGTGTCACCCACCTCAATGTGTGCCGTCGCCAGGGTGATGGTGCCACGGCAAGTGTGGGCCATCTCTGCCTGAGTCCTAATGCACAGGGACACGTTCACACACAGACACACGTACACACACAGAGACAGGAGAGAAGAGGCTGCTGACTAAATCTAGTTCTACAAAGACAGAAATGATACATAACAGGGCATGCATACTCTTGCACACATACAAATCCACACACATGCAATTGTTTAATATTTCATAGAAGTATCTCACTTGAGCATAGCTGATGTGAGTGCTTGGAAATGTGTTCGTGTGTGCGTGTCGGTGCAATGTGCATGCGTTGGTCAGGGCATAAACTCTTTATACAGTGGTAGTACTCGAGAGTACAGTTACATAAACACACATGCCACAGAGGAGAGTGGAAAGAGAGGGAAAGCAGAGTTGAATCTACAAAGGAGCAGTGCATAAAACCCATTAGGCTCTATAAAAACACAGTGAACACGACAGCTCCTACATTAGGCTCTAAGTCTAATGTGTTCAAACGGTATGCGCCCCACAGCCTTGGGGAGGCTACAGCTGCTGGAGTATGTCTGTGGTACTGAATGACTGAATGGACGTTTTTGCATTCACCACCAGTCCTTGCCTATATGCTTTTCAGTTTCTCTATCTGTGTCCATCTCTCTTTGTTGTGAATGACGTAACAGCAGAGCTGTGCATTCCCACCCGAGACTGTAGGGCAGCCTGTAGGGCAGCCTACACACACACACACACACACACACACACACACACACACACACACACACACACACACACACACACACACACACACACACACACACACACACACACACACACACACACACACACACACACACACACACACACACACACGCCTCTGACTAATGCCTCACAATTAAAGTGCATAACACTGACTGACATCACTCACTATTCACTGGTTTTAGGGAAATGTGCCTAACAACTGGCCATTACTGAATCAGTGGACACATTCACACATTTTTAAAGCATCATGATGCATCAGGTAGATCATGTCCTACATTATCATCATCATAATGAAATGTTAGGACCTATATAGATCCTCTACTTGTTAACGTACATAGAGCATACTACACTACATACAATGACAGTCGTTCCTGGAATAGAACATATCTAGGCCTAAATAAATAAAGTATATGTTCCAAAATATGATCTAAACTAGTATTCACAGGTTCATCTATAACAATTATCTACATGACATTGGCAACAAATATCAATGACTACATCATATAGGCGAAAATATATATTCACTCATTTGGAGTTTGATACGTTTCTAGCAAACTAGATATTTTGGGGGGTTATGCTAATTGTGTCCAGCTAGCTCATTCTGCATTTATGCCATGTCATTGAATGTGACTAGAGAATTGCCTTCCTGTGGGAATGGGATGGACGAAGCTCATGGTATGCAGTTCTTAATTGCCACATAACGTTAGCTAAACCTATTAAGATACTTGTTTTGATGAGTAATATTGGCCTAACTAGCTAGCTAGCTATAATAGTTAAAAAGCCACGGCATTTATGTAAATTATGAACGTCAAGCACATTCTATAGACTGTCAACTACACGTGTAATCTAAAATAACAGTCACTGTGGGATTGGTTTGATACAGCACTTGATTTTGCCAGGATTCATGCAGAGCTAGCTAGCCTGACTTGACATCTACAGTAGATAGCTAGCGCGTAGCTAGCTGCTAGCAAATATTACCTGTAATATGACAGAAGGCCGTTGCTAAGGACGAACCACCGGCGTTGGTAGCCCTTCAAGTAGTTTGTCCATTTATACAGCCAGCCTTTGTAGGTATCAGACCCCGCAGGTTGCCCCCCTGAAGAAGTAGGGGAAGGCAAACTCTTCACCGGTTCACTCATTTGCCCCACTGTCAGCGGTAGATGGAGTCAGAGCAAAGGAATCAACACAGCTGTAGGTAGCTCTGTGTGGAGGGACGATACAGCTAGCTAGCTTGCCTATGATTCATAGTACGAAAGACCAACACCGCACCTGTTTTACCCATCATGTAACGTTAACGCCGATGAGGTAACCCACTGTAATAGCTATTACTCGTTCAGCTAGATGGGGGGGTTACCACAGGGATGGAGAGCGTGTTTAACCTTCTCCCTCTAACCTAGTTGAGCATTCAGCACGGGTCCTGATGAGAGGAAGGGGAGCGTGTGACGCAAATAGTGGATGGGGAGTCGACTCAAAAATAATCGATTCCCCGACTCCTTGACCGTCGATTCCCGTTGTCGACTTTCATTTATGGGTATCAAACTTCGATTGCGCTAGGAATCGACTCCTCAACTCCTAACATTCTTTATTTTTGCAACGAATGAAACTATTTACCGTAGTCTACTTCGAGAACACAAACTCTAGCATCTTTCACAGCAAAGAAAAAGCGAGCTAGTGATGGAGAGAGCGAAAAGGGAGGGGCACAGCCAGGAATGTCAGCTGAGCTATTCTACGCACAAGAGCACAAGAGCGAAGACCAAACACACACTCGTTTTTTTATAGCGAAGATGAAGTGGAGCAGGCGAAAGAGAGAGAGGATCGGGGCAGGACGGGAGACAGCCAGAGCCCGAGGGAGAGAGAGGATCGGGGCAGGCAGGGAGACAGCCAGAACTGTGCGCATAGTCTATATCTTGGTAATCTGTATCTAGCAATGCTTCGTAATTTAAAGTATATATTCGTCTATCGATGAGTATTGCTAAGCTATCCTTCATAGTGCCAGTGAATTGAAGTTGAACATCTCCAAATGCATCAGTTTAATTATGCCTAAATGTGCAATAAAAGTCATTGTCTATATCTTATTTGATGAAACCCCCTCTAAACTTTTTTGGAAATGACAAGTTCACTTTCTCGTCCATTAAACACAGCCAGGTGCAAATACGGTTCAGCAGCTCAAATCAACAGGATGTGGTGCATTGTTATTAGGAATGACGTTTACTATGGAGGGATCTCTAAAATAATGAATATAAGCACACTTCATCAATTTAAATATAATGGGGAGACCTATACATTTAGCAGCCAAGCAAGAGTTGGTCAGTGTAGCCTATTATCGTCTAGACATGGCGTTGAAATATATTCACGCCTACAATAAAAACATCCAGGCTTCCATCATAAGGGTCAAAACATTTTTAAGTAAGAATGACAGGGGGCAGTAGGGAAAACGAATCATGTGTGAAACATCCTCTGAAATATGTACATACTTGGATAATAAATACAAAACCAAAAGTGTGCAACACCAAGAGTGTGCTGCATCATCCCATGGGATCTGTCATAGGCAGCACCATTTGGGCTCCCGAGGCATCACTAAAGACCCTAGTTCAATTCCAGGCTCTATCACAACCGGCAGTGATTGGAAGTCCCATATGGCGGTGCACAATTGGCCCAGCGTTGTCTGGGTTAGCGTTTGGCCGGGGTAGGCGTCATTGTAAATAAGAATGTCTTCTTAACTGACTTGCCTAGTAAGATAAAGGTTCAAAATCATTCTCATGTCAGTCCTCTAGAATGCAAATGTCTTCCCAATAGGACTCTGTAATAATGAGATGGTTATCAATGAAATTGATTTATGAAGCCCTTCTTACATCAGTTGATATCACAAAGTGCTGTACAGAAACCCAGCCTAAAACCCCAAACAGCAAGCAATGCAGGTGTAGAAGCACGGTGACTAGGAAAAACTCACTAGAAAGGCCGGAACCTAGGATGAAACCTAGAGAGGAACCAGGCTATGAAGGGTGGCCAGTCCTCTTCTTGCTGTGCCGGGTGGAGATTATGACAGAACATAGCCAAGATGTTCAAATGTTCATAGATGACCAGCAGGGTCAAATAATAATAATCACAGTGGTTGTAGAGGGTGCAACAGGTCAGCACCTCAGGAGTAAATGTCAGTTGGCTTTTCATAGCCGATCATTCAGAGTATCTCTACCACTCCTGCTGTCTCTAGAGGGTTAAAAACAGCAGGTCTGTGACAGGTAGCACGTCCGGTGAACACGTCAGGGTTTGATAGCCGCAGGCAGAACAGTTGAAACTGGAGCAGCAGCACGACCAGGTGGACTGCGGACAGCAAGGAGTCATCAGGCCAGGTAGCCAACCCAGACAAGAAGATCATGTCAGTGACTCAACCCATTCAAGTGAAGCACCCCTCCTAGGGACGCACCCCTCCTAGGGGCACCAGTAAGCCAGTAATAGGGTTTGAGGCAGAGAATCCCAGTGGAGAGAGGGGAATCGGCCAGGCAGAGACAGCAAAGGCGGTTCGTTGCTCCAGTGCCTTTCCGTTCACCTTCACACTCCTGGGCCAGACACACAATCATAGGACCTACTGAAGAGATGAGTCTTCAATAAAGACTTAAAGGTTGAGACCGAGTCTGCGCCTCTCACATAGATAGGCAGACCATTCCATAAAAATGGAGCTCTATAGGAGAAAGCCCTGCCTCCAGCTGTTTGCTTAGAAATTCCAGGGACAGTAAGGGGGCCTGCGTCTTGTGACTGTAGCGTATATGTAGGGATGTACGGCAGAACCAAAACGGATAGATAGGTAGGAGCAAGCCCATGTAATGCTTTGTAGGTTAGCAGTAAAACCTTGAAATTACCCCTTGCCTTAACAGGAAGCCAGTGTAGAGAGGCTAGCACTGGAGTAGTATGATCACATTTTTTGGTTTTAGTCAAAATTCTAGTAGCTGTGTTTAGCACTAACTGAAATGTATTTATTGCTTTATCCGGGTAGCCGGAAAGTAGAGCATTGCAGTAGTCTAACCTAGAAGTGACAAAAGCATGGATTAATTTTCCTGCATAATTTTTGGACAGAAAGTATCTGATTTTTGCAATGTTACGAAAAAAGCTGTCCTTGAAACAGTCTTGATATGTTCGTTCAAAGAGAGATCAGGGTCCAGAGTAATGCCGAGGTCCTTCACAGTTTTATTCGAGACGACATCAAGATTAATTGTCAGATTCAACAGAAGATCCCTTTGTTTCTTGGGACCTAGAACTAGCATCTCTGTTTTGTCCGAGTTTAAAAGTAGAACATTTGCCGCCATCCACTTCCTTATGTCTGAAACACAGGCTTCCAGGGAGGGCAATTTTGGGGCTAAACCATGTTTCATCGAAATGTGTCATCCGCATAGCAGTAAAAGTTAACATTATGTTTCCGAATGACATCACCAAGAGGTAAAATATATAGTGAAAACAATAGTGGTCCTAAAACGGAGCCTTGAGGAACACCGGAATTTACAGTTGATTTGTCAGAGGACAAACCATCCACAGAGACAAACTGATATGTTTCCGACAGATAAGATCTAAACCAGGCCAGAACTTGTCCATTTAGACCAATTTGGGTTTCCAATCTCTCCAAAAGAATGTGGTGATCGATGGTATCAAAAGCAGCACTAAGGTCTAGTAGCATGAGAACAGATGCAGAGCCTCGGTCTGACGCCATTAAAATGTCATTTACCACCTTCGCATGTGCAGTCTCAGTGCTATAATGGGGTCTAAAACCAGACTGAAGCATTTTGTATACATTGTTTGTCAGCAATAGCTTTTTCCCAAAATTTGAGAGGAATGGGAGATTCGATATAGGCCAATTGTCATGCAGGTGAATGAGGACCCAAAAGCGACTTGGCGAAAACAGAGTATTTAATCCAGAATAAACTTTACAAAACAAAAAGCATAATACTACACGTAAAGACGAGAACAGACTGGAGACTTGATCGAGAACTGCAGGTTGCCTCGGGAAGGCACTTGAACCTAGCAGACTCAGACACCTGCTCACCACGCAGCATCTGAGGGAAACACGACACGACAGGGCAAAACATAGACACAGCACGGTGAATTATATATGAGGATCCGACAGGGCAGGTACGGGAAACAAGGAGAGAAATAGGGACTCTAATCAGGGAAAAGGATCGGGAACAGGTGTGGGAAGACTAAATGATGATTAGGGGAATAGGAACAGCTGGGAGCAGGAACGGAACGATAGAGAGAAGAGAGAGCGAGAGAGTGAGAGAGGGAGGGGGAGAGAGAGGGATAGAAAGAGGGAAAGAACCTAATAAGCCCAGCAGAGGGAAACGAATAGAATGGGAAGCACAGGGACAAGACATGATAATAAATGACAAAACATGACAGTACCCCCACTCACCGAGCGCCTCCTGGCGCACTCGAGGAGGAATCCTGGCGGCAACGGAGGAAATCATCAATGAGTGAACGGTCCAGCACGTCCCGAGACGGAACCCAACTCCTCTCCTCAGGACCGTAACCCTCCCAATCCACTAAGTATTGGTGACCCCGTCCCCGAGAACGCATGTCCATGATCTTATGTACCTTGTAAATAGGTGCGCTCTCGACAAGGACGGGAGGGGGGAGGGAAGACGAACGGGGTGCGAAGAAAGGGCTTAACACAGGAGACATGGAAGACAGGATGGACGCGACGAAGATGTCGCGGAAGAAGCAGTCGCACAGCGACAGGATTGACGACCTGGGAGACACGGAACGGACCAATGAACCGCGGAGTCAACTTACGAGAAGCTGTCGTAAGAGGAAGGTTGCGAGTGGAAAGCCACACTCTCTGGCCGCAACAATACCTAGGACTCTTAATCCTGCGTTTATTGGCGGCTCTCACAGTCTGTGCCCTGTAGCGGCAAAGTGCAGACCTCACCCTCCTCCAGGTGCGCTCACAACGTTGGACAAACGCTTGAGCGGAGGGAACGCTGGACTCGGCAAGCTGGGAAGAGAATAGAGGAGGCTGGTAACCCAGACTACTCTGAAACGGAGATAACCCGGTAGCAGACGAAGGAAGCGAGTTGTGAGCGTATTCTGCCCAGGGGAGCTGTTCTGCCCAAGACGCAGGGTTTCTGAAAGAAAGGCTGCGTAGTATGCGACCAATCGTCTGATTGGCCCTCTCTGCTTGACCGTTAGACTGGGGATGAAACCCGGAAGAGAGACTGACGGACGCACCAATCAAACGACATTACTCCCTCCAAAACTGTGACGTGAATTGCGGGCCTCTGTCTGAAACGGCGTCTAACGGGAGGCCATGAATTCTGAACACATTCTCGATAATGATTTGTGCCGTCTCCTTAGCGGAAGGAAGTTTAGCGAGGGGAATGAAATGTGCCGCCTTAGAGAACCTATCGACAACCGTAAGAATCACAGTCTTCCCCGCAGACAAAGGCAGACCGGTAATGAAGTCTAGGGCGATGTGAGACCATGGTCGAGAAGGAATGGGGAGCGGTCTGAGACGACCGGCAGGAGGAGAGTTACCCGACTTAGTCTGCGCGCAGTCCGAACAAGCAGCCACGAAACGGCGCGTGTCACGCTCCTGAGTCGGCCACCAAAATCGCTGGCGAATAGACGCAAGAGTGCCTCGAACACCGGGATGACCAGCTAACTTGGCAGAGTGAGCCCACTGAAGAACAGCCAGACGAGTGGAAACAGGAACGAAAAGGAGGTTACTAGGACAAGCGCGCGGCGACGCAGTGTGCGTGAGTGCTTGCTTAACCTGTCTTTCAATTCCCCAGACTGTCAACCCGACAACACGCCTGTCATGTTTGTCATTTATTATCATGTCTTGTCCCTGTGCTCCCCATTCTATTCGTTTCCCTCTGCTGGTCTTATTAGGTTCTTTCCCTCTTTCTATCCCTCTCTCTCCCCCTCCCTCTCTCATTCTCTCGCTCTCTCTTCTCTCTATCGTTCCGTTCCTGCTCCCAGCTGTTCCTATTCCCCTAATCATCATTTAGTCTTCCCACACCTGTTCCCGATCCTTTCCCCTGATTAGAGTCCCTATTTCTTCCTTTGTGTTCCGTTCCTGTCCTGTCGGTTCCTTGTTTAGAATTCACCGTGCTGTGATTGTGTATCGCCCTGTCCTGTCGTGTTTTTGCCTTCATCAGATGCTGCGTGTGAGCAGGTGTCTCTGTCAGCTACGGCCTGCGCCTACCCGAAGCGACCTGCAGTCTGTGGCCGCTTCTCCGGTTATTCCCTGTTTGGACATTTCCTGTTAAGGATTCAGGATTTGTCGTTTTCTGTTTGGACTTGAATAAACTCTGTTTCTGTTAAGTCGCTTTTGGGTCCTCTTTCACCTGCATGACAGAAGGAACCGACCAAGGAATGGACCCAGCGACTTCAGACGCTCGTTACACTGCCGTCGAGATCCAAGGAGCCATGCTCGGCAGACACGAGCAGGAATTGTCTGCTGCTCGCCATGCCGTGGAGAACCTGGCCGCTCAGGTTTCCGACCTCTCTGGACAGTTCCAGAGTCTACGTCTCGTGCCACCTGTTACTTCCTGGCCTGCCGAGCCTCCAGAACCTAGGGTTAATAACCCACCTTGCTACTCCGGGCAGCCCACTGAGTGCCGCTCCTTTCTCACGCAGTGTGAGATTGTGTTCTCTCTCCAACCCAACACATACTCTAGAGAGAGAGCTCGGGTGGCTTACGTCATTTCACTCCTTACTGGCCGGGCTCGAGAATGGGGCACAGCTATCTGGGAGGCAAGGGCTGATTGCTCTAACAAGTTCCAGAACTTTAAAGAGGAGATGATTCGGGTTTTTATAATTATTATAATTATAATCTCTACCCGGCACAGCCAGAAGAGGACTGGCCACCCCACATAGCCCGGTTCCTCTCTAGGTTTCTTCCTAGGTTTTGGCCTTTCTAGGGAGTTTTTCCTAGCCACCGTGCTTTTACACCTGCATTGTTTGCTGTTTGGGGTTTTAGGCTGGGTTTCTGTACAGCACTTTGAGATATCAGCTGATGTACGAAGGGCTATATAAATAAATTTGATTTGATTTTGATTTGATTTGATTTGATTTGATTTGATTTGATTTGATTTGATTTGATTTGATTTGATTTGATTTGATTTGATTTGATTTGATTTGATTTGATTTGATTTGTTTTTGACCGTTCAGTTTTTGGTGGGGAGGCTTCTAGGGCCCTGGCTTCCTTATGCCAAGGTGAACGGTCCATAACGGATTATTCTATTGAGTTTCGCACTCTTGCTGCCTCTAGTGAGTGGAACGAGCCGGCGCTGCTCGCTCGTTTTCTGGAGGGACTCCACGCAGTGGTTAAGGATGAGATTCTCTCCCGGGAGGTTCCTTCAGATGTGGACTCTTTGATTGCTCTCGCCATCCGCATAGAACGACGGGTAGATCTTCGTCACCGGGCTCGTGGAAGAGAGCTCGCATCAACGGTGTTTCCCTGCTCCGCATCGCAACCATCTCCCTCCTCTGGCTTTGAGACTGAGCCCATGCAGCTGGGAGGGATTCGCATCTCGACTAAGGAGAGGGAACGGAGGATCACCAACCGCCTGTGCCTCTATTGCGGAGTAGCTGGACATTTTGTTAATTCATGTCCAGTAAAAGCCAGAGCTCATCTGTAAGCGGAGGGCTACAGGTGAGCGCAACTACTCAAGTCTCTCCATCAAAATCCTGTACTACTTTGTCGGTCCATCTACGCTGGACCGGTTCGGTGCTACATGTAGTGCCTTGATAGACTCTGGGGCTGAGGGTTGTTTCATGGACGAAGCATGGGTTCGGAAACATGACATTCCTTTCAGAGAGTTAGAGAAGCCTACGCCCATGTTCGCCTTAGATGGTAGTCATCTTCCCAGTATCAGATTTGAGACACTACCTTTAACCCTCACAGTATCTGGTAACCACAGTGAGACTATTTCTTTTTTGATTTTCCGTTCACCGTTTACACCTGTTGTTTTGGGTCATCCCTGGCTAGTATGTCATAATCCTTCTATTAATTGGTCTAGTAATTCTATCCTATCCTGGAACGTTTCTTGTCATGTGAAGTGTTTAATGTCTGCCATCCCTCCCGTTTCTTCTGTCCCTACTTCTCAGGAGGAACCTGGCGATTTGACAGGAGTGCCGGAGGAATATCATGATCTGCGCACGGTCTTCAGTCGGTCCCGAGCCAACTCCCTTCCTCCTCACCGGTCGTATGATTGTAGTATTGATCTCCTTCCGGGGACCACTCCTCCTCGAGGTAGACTATACTCTCTGTCGGCTCCCGAACGTAAGGCTCTCGAGGATTATTTGTCTGTGTCTCTTGACGCCGGTACCATAGTGCCTTCTTCCTCTCCGGCCGGGGCGGGGTTCTTTTTGTTAAGAAGAAGGACGGTACTCTGCGCCCCTGCGTGGATTATCGAGGGCTGAATGACATAACGGTTAAGAATCGTTATCCGCTTCCCCTTATGTCATCAGCCTTCGAGATTCTGCAGGGAGCCAGGTGCTTTACTAAGTTGGACCTTCGTAACGCTTACCATCTCGTGCGCATCAGAGAGGGGGACGAGTGGAAAACGGCGTTTAACACTCCGTTAGGGCATTTTGAGTACCGGGTTCTGCCGTTCGGTCTCGCCAATGCGCCAGCTGTTTTTCAGGCATTAGTTAATGATGTTCTGAGAGACATGCTGAACATCTTTGTTTTTGTCTATCTTGACGATATCCTGATTTTTTTCTCCGTCACTCGAGATTCATGTTCAGCACGTTCGACGTGTTCTACAGCGCCTTTAGAGAATTGTCTCTACGTAAAGGCTGAGAAGTGCTCTTTTCATGTCTCCTCCGTTACTTTTCTCGGTTCCGTTATTTCCGCTGAAGGCATTCAGATGGATTCCGCTAAGGTCCAAGCTGTCAGTGATTGGCCCGTTCCAAGGTCACGTGTCGAGTTGCAGCGCTTTTTTAGGTTTCGCTAATTTCTATCGGCGTTTCATTCGTAATTTCGGTCAAGTTGCTGCCCTCTCACAGCTCTTACTTCTGTCAAGACGTGTTTTAAGTGGTCCGGTTCCGCCCAGGAGCTTTTGATCTTCTAAAAGAACGTTTTACGTCCGCTCCTATCCTCGTTACTCCTGACGTCACTAGACAATTCATTGTCGAGGTTGACGCTTCAGAGGTAGGCGTGGGAGCCATTCTATCCCAGCGCTTCCAGTCTGACGATAAGGTTCATCCTTGCGCTTATTTTCTCATCGCCTGTCGCCATCTGAGCGCAACTATGATGTGGGTAACCGTGAACTGCTCGCCATCCGCTTAGCCCTAGGCGAATGGCGACAGTGGTTGGAGGGGGCGACCGTTCCTTTTGTCGTTTGGACAGACCATAAGAACCTTGAGTACATCCGTTCTGCCAAACGACTTAATGCCCGTCAAGCTCGTTGGGCGTTGTTTTTCGCTCGTTTCGAGTTTGTGATTTCTTACCGTCCGGGTAGCAAGAACACCAAGCCTGATGCCTTATCCCGTCTGTTTAGTTCTTCTGTGGCTTCTACTGATCCCGAGGGATTCTTCCTTATGGGCGTGTTGTCGGGTTAACAGTCTGGGGAATTGAAAGACAGGTTAAGCAAGCACTCACGCACACTGCGTCGCCGCGCTTGTCCTAGTAACCTCCTTTTCGTTCCTGTTTCCACTCGTCTGGCTGTTCTTCAGTGGGCTCACTCTGCCAAGTTAGCTGGTCATCCCGGTGTTCGAGGCACTCTTGCGTCTATTCGCCAGCGCTTTTGGTGGCCGACTCAGGAGCGTGACACGCGCCGTTTCGTGGCTGCTTGTTCGGACTGCGCGCAGACTAAGTCGGGTAACTCTCCTCCTGCCGGTCGTCTCAGACCGCTCCCCATTCCTTCTCGACCATGGTCTCACATCGCCTTAGACTTCATTACCGGTCTGCCTTTGTCTGCGGGGGAAGACTGTGATTCTTACGGTTGTCGATAGGTTCTCTAAGGCGGCACATTTCATTCCCCTCGCTAAACTTCCTTCCGCTAAGGAGACGGCACAAATCATTATTGAGAATGTATTCAGAATTCATGGCCTCCCGTTAGACGCCGTTTCAGACAGAGGCCCGCAATTCACGTCACAGTTTTGGAGGGAGTTCTGTCGTTTGATTGGTGCGTCCGTCAGTCTCTCTTCCGGGTTTCATCCCCAGTCTAACGGTCAAGCAGAGAGGGCCAATCAGACGATTGGTCGCATACTACGCAGCCTTTCTTTCAGAAACCCTGCGTCTTGGGCAGAACAGCTCCCTGGGCAGAATACGCTCACAATTCGCTTCCTTCGTCTGCTACCGGGTTATCTCCGTTTCAGAGTAGTCTGGGTTACCAGCCTCCTCTGTTCTCATCCCAGCTTGCCGAGTCCAGCGTTCCCTCCGCTCAAGCGTTTGTCCAACGTTGTGAGCGCACCTGGAGGAGGGTGAGGTCTGCACTTTGCCGTTACAGGGCACAGACGGTGAGAGCCGCCAATAAACGCAGGATTAAGAGTCCAAGGTATTGTTGCGGCCAGAGAGTGTGGCTTTCCACTCGCAACCTTCCTCTTACGACAGCTTCTCGTAAGTTGACTCCGCGGTTCATTGGTCCGTTCCGTGTCTCCCAGGTCGTCAATCCTGTCGCTGTGCGACTGCTTCTTCCGCGACATCTTCGTCGCGTCCATCCTGTCTTCCATGTCTCCTGTGTTAAGCCCTTTCTTCGCACCCCCGTTCGTCTTCCCTCCCCCTCCCGTCCTTGTCGAGAGCGCACCTATTTACAAGGTACATAAGATCATGGACATGCGTTCTCGGGACGGGGTCACCAATACTTAGTGGATTGGGAGGGTTACGGTCCTGAGGAGAGGAGTTGGGTTCCGTCTCGGGACGTGCTGGACCGTTCACTCATCGATGATTTCCTCCGTTGCCGCCAGGATTCCTCCTCGAGTGCGCCAGGAGGCGCCGGTGAGTGGGGGTACTGTCATGTTTGTCATTTATTATCATGTCTTGTCCCTGTGCTCCCCATTCTATTCGTTTCCCTCTGCTGGTCTTATTAGGTTCTTTCCCTCTTTCTATCCCTCTCTCTCCCCTCCCTCTCTCACTCTCTCGCTCTCTCTTCTCTCTATCGTTCCGTTCCTGCTCCCAGCTGTTCCTATTCCCCTAATCATCATTTAGTCTTCCCACACCTGTTCCCGATCCTTTCCCCTGATTAGAGTCCCTATTTCTTCCTTTGTGTTCCGTTCCTGTCCTGTCGGTTCCTTGTTTAGAATTCACCGTGCTGTGATTGTGTATCGCCCTGTCCTGTCGTGTTTTTGCCTTCATCAGATGCTGCGTGTGAGCAGGTGTCTCTGTCAGCTACGGCCTGCGCCTACCCGAAGCGACCTGCAGTCTGTGGCCGCTTCTCCGGTTATTCCCTGTTTGGACATTTCCTGTTAAGGATTCAGGATTTGTCGTTTTCTGTTTGGACTTGAATAAACTCTGTTTCTGTTAAGTCGCTTTTGGGTCCTCTTTCACCTGCATGACAACGCCCATAAGGAAGAATCCCCTCGGGATCAGTAGAAGCCACAGAAGAACTAAACAGACGGGATAAGGCATCAGGCTTGGTGTTCTTGCTACCCGGACGGTAAGAAATCACAAACTCGAAACGAGCGAAAAACAACGCCCAACGAGCTTGACGGGCATTAAGTCGTTTGGCAGAACGGATGTACTCAAGGTTCTTATGGTCTGTCCAAACGACAAAAGGAACGGTCGCCCCCTCCAACCACTGTCGCCATTCGCCTAGGGCTAAGCGGATGGCGAGCAGTTCACGGTTACCCACATCATAGTTGCGCTCAGATGGCGACAGGCGATGAGAAAAATAAGCGCAAGGATGAACCTTATCGTCAGACTGGAAGCGCTGGGATAGAATGGCTCCCACGCCTACCTCTGAAGCGTCAACCTCGACAATGAATTGTCTAGTGACGTCAGGAGTAACGAGGATAGGAGCGGACGTAAAACGTTCTTTTAGAAGATCAAAAGCTCCCTGGGCGGAACCGGACCACTTAAAACACGTCTTGACAGAAGTAAGAGCTGTGAGAGGGGCAGCAACTTGACCGAAATTACGAATGAAACGCCGATAGAAATTAGCGAAACCTAAAAAGCGCTGCAACTCCACACGTGACCTTGGAACGGGCCAATCACTGACAGCTTGGACCTTAGCGGAATCCATCTGAATGCCTTCAGCGGAAATAACGGAACCGAGAAAAGTAACGGAGGAGACATGAAAAGAGCACTTCTCAGCCTTTACGTAGAGACAATTCTCTAAAAGGCGCTGTAGAACACGTCGAACGTGCTGAACATGAATCTCGAGTGACGGTGAAAAAATCAGGATATCGTCAAGATAGACAAAAACAAAGATGTTCAGCATGTCTCTCAGAACATCATTAACTAATGCCTGAAAACAGCTGGCGCATTGGCGAGACCAAACGGCAGAACCCGGTACTCAAAATGCCCTAACGGAGTGTTAAACGCCGTTTTCCACTCGTCCCCCTCTCTGATGCGCACGAGATGGTAAGCGTTACGAAGGTCCAACTTAGTAAAGCACCTGGCTCCCTGCAGAATCTCGAAGGCTGATGACATAAGGGGAAGCGGATAACGATTCTTAACCGTTATGTCATTCAGCCCCGATAATCCACGCAGGGGCGCAGAGTACCGTCCTTCTTCTTAACAAAAGAACCCCGCCCCGGCCGGAGAGGAAGAAGGCACTATGGTACCGGCGTCAAGAGACACAGATAAATAATCCTCGAGAGCCTTACGTTCGGGAGCCGACAGAGAGTATAGTCTACCCCGAGGAGGAGTGGTCCCCGGAAGGAGATCAATACTACAATCATACGACCGGTGAGGAGGAAGGGAGTTGGCTCGGGACCGACTGAAGACCGTGCGCAGATCATGATATTCCTCCGGCACTCCTGTCAAATCGCCAGGTTCCTCCTGAGAAGTGGGGACAGAAGAAATGGGAGGGATGGCAGACATTAAGCACTTCACATGACAAGATACGTTCCAGGATAGGATAGAATTACAAGACCAATTAATACAAGGATTATGACATACTAGCCAGGGATGACCCAAAACAACAGGTGTGAAAGGTGAACGAAAAATCAAAAAAGAAATAGTCTCACTGTGGTTACCAGATACTGTGAGAGTTAAAGGTAGTGTCTCAAATCTGATACTGGGAAGATGACTACCATCTAAGGCAAACATGGGCGTAGGCTTGTCTAACTGTCTGAAAGGAATGTTATGTTTCCGAACCCATGCTTCGTCCATGAAACAACCCTCAGCCCCAGAGTCAATCAAGGCACTGCATGTAGCACCCGAACCGGTCCAGCGTAGATGGACCGACATAGTAGTACAAGATCTAGATGAAGAGACCTGAGTAGTAGCGCTCACCAGTAGCCCTCCGCTTACTGATGGGCTCTGGCCTCTTACTGGACATGAATTAACAAAATGTCCATCAAATCCGCAATAGAGGCACAGGCGGTTGGTGATCCTCCGTTCCCTCTCCTTAGTCGAGATGCGAATCCCTCCCAGCTGCATGGGCTCAGTCTCAGAGCCAGAGGAGGGAGATGGTTGCGATGCGGAGCAGGGAAACACCGTTGATGCGAGCTCTCTTCCACGAGCCTGGTGACGAAGATCTACCCGTCGTTCTATGCGGATGGCGAGAGCAATCAAAGAGTCCACACTGGAAGGAACCTCCCGAGAGAGAATCTCATCTTTGACCACTGTGTGGAGTCCCTCCAGAAAACGAGCGAACAGCGCCGGCTCGTTCCAGTCACTAGAGGCAGCAAGAGTACGAAACTCTATAGAGTAATCCGTTATGGATCGATCACCTTGGCATAGGGAAGCCAGGACCCTAGAAGCCTCCCCACCAAAAACTGAACGGTCAAAAACCCGAATCATCTCCTCTTTAAAGTTCTGGTAATTGTTAGAACAATCAGCCCTTGCCTCCCAGATAGCTGTGCCCCACTCTCGGGCCCGGCCAGTAAGGAGTGAAATGACGTAAGCAACCCGAGCTCTCTCTCTAGAGTATGTGTTGGGTTGGAGAGAGAACACAATCTCACACTGGGTGAGAAAGGAGCGGCACTCAGTGGGCTGCCCGGAGTAGCAAGGTGGGTTATTAACCCTAGGTTCTGGAGACTCGGCAGGCCAGGAAGTAACAGGTGGCACGAGACGAAGACTCTGGAACTGTCCAGAGAGTCGGAAACCTGAGCGGCCAGGCTCTCCACGGCATGGCGAGCAGCAGACAATTCCTGCTCGTGTCTGCCGAGCATGGCTCCTTGGATCTCGACGGCAGTGTTACGAGCGTCTGTAGTCGCTGGGTCCATTCCTCGGTCGGATCCTTCTGTCATGCAGGTGAATGAGGACCCAAAAGCGACTTGGCGAAAACAGAGTATTTAATCCAGAATAAACTTTACAAAACAAAAAGCATAATACTACACGTAAAGACGAGAACAGACTGGAGACTTGATCGAGAACTGCAGGTTGCCTCGGGAAGGCACTTGAACCTAGCAGACTCAGACACCTGCTCACCACGCAGCATCTGAGGGAAACACGACACGACAGGGCAAAACATAGACACAGCACGGTGAATTATATATGAGGATCCGACAGGGCAGGTACGGGAAACAAGGAGAGAAATAGGGACTCTAATCAGGGAAAAGGATCGGGAACAGGTGTGGGAAGACTAAATGATGATTAGGGGAATAGGAACAGCTGGGAGCAGGAACGGAACGATAGAGAGAAGAGAGAGCGAGAGAGTGAGAGAGGGAGGGGGAGAGAGAGGGATAGAAAGAGGGAAAGAACCTAATAAGCCCAGCAGAGGGAAACGAATAGAATGGGAAGCACAGGGACAAGACATGATAATAAATGACAAAACATGACACCAATAGTTTCTATATTTATTGGGTCAAGGTTTGGCTTTTTCAAGAGAGGCTTTATTACTGCCACTTTTAGTGAGTTTGGTACACATCCGGTGGATAGAGAGCCGTTTATTATGTTCAACATAGGAGGGCCAAGCACAGGAAGCAGCTCTTTCAGTAGTTTAGTTGGAATAGGGTCCAGTATGCAGCTTGAAGGTTTAGAGGCCATGATTATTTTCATCAATGTGTCAAGAGATATAGTATTAAAAAACTTGAGTGTCTCCCTTGATACTAGGTCCCAGCAGAGTTGTGCAGACTCAGGACAACTGAGCTTTGGAGGAATATGCAGATTTAAAGAGGAGTCTGTAATTGGCTTTCTAATAATCATTATCTTTTCCCTAAAGAAGTTCATGAATTTATCACTGCTGAAGTTATCACTCAATTGCACTCCACACTGTCCTTTCCCACCTGGACAAACGGAACACCTATGCTGTTCATGGACTACAGCTCAGCGTTCAACACCATAGTGCCCACAATGCTCATCACTTTGCTAAGGACCCTGGGACTAAACACCTCCCTCTGCAACTGGATCATGGACTTCCTGACGGGCCACCCCCAGGTGGTAAGGATAGGTAACACCACATCTGCCATGCTGATCCTCAACACTGGGGCCTCTCAGGGGTGCGTGCTTAGTCACCTCCTGTACTCCATGTTCACCCACAACTGCGTGGCCAAGCACGACTCCAACACCATCATTAAGTTTGCTGACGACACAACAGTGATCACAGACAACGATGAGACAGCCTATAGGGAGGTCACAGACCTGGCAGTGTGGTGCCAGGACAACAACCTCTCCCTCAACGTGAGCAAGACAAAGGAGATGATCGTGGACTACAGGAAAAGGAGGGCCGAACACGGCCCCCATTAACATCAACAGGGCTGTAGTGGAGCGGGTCGAGAGTTTTAAGTTCCTTGGTGTCCACATCACCAACAAACTATCATGGTCCAAACACACCAAGACAGTCGTGAAGAGGGAACAACAACAGCTTTTCCCCCTTAGGAGACTAAAAAGATTTGGCATGGGTCCCCAGATCCTCAAAAAGTTAAACAGCTGCACCATCGAGAGCATCCTGACTACTTGGCATCCAATCATAAGGTGCTACAGAGTGTAGTGCGTACGGCCCAATACATCACTGGGGCCAAGCTTCCTGCCATCCAGGACCGATATACTAGACGTGTCAGAGGAAGGCCCAAAAAATGTCAAAGACTCGTCACCCAATTCATAAGACTACCGCACGGCAAGTGGTACTGGAGCGCCAAGTCGAGGTCCAAAAGGCTCCTTAACATCTTCTACCCCCAAGCTATAAGACTGCTGAACAATTAACCAAATCGCAACCCAGACTATTTACATTGATCCCCCCTTTATTTTTTACACTGCTGCTACTTGCTGTTTATTATCTATGCATTGTCACTTTACCCCTACCTTCATGTACAAATTGCCTCGACTAACCTGTGTCCCCGCACATTGACTCCATACAGCCTCGTTATTTAATTTTGTGTTGCTTTTCATTTTTATTACTTTAGTTTATTTAGTAAATATTTTCTTAACTCTATTTCTTGAACCTCGTTTTTGGTTTTGGGCTTGTAAGTAAGCATTTCGTAAGGTCTACACCTGTTGTATTTGGCGCATGTGACAAATAATTTGATTTGGTTTGTCTGTATCCTTTTCGGTGTGTTTTGGGAGTCAAGCAAGAGTAGTGTAACGGTTCTCCTCGTCATCTGAGGAAGAGTAGTCAAGATCGGACCAAAATGCAGCGTGGTATGTGTCCATGTTAATATTTAATAAATCAACTGAACACTGAATAACAAAACTACAAAGAGATTGAAAGAAAAAGACCTTGAAGGTGAAATACAAACACAGAACAGAAAATAATCACACACAACTCAAAAGTGAAACCAGGCTACCTAAATATGTTTCTCAATCAGGGACAATGATAAACAGCTGCCTCTGATTGAGAACCATACCAGGCCAAACACAGAAATCCCAAAACATAGAAAAAGGAACATAGACAACCCACTCAACTCACGCCCTGACCGTACTAAAACAAAGACATAATAAAAGAACTAAGGTCAGAATGTGACAAGTAGACTCCTTTCGACTACAGTCACAGGAGTCGGAGTCGACTGCAAAAATCTTGGAGTTGTATGTCGAACACTGGTATAATAAAAATTCCAACCTAAATTAAGCTGTGTGATAAACAACTAAATTCCAGTCACATTTCGGCAAAATTAAGGATACTGCATTCATTGCTTCAAATGAAGAAAATCAACCATGACAAGAATGCTTTATTGCATTTCCAGTGTATGAAGCATGATGTCGCCATAGGATAAGAGGAATCAATATATGTAGCCTACAACTCATTTGAGTAAGCATATGCCTAGGATCCCAACCTGGTCTCAGAGCATTTCATATGATTCTTTACGTAAAATCAGGGACACTCCACTTCAAAGGGAAAGGGAAAGGGGGTACCTAGTCAATTGTACAACTGAATGCATTCAACTGAAAAGTGTCTTCCATTTAGTATGATATGTTAAGTTTTGTATGATATGTATTAATTTGTGGATGTTCATCACTCATTCCGTATGATATATTCCTACTTAAAATTCGTATTATGTGTTATGAAAATGCAAAACATACAATATTTTAAGAATTTGAAAAATGTACAATATGTTCAGATTTCTAGCTAGGTTGCTACGGGTTAGGGTTAAGTTTAGTAGTTAGGTTAAATGGTTAAGGTTCGGGATAGCTAAAAAGGTTAAGGTTAGCTAACAGGCTAAGTAGTGCCAAAGTAGCTTGAAAGTAGTTGAAAAGTTGCTAATTAGCACAAATGCTAAAGTTGTCCGTGATGAGGTTCAATCTCACAAGCTTTGTGTTGCTAGATGTTCACGTTATACGCCCACCCATTAACCATCAGTCTTATTTAAGTGTACCAAATGCAACATATCATACTAAATGGAGTGGCCCGGATTTAAAACATAATAAAACTAAATGCTCTGAGACCAGGTTCTGCATAAATTCTGCATAACTATTACACATCCAGTCCATAGAGAGCTCATAACCAGTTAATCCACAATATTCCATTAAATCTTGAGTGAAAAAAATTATAATTCCATTACTAAACCAGTAATACCAACCTATCCTTTTCCGATAAAAGATAAAACCAGTGACTACATTTTACTTTTTTTTATTCAACATTGTCAGAGAAGGGAGGGCATAAAAGGTTTAAAAAACATTTGCTTATCACAAGGTTTCACAAAAAACTAATCTCCCACAATTTATCTGTACATGAGACTGCATGTATTTGCCAACAGTTCACAAAATGTTCAACCAGATCCCCAACATTTTTAAATAACACTACTGGTATAAAATAAGAAGGTTGCTGATGTTTAACTACCAAGACATCAAATTCTTACCATTAACCATTTACAAATATTGAGTTACAAGTTGAAAAGGTTAAAAAAATGTAACCTGTATGATATGAGAAATTATGCAAGCGTTGCATCCTTCAGTAGGGACGGTCTCTGCTGTCCTGGCAATGGTCTCCCCTGGAGAGGGAATAAACATTTCTGTTAACACATTTGTCCGACTTATTAACCTACATCTTTCTGAACCTATTTTGTATTTTCCTTTTTGTTCACAACTGTGCAATCGAGTCAGGACTGCTTACAGTGCTATCAATGCCATGCAAAACATTCAAAACTCTATGAGGGGGTAAAATGTGAGAAGCCCAAGTGTCCATTAGAAGCTGGCTTGTTTGATGGGAGCTAGCTGAGGATGTGGATAATTCTTTACTCACTTAATTTCCACCAACTTGCCGGAGTGTCCCATTCCCACCCTGCCTCGGCCGCCCATGTCATCCATGGGAGGGCCACCATGGACCCTGCCTCCGAAGCCTCCTCTTTCCATGCCACCACGTCCTCTGAATCCACCCCCACGATCACCACCCCTGCCTCCATGGTCCATTCCTCCACGCCCGCGCATGCCTGGGCCACCCCTACCATAGTCACCACCTAGGGACATGACAAAGAGAATGCGTTGGTTGGAAGGAAGACAATTTACAGCCTTTGAAGACATGCTCCGGTACTTTGGCGACACGTAAGAATTTTTGTAACCTCCCACTTTTGGATGGAGGTGTCACTGTGTACAGTTGTGGCCAAAAGTTTTGAGAATGACACAAATATTAATTTCCACAAAGTTTGCTGCTTCAGTATCTAGATATTTTTGTCAGATGTTACTATGGAATACTGAAGTATAATTACAAGCATTTCATAAGTGTCAAAGTCTTTTATTGACAGTTACATGAAGTTGATGCAAAAAGTCAATATTTGCAGTGTTTACCCTTCTTTTTCAAGACCTCTGCAATCCACCCTGGCATGCTGTCAATTAACTTCTGGGCCACATCCTGACTGATGGCAGCCCATTCTTTCATAATCAATGCTTGGAGTTGGTCAGAATTTGTGGGTTTTTGTTTGTCCACCCGCCTCTTGAGGATTGACCACAGGTTCTGGGGAGTTTCCTGGCCATGGACCCAAAATATCAATGTTTTGTTCCCCGAGCTACTTAGTTATCACTTTTTTCTTATGGCAAGGTGCTCCATCATGCTGGAAAAGGCATTGTTCGTCACCAAACTGTTCCTGGATGGTTGGGAGAAGTTGCTCTCGGAGCATGTGTTGGTACCATTCTTTATTCATGGCTGTGTTCTTAGGCAAAATTGTGAGTGGGCCCACTCCCTTGGCTGAGAAGCAAACATGAATGGTCTCAGGATGCTTTACTGTTAGCATGACCCAGGACTGATGGTAGCGCTCACCTTGTCTTCTCCGGACAAGCTGTTTTCCGGATGCCCCAAACAATCGGAAAGGGGATTCATCAGAGAAAATGACTTTACCCCAGTCCTCATCAGTCCAATCCCTGTACCTTTTTGCAGAATATCAGTCTGTCCTTGATGTTTTTCCTGGGGAGAAGGGGCTTCTTTGCTGACCTTCTTGACACCAGGCCATCCTCCAAAAGTCTTCGCCTCACTGTGCGTGCAGACGCACTCACACCTGCCTGCTGCCATTCCTGATCAAGATTTGTACTGGTGGTGCCCCGATCCCACAGCTGAATCAACTTTAGGAGACGGTCCTGGCCCTTGCTGCACTTTCTTGGGCGCCCTGAAGCCTTTTTCACAACAATTGAACTGCTCTCTTTGAAGTTCTTGATGATCCGATAAATGTCCTTGCCTGTGAAGCCCTTTTTGTGCAAAGCAATGATGACAGCACATGTTTCCTTGCAGGTAACCATGGCTGACAGAGGAAGAACAATGATTCCAAGCACCACCCTCCTTTTGAAGCTTCCAGTCTGTTATTCGAACTCAATCAGCATGACAGAGTGATCTCCAGCCTTGTCAACACTCACACCTGAGTTAAAGAGAGAATCACTGACATGATGTCAGCTGGTCCTTTTGTGGCAGGGCTGAAATGCAGTGGAAATGTTTTTTGGGGATTCAGTTCATATGCATGGCAAAGAGGGACTTTGCAATTAATTGCAATTCATCTGATCACTCTTCATAACATTCTGGAGTATATGCAAATTCACGTCATACAAACTGAGGCAGCAGGCTTTGTGAAAATTCATATTTGTGTTCTCAAAACTTTTGGCCTCGACTGTAGTTCATACATGTATCATCTATGAGCAGAATGACTGTCTTACCTCAATTAGCCCCGAAATCCCTAGTTTGAAAGCAACTGTTTTCTGGATGCTGTGCAGTGCGATTTTCCATACATTTACCCCCACGTGGGCCAGCTCCCTAGCAATTTGAGTTGCAGCCAATGAACTTCAACCGGTTGTCATTTGAGTGACAGCTAGCAAGACGCACACACAGTGTTGCATGGTATACCAAAACCTCTGTACTTTTTTGATACTAGAACATAAAAAAATAGTTTTGGTACTTCTGTCAAATGTGTCTCACGGATCAAGCCTATCAGCTCAGCCGGTCCCTTATTGGGCAGGGCAAACCAGTTTTGTTGATTTTTGATACCATCAAAATAAAATCAACTGCAGCACATTGTTGGACTCATTCAGCAGTTTTTACCTGATTAAGTTCAATACCAATGGAAATGAATGTTGAAAGCTAAATTTATATTCCTAAATGCTGTGGCTGCTTTGTGTTGAGAAGACATTTTGACGAATAGCCCAATGCTAAAACACAGTTAACTTGTCCAACTCAACCAATATGCAGAAACAGTTTGTGATATATTGAAATCTAAACATAAAATGTACCATCTACACATGCATGTGCAACAATAGTAATCATATTACTTATATGTTTATGTTTTTTAAACAAACACCATATCTACACACCAAAAACCCTTGTTTGACAAGTGGCAATAAATCACTGAAATCGATTAAGGGGGGACAATTAGGTTGTATACGCTGTTGAAACGAACACACAAAAAAAGAAACTGGAGAAATATGTTTTTAAATGCGTCACTGGTTAGACAACAACCTGCAGAAGACAGATACATTTTGGAGTAATGCATTTTGATACAAGTGCTTCGCCAATGCGGTAAGTGTAATGTAACCACATTGGACTCTGGAGCAGTGAAAATGTGTTCTCTGAAGTGATGAATCACGCTTCACCATCTGGCAGTCCGACGGACGAATCTGGGTTTGATGGACGCCAGGAGAATGCTATCTGCCCGATTACATAGTGTCAACTGTAAAGTTTGGTGGAGGAAGAATAATGGCCTGGAGCTGTTTTTCATGGTTCGGGATAGGCCCCTTAGTTCCAGTGAAGGGAAACCTTAACGCTCCAACATACAATGACATTCTAGACGATTCTGTGCTTCCAACTTTGAGGCAACGGTTTGGGGAAATCCCTTTCCTGTTTCAGCATGACAATGCCCCTGTTCACAAAGAGGTCCATACAGAAATGGTTTGTTGAGATCAGTGTGGAAGAACTTGACTGGCCTGCACAGAGCCCTGAACCTCAACCCCATCGAACACCTTTGGGATGAATTGGAAAGCCGACTGCAAGCCCGACCTAAATTGGCCAACATCAGTGCCCGACCTCACTAATGCTCGTGGCTGAATTGAAGCAAGTCCCCGCAGCAATGTTCCAACATCTAGTGGAAAGCCTTCCCAGAAGAGTGGAGGCTGTTATAGCAGCAAAGGGTGGACCAACTCCATATTAAAGTCCATTATTTTGGAATGAGATGTTTGACAAGCAATCCACATACTTTTGGTCATGTAGTGTATAAGATCTCCTAATCCTGTGTTAACATCAGACCTTATTTTCAGCATTAATCCCAAAACCTATTCTTTCTACATTAATTTTCACCATAGGTGTGGTTGAATGAACCAGAGGTAACTCATTTTTAGTTTTTTAGGACTACAAGCTGGAAAACCGGCCACGTGAATAACGTTATTACTCGTTAAAGCGAGTGTATATATTTTTAAAGAAGCTACTTCTAATGGGTTCCTGAGTGGCGCAGTGGTCTAAGGCAGTGTATCTTAGTGCTAGAGGCGTCACTACAGACACCCTGGTTCAAATCCAGGCTGTATCACAACCGGCCATGATTGGGAGTCCCATAGGGCAGCGCACAATTGGCTCAGCGTCTGGTTTTGGCCGGTGTAGGCTGTCATTGTAAATAAGAATTTGTTCTTAACTGACTTTTTTTTGTTATGTCTTTGTTTTAGTACGGTCAGGGCGTGAGTTGGGTGGGTTGTCTATGTTCCTCTTTCTATGATTTGGGATTTCTGTGTTTGGCCTGGTATGGTTATCAATCAGAGGCAGCTGTCATTTGTTGTCCCTGATTGAGAAACATACCACACTTTTGAGTTGTGGGTGATTATTTACTGTTTAGTGTTTTTGTCTTTCACCTTACGGGACTGTTAGTTTGTTATTTATTGTTTTGTTAAGTGTTCTAGTACGTCATTAAAAGCTATGAACACTTACCACGCTGCGCATTGGTCCTCCTCTCTTTTTCCCAACGACGAATGTTACACTTGTTAAATAAATGTTGATCAGTACAATAAAATAGGTTGCAAATGGAAGGGAAACCAATTGTCACCTGTAGCCCCGTGAAAAAACAGCCAAAACAAGCTTGATAACTCAATTATTTCACCTTCCTATTAAATATGCATTCACCTGTAATGTGGATAGGCCTAGACTACATCTTGATTTACCCAGTTAATTAATAGCGATATACCATTCAAATAAATTACCATTACATTGTTATGTAGTTAGATTGTTTTTAACAAAGTCAAATGGATTGTATGATTGATTCATTAACGCATACATGGCTGTCTCAGAATTAAAAAAAAAATATATACACATTTTAATGTTGAACTCAAGATGCCCAACGATTAATCAGAGCAGTAGCTGAGTTTGTCTGGAAACTGCTATTCTGTGACTGGCTAATAAGTCTTTTTTCTTTGCTGTGTTACCGTGAAGGTATTGAGTATTGGGATACTAAACCTGGTATTGTGATAACATTAAACACACAGTAGAGCAAGAGAGTCAGTCACTAGCTTCATTAATAAGTGCACCGACGACATTATCCCCACAGTGACCATACTGTCATGCAGGTGAATGAGGACCCAAAAGCGACTTGGCGAAAACAGAGTCTTTAATCCAGTAAAGTAATTCTACAAACATAAGACATAATTCCACTCGTAATGACGAGAACAGACTGGAGACTCGATCAAGAACTGCAGGTTGCCTCGGGAAGGCACTTGAACCTAGCAGACTCAGACACCTGCTCTCCACGCAGCATCTGAGGGAAACACGACACGACAGGGCGATACACAGACACAGCACGGTGAACAATAGACAAGGATCCGACAGGACAGGAACGGAAAACAAGGGAAGAAATAGGGACTCTAATCAGGGGAAAAGATAAGGAACAGGTGTGGGAAGACTAAATGATTGATTAGGGGAATAGGAACAGCTGGGAGCAGGAACGGAACGATAGAGAGAAGAGAGAGAGGAAGGGAGAGAGAAAAAGGGGAACGAACCTAAAAAGACCAGTAGGGGAAAATGAACAGAGGGAAAAGCAAAATGACAAGACAATCTAAGACAAAACATGACAGTACCCCCCACTCACCGAGCGCCTCCTGGCGCACTCGAGGAGGAATCCTGGCGGCAACGGAGGAAATCATCAATGAGTGAACGGTCCAGCACGTCCCGAGACGGAACCCAACTCCTCTCCTCAGGACCGTAACCCTCCCAATCCACTAAGTATTGGTGACCCCGTCCCCGAGAACGCATGTCCATGATCCTACGTACCTTGTAAATAGGTGCGCTCTCGACAAGGACGGGAGGGGGGAGGGAAGACGAACGGGGTGCGAAGAAAGGGCTTGACACAGGAGACATGGAAGACAGGATGGACGCGACGAAGATGTCACGAAAGAAGCAGTCGCACAGCGACAGGATTGACGACCTGGGAGACACGGAACGGACCAATGAACCGCGGAGTCAACTTACGAGAAGCTGTCGTAAGAGGAAGGTTGCGAGTGGAAAGCCACACTCTCTGGCCGCAACAATACCTTGGACTCTTAATCCTGCGTTTATTGGCGGCTCTCACAGTCTGTGCCCTGTAACGGCAAAGTGCAGACCTCACCCTCCTCCAGGTGCGCTCACAACGTTGGACAAACGCTTGAGCGGAGGGAACGCTGGACTCGGCAAGCTGGGAAGAGAACAGAGGAGGCTGGTAACCCAGACTACTCTGAAACGGAGATAACCCGGTAGCAGACGAAGGAAGCGAGTTGTGAGCGTATTCTGCCCAGGGGAGCTGTTCTGCCCAAGACGCAGGGTTTCTGAAAGAAAGGCTGCGTAGTATGCGACCAATCGTCTGATTGGCCCTCTCTGCTTGACCGTTAGACTGGGGATGAAACCCGGAAGAGAGACTGACGGACGCACCAATCAAACGACAGAACTCCCTCCAAAACTGTGACGTGAATTGCGGGCCTCTGTCTGAAACGGCGTCTAACGGGAGGCCATGAATTCTGAACACATTCTCGATGATGATTTGTGCCGTCTCCTTAGCGGAAGGAAGTTTAGCGAGGGAATGAAATGTGCCGCCTTAGAGAACCTATCGACAACCGTAAGAATCACAGTCTTCCCCGCAGACAAAGGCAGACCGGTAATGAAGTCTAGGGCGATGTGAGACCATGGTCGAGAAGGAATGGGGAGCGGTCTGAGACGACCGGCAGGAGGAGAGTTACCCGACTTAGTCTGCGCGCAGTCCGAACAAGCAGCCACGAAACGGCGCGTGTCACGCTCCTGAGTCGGCCACCAAAAGCGCTGGCGAATAGACGCAAGAGTGCCTCGAACACCGGGATGACCAGCTAACTTGGCAGTGTGAGCCCACTGAAGAACAGCCAGACGAGTGGAAACAGGAACGAAAAGGAGGTTACTAGGACAAGCGCGCGGCGACGCAGTGTGCGTGAGTGCTTGCTTAACCTGTCTTTCAATTCCCCAGACTGTCAACCCGACAACACGCCCATAAGGAAGAATCCCCTCGGGATCAGTAGAAGCCACAGAAGAACTAAACAGACGGGATAAGGCATCAGGCTTGGTGTTTTTGCTACCCGGACGGTAAGAAATCACAAACTCGAAACGAGCGGAAAACAACGCCCAACGAGCTTGACGGGCATTAAGTCGTTTGGCAGAACGGATGTACTCAAGGTTCTTATGGTCTGTCCAAACGACAAAAGGAACGGTCGCCCCCTCCAACCACTGTCGCCATTCGCCTAGGGCTAAGCGGATGGCGAGCAGTTCGCGGTTACCCACATCATAGTTGCGTTCGGATGGCGACAGGCGATGAGAAAAATAAGCGCAAGGATGAACCTTATCGTCAGACTGGAAGCGCTGGGATAGAATGGCTCCCACGCCTACCTCTGAAGGCGTCAACCTCGACAATGAATTGTCTAGTGACGTCAGGAGTAACGAGGATAGGAGCGGACGTAAAACGTTCTTTTAGAAGATCAAAAGCTCCCTGGGCGGAACCGGACCACTTAAAACACGTCTTGACAGAAGTAAGAGCTGTGAGAGGGGCAGCAACTTGACCGAAATTACGAATGAAACGCCGATAGAAATTAGCGAAACCTAAAAAGCGCTGCAACTCGACACGTGACCTTGGAACGGGCCAATCACTGACAGCTTGGACCTTAGCGGAATCCATCTGAATGCCTTCAGCGGAAATAACGGAACCGAGAAAAGTAACGGAGGAGACATGAAAAGAGCACTTCTCAGCCTTCACGTAGAGACAATTCTCTAAAAGGCGCTGTAGAACACGTCGAACGTGCTGAACATGAATCTCGAGTGACGGTGAAAAAATCAGGATATCGTCAAGATAGACAAAAACAAAGATGTTCAGCATGTCTCTCAGAACATCATTAACTAATGCCTGAAAAACAGCTGGCGCATTGGCGAGACCAAACGGCAGAACCCGGTACTCAAAATGCCCTAACGGAGTGTTAAACACCGTTTTCCACTCGTCCCCCTCTCTGATGCGCACGAGATGGTAAGCGTTACGAAGGTCCAACTTAGTAAAGCACCTGGCTCCCTGCAGAATCTCGAAGGCTGATGACATAAGGGGAAGCGGATAACGATTCTTAACCGTTATGTCATTCAGCCCTCGATAATCCACGCAGGGGCGCAGAGTACCGTCCTTCTTCTTAACAAAAAAGAACCCCGCCCCGGCCGGAGAGGAAGAAGGCACTATGGTACCGGCGTCAAGAGACACAGATAAATAATCCTCGAGAGCCTTACGTTCGGGAGCCGACAGAGAGTATAGTCTACCCCGAGGAGGAGTGGTCCCCGGAAGGAGATCAATACTACAATCATACGACCGGTGAGGAGGAAGGGAGTTGGCTCGGGACCGACTGAAGACCGTGCGCAGATCATGATATTCCTCCGGCACTCCTGTCAAATCGCCAGGTTCCTCCTGAGAAGTGGGGACAGAAGAAATGGGAGGGATGGCAGACATTAAACACTTCACATGAAACGTTCCAGGATAGGATAGAATTACTAGACCAATTAATAGAAGGATTATGACATACTAGCCAGGGATGACCCAAAACAACAGGTGTAAAAGGTGAACGAAAAATCAAAAAAGAAATAGTCTCACTGTGGTTACCAGATACTGTGAGAGTTAAAGGTAGTGTCTCAAATCTGATACTGGGAAGATGACTACCATCTAAGGCAAACATGGGCGTAGGCTTGTCTAACTGTCTGAAAGGAATGTTATGTTTCCGAGCCCATGCTTCGTCCATGAAACAACCCTCAGCCCCAGAGTCAATCAAGGCACTGCATGTAGCACCCGAACCGGTCCAGCGTAGATGGACCGACATAGTAGTACAGGATCTAGATGAAGAGACCTGAGTAGTAGCGCTCACCAGTAGCCCTCCGCTTACTGATGAGCTCTGGCCTTTACTGGACATGAATTAACAAAATGTCCATCAAATCCGCAATAGAGGCACAGGCGGTTGGTGATCCTCCGTTCCCTCTCCTTGGTCGAGATGCGAATACCTCCCAGCTGCATGGGCTCAGTCTCTGAGCCAGGGGAGGGAGATGGTTGCGATGCGGAGCAGGGAAACACCGTTGACGCGAGCTCTCTTCCACGAGCTTGGTGACGAAGATCTACCCGTCGTTCTATGCGGATGGCGAGAGCAATCAAAGAGTCCACACTGGAAGGAACCTCCCGAGAGAGAATCTCATCTTTGACCACTGCGTGGAGTCCCTCCAGAAAACGAGCGAGCAGCGCCGGCTCGTTCCAGTCACTAGAGGCAGCAAGAGTGGGAAACTCTATAGAGTAATCCGTTATGGATCGATCACCTTGGCATAGGGAAGCCAGGGCCCTAGAAGCCTCCCTACCAAAAACTGAACGGTCAAAAACCCGAATCATCTCCTCTTTAAAGTTCTGGTAATTCTTTGAACAATCAGCCCTTGCCTCCCAGATAGCTGTGCCCCACTCTCGAGCCCGGCCAGTAAGGAGTGAAATGACGTAAGCAACCCGAGCTCTCTCGCTAGAGTATGTGTTGGGTTGGAGAGAGAACACAATATCACACTGGGTGAGAAAGGAGCGGCACTCCGTGGGCTGCCCGGAGTAGCAAGGTGGGTTATTAACCCTAGGTTCCGGAGGCTGGCAGGCCAGGAAGTAACAGGTGGCACGAGACGAAGACTCTGGAACTGTCCAGAGAGGTCGGAAACCTGAGCGGCCAGGTTCTCCACGGCATGGCGAGCAGCAGACAATTCCTGCTCGTGTCTGCCGAGCATGGCTCCTTGGATCTCGACGGCAGTGTTACGAACGTCTGTAGTCGCTGGGTCCATTCTTTGGTCGGATCCTTCTGTCATGCAGGTGAATGAGGACCCAAAAGCGACTTGGCGAAAACAGAGTCTTTAATCCAGTAAAGTAATTCTACAAACATAAGACATAATTCCACTCGTAATGACGAGAACAGACTGGAGACTCGATCAAGAACTGCAGGTTGCCTCGGGAAGGCACTTGAACCTAGCAGACTCAGACACCTGCTCTCCACGCAGCATCTGAGGGAAACACGACACGACAGGGCGATACACAGACACAGCACGGTGAAGAATAGACAAGGATCCGACAGGACAGGAACGGAAAACAAGGGAAGAAATAGGGACTCTAATCAGGGGGAAAAGATAAGGAACAGGTGTGGGAAGACTAAATGATTGATTAGGGGAATAGGAACAGCTGGGAGCAGGAACGGAAACGATAGAGAGAAGAGAGAGAGGAAGGGAGAGAGAAAAAGGGGAACGAACCTAAAAAGACCAGCAGGGGGAAAATGAACAGAGGGAAAAGCAAAATGACAAGACAATCTAAGACAAAACATGACACATACGTACATATCCTAACCAGAAGCCATGGATACAGGCAACATCCGCACTGAGCTAAAGGCTAGAGCTGCTGATTTCAAGGAGTGGGTCACTAACCCGGATGCTTATAAGAAATCCCTCGATGCCCTCCGATGAACCTTCACAGACAAAGCGTCAATACAGGACTAAGATCAAATCCTACTACACAGTCTCTGACACTCGTCAGATGTGGCAGGGCTTGCAAACTATCACAGATTACAAAGGGAAACACAGTTACAAGCTACCCAGTGACGCAAGTCTACCAGACAAGCTAAATGCCAGCAACACTGAACAATGCATGAAAGCACCCGCTGTTCCAGACGACTGTGTGATAACGCTCTCCATAGACGATGTGAATATGACCTTTAAAAAAAGTTAACATTCACAAGGCAGCAGTGCCAGACAGATTACCAGAACACATACTCAGAGCATTCACTGACCAGCTGGCAAGTGTCTTCACTGACATTTTCAACCTTTCCCTCATCCAGTCTAATACCCATGCTTCAAGCAGACCACCATAGTTCCTGTGCCCAAGAACACCAAGGTAACCTGTCTAAATGACCATTGCCCCATTGCACTCACATCTGTCGCCATGAAATACTTTGAAAGCTGGTCATGGCTCAAGTCAACACCATCATCCCAGACCCACTCCAATTTACATATCTCCACAGATTCACAGATGACGCAATCACTATTGCAGTCCACAATGCCCTTTCCCACGTGTACAAAAGGAACATTTACATTAGAATGCTGTTCATTGACTACAATTTTTGGGGATCACCTTTGGCTCATGGGTGCTACTTTCAGAACTACTGGCTAAAAAGTATACAAAAATACTAGAGAATATCTTTAACCTACTGGGGAGTAGTTTATCCTTGATGAAGTAAGAATTGTTAACAAAGCATTTACCTGGAGGGAGGAAACGTGGTGGTCCAAAGCCTTCTGGTTTGGGTGATTTACACTCCATTCTCCAGGAAAAGTTTTCATTACCACAGCCCCTGCGATCATAAGCCTCAGTCAGGACTACCCCAAACCATAGAGAAAGGGAGTCAATGACTCAACTATGAATGATTTTTTTCCTTTTGTTGTTAGTATTTACGCATTAGGGCATTCCCAGTCTCCTGCTCTCTGGTGCACGTTGGCCCCTGAGGGCCCACCTCTGCCCATGCCACGAGGACAACCCCTGAGGATAAAGCCTCCGCGCTCCCCATCTCGACCACGGCCCATCATTCCTGGCCCTGTGTGACCGGGGGAGGACAGTGTTCAGAATGTTACACTAAGTTAGAGATCTATCAACTTTAACCACCATCTACTAATTGCCAAGTATATGGCTCAAATGTATTTATGTACCAAGATATCCTAAAATGCTGAAACTGTTAGAGTAGGTTGGATATGTCCATTTCAGATGTGTGGAACAGGATTGGCAGATTCATCATGCTTCCCTTGTCACCCCTCATGGGCATGTCTCCTCGCATCATCACGTAATGGGCTTATGGCGAGCCTTCGACACCTTCAGCTTCTTTCCCTGAAAGTCTTTGCCTTGGTAGGATAACGGGAAGAGGTGCATATTCAATAAACATTCATAGAAAGAACATTGCCAAGACTATGCATGAAGCCCTATTGATTCTTATCAAGGGGCTATCAGAGGGCCTCCATTACTACCCAAAGTAAAATAGCAAAACGACACTCACCATCAAACCACGCCACTGCCACTTTGGCGCATGGGGGCTCCTCATAGCAGCGTACAACCGCCCTTTGGTTTCCCTGAATCTTTGTCTGTGTAGATGTTGATAGCAGGCAAACCTGTGCGCTTGTTGATGTGAAAGACAGAAACCAGTTAATCACCCAATTCATCTATCCCTTACTTTTCAAAAGTCTGTTATAACATTTAAGGAAGCTCTCCAAACTGTATCATAGTCAAGTACCAACCCTGATGATTCCACTGTGCTTGAAAAAGTCAGTGTTGCGTTCTCTGTCAGGCCAGTGATGTAAATGGTGCTGTTCTCAGTCATCCTGCTCCTCCGGGCGTCCCGTGGACAGAGTTAGGGCTGTTAAGCATTTTATTTTCACATTGATGCACACAAATCTGTTGCTGGGTTTGTTACATGGCATGCTGAACTTACCCATGTCTGGATCTGGTTTTGTTGCCCATCCACAAAGAGGAGAGAAGACAAGAGATCCAACATTAGTATGCACATTTGCCTGATCTACCCCATGCATGCAGCAGTTTGACTTTACCCAGGCGCACATGCTCCTCTGAGCCTTCCCTTTTGCTTATGATTATATTCCTGAAACCCAATGTATCATGAATAAAAAAAAGTGGTTCCAAAACCCCTGAACACACAAAACACCAAAGGGTGAAAAAGCCTAATTTGAAAGTTGTCGATCAAAAGACCACATTACTAAAGCAAGGACATATTTAGAAAAGTCTAATGGCTTGGGGTTGTATACCATGAACATATCAGTGGGAACACTGTACAACTTGGAAGTAATTGAGTGGACGCCAGACACTGAAAGATTGAAAATACCGTCAAAGCATCGTATGTGAAACACCCAAATGAACTGTCAATGTCATATCTGCTTTGTTTTCCCCCATTGGCTAGAAAATATTTAACGACAAGTAGAGAAAACTATCTAAACGTATAAGGTGGTCTAGTGTAGTGTGATATTGTAATTGTCATTAAACTCATTAAACCACCAGGCTTACTGAAGCCACCTCTGTCCCCAGCGATGCTGGGGGAATAAGCGTAGATATGGAGACAATTTCCCTTTAACAGACACTTTTGTGGGCACAGTTCTGAGTAGCTCTCATTTAAAACTCCCAAAACAGACTAACTTCGCTCTAAAGCCACTTTGAATCTTAAAAGGAACTAAAGATTCTTAAAAATGGGTAGGGGTCTATACAATGTTTGTGGTCTATGGGTTTGCTGAACACAATATTCTTTCTGAATGCAAAACTAGCATAACTTTATAGGAGTATCAATGTTTCGTATAACGGGGTGGCTTCAATCTTTATTACCTCTGGAGTAGAAAAGCCCCGACTTTTACAGAACAGGAAATATTGGAATTGTTTCAGATGCAGCTCAAGTTAAATACAAACTTCTCAGGCTTAGAGGACGAGGTCAATATACAAAGTAAAATTCACACTCCCCTTTCCCCACAAAATGCCATAACATGTATGTCAGTGTTCTGCTGAGGCCTTTACTATTCAGAGCTGTACCTGAGACAGTTGTTACAAAGAACTTGAATGATACATGCAGCCATTTCATGTAAAAATTTAGCCAATTAACACATTGTTTTACACAATTTGATTCAAGTTCTCTTCCCCACTACCAATAATTTATCAAATTACATTTGTTCAAAAACAGTGTTTTTGTCCTCTCGATGACATTGACAGACATTTGACACCACCGATTATGTCCCCTTTTCAAAAGGCTGCCGGCCCAGACTCAGAACTGAGAAGTGGTACTGTAAAAGTATTGGTGTGTTTACACGGCTCTCACTTTGTTACATGTAGCATAGAAATGTGACAAAGCATGTTAAAAGTGCACTTTAGCAATACATTAAGTTACCATTGCACACTTATTTGTTTCTTACCTATGTACCATTGCACACTTACTGTCATGTTTTGTCATAGATTGTCATGTCTTGTCCCGGTGCTCCCTCTTCTATTCGTTTCCCCCTGCTGGTCTTATTAGGTTATTTCCCTCTTTCTATCCCCCTCTCTCTCGCTCTCTCTCTCTATCGTTCCGTTCCTGCTCCCAGCTGTTCCTCATTCTCCTAACTACCTCATTTACTCTTTCACACCTGTCCCCTATTTTGCCCTCTGATTAGAGTCCCTATTTCTCCCTCTGTTTCCGCTTCTGTCCTTGTCGGATCATTGTTTGATGTTTGCTGTTCTGTGTCCTTGTTCCGCCCTGTCGTGTTTTTGCCTTCTTCAGATGCTGCGTGTGAGCAGGTATCTATATCAGCTACGGCCTGCGCCTTCCCGAAGCGACCTGTGGTCGCATCTCCAGTTGTTCCCCTCTACTGACTAGAGGATTTCAGTTTTCCTGTTTTGACTTTACCTGAGATAATATCCAGGATTATCGTTTTTGTTAAAGACTGGAATAAAGACTCTGTTTCTGTTAAGTCGCTTTTGGGTCCTCATTCACCAGCATAACACTTACTTGTTTCTTACCTATGCGTAAAAAGTGAATGCAATGCACTTGTGGATACTGGGGTAATTAAACCAATTATTTTAAAAGTTCAAACTAAGAAACTAAAAATGTGCTTCTGCTTTGACCAGTACAATAACCGCACGGGTAGAATCCATACATTTATACATGGCCTTGAAGTGACAAAGCAATGCATTCACCTTCTTTAAAAAAATAAAAATAAAATAATAATAATAATAACCTCCCAAATCTGAAAAGCTCTTCACAACGATTTATGGCTTTAGACCACTTCACTCTATAAATGTTTTATTGATATACCCATCTACTAATTAATATTATTAATACCTAACATGGCTAAATAATTGTTACTGTACGTTTTCAGGATTGGAGCGATACGTTCCCGAAGTGGATGCACGGCTCACACACTATTTATCTGTATTGTCTACATCTTGAATGTTTGTGAAGTCTTGATTGTGGTTGTTTGAAATGTCTTGTTAATTGGTGTTGGACCCCAGGAAGATTAGCTAGCGTTACAGCGTTAGCTAAATGGGGATCCTAATAAAAATCACACACACACAACTTTAGTATTGTATTACCTACTTAAAGGGGAAGTGCCAAAGTTGTAACACAAACGAAATACCTTTCAAATGTAGCCAGGGTTTATGCAGGAACCCTATAGCAATTATTTCCAGAATTAAAAAAATTAACCAGGGAACCCATAGACTACCTGAACCTCCCAAAATAAACAAAATCTCTGGTTCCATGACCTCACTATTTATTATCCCAACTGACTTTGGCTCCTTTTTAAAACATACTTCTACAGGCAAAAAAAACCTTCTACATCTCTCTGGGTAGCCAAACTGGTATTTCACTGACATAGTTCAGTTGAGTGTGTCTAAGTGGCCAAATTAGAAATGTTTGCCGATGGTCTTTAGCTTGTGGGTACCTTCTTACCTTTAGCCATACAGCCAATCAAAATGTTTTTATAAAGCACGTCTTACATCAACTGATGTTACAAAGTGCTGTACAGAAACCCAGCCTAAAACCCCAAACAGCAAGCAAATGCAGGTGTAGAAGCACTGTGGCTAGGAAAAACTCCCTAGAAAGGCCGGAACCTAGGAAGAAACCTAGAGAGGAACCAGGCTATGTGGGGCGGCCAGTCCTCTTCTGGCTGTGCCGGGTGGAGATTATAACAGAACATGGCCAAGATGTTCAAAAGTTCATACAGTTGAAGTCGGAAGTTTACATACACCTTAGCCAAATACATTTAAACTCAGTTTTTCACAATATTTGACATTTAATCCTAGTAAAATTCTCTGTCTTGGGTCAGTTAGGATCACAACTTTATTTTAAGAATGTGAAATGTCAGAATAATAGTAGAGAGAATGATTTATTTCAGCTTTTATTTCTTTCATTACATTTCCAGTGGGTCAGAAGTTTACATACACTCAATTAGTATTTGGTAGCATTGCCTTTAAACTGTTTCACTTGGGTCAAACGTTTCGGGTAGCCTTCCACAAGCTTCACGCAATAAGTTGGGTGAATTTCGGCCCATTCCTCCTGACAGAGCTGGTGTAACTGAGTCAGGTTAGTAGGCCTCCATGCTCGCACACGCTGTTTTCAGTTCTGCCCACAAATTTTCTATGGGATTGAGGTCAGGGCTTTGTGATGGCCACTCCAATACCTTGACTTCGTTGTCCTTAAGCCATTCTGCCAAAACTTTGGAAGTATGCTTGGGGTCATTGTCCATTTGGAAGACCCATTTCCGACCAAGCTTTAATGTCTTGAGAAGTTGCTTCAATATATCCACATAATTTTCCTACCTCATGATTTCATCTATTTTGTGAAGTGCACCAGTCCCTCCTGCAGCAAAGCATCCCCACAACATGATGCTGCTACCCCCCCCCCCCCCTTCGGCTTAAAAACCTCCCCCTCTTTCCTCCAAACATAACGATGGCCATTATGGCTAAAAAGTTATATTTTTGTTTCATCAGACCAGAGGACATTTCTCCTAAACATACGATCTTTGTCCCAATGTGCTGTTGCAAAACGTAGTCTGGCTTTTTATGGCGGTTTTGGAACAGTGGCTTCTTCCTTGCTGAGCGGCCTTTCAGGTTATGTCGATATAGGACTCGTTTTACTGTGGATATAGATAGTTTTGTACCTGTTTCCTCCAGCATCTTCACAAGGTCCTTTGCTATTGTTCTGGGATTGATTTGCACTTTTCACACCAAAGTACGTTCAGCTCAAGGAGACAGAATGTGTCTCCTTCCTGAGCTGTGTGGCCCCAGGGTGTTTATACTTGCTTAATGTTGTTTGTACAGATGAACGTGGTACCTTCAGGCGTTTGGAAATTGCTCCCAAGGATGAACCAGACTTGTGAAGGTCTACAATCTTTTTTCTGAGGTCTTGACTGATTTCTTTTGATTTTCCCATGATGCTAGAGGCAGTGAATTTGAAGGTAGACCTTGAAATACATCCACAGGTACAACTCCAATTTAGTCAATAAGCCTATCAGAAGCTTTAAAAGTCATGACATCATTTTCTGGAATTTTCCAAGCTGTTTAAAGGCACAGTCAACTTAGTGTATGTGAACCTCTTACCCACTGGAATTGTGATACAGTGAATTATAAGTGAAATAATCTGTCTGTAAACAATTGTTGGAAAAATTACTACACAAATTATATGTCCTAACCGACTTGCCAAAACTATAGTTTGCTAACAAGAAATGTGTGGAGTGGTTGAAAAACGAGTTTTATTGACTCCAACCTAAGTGTATGTAAACTTCTGACTTCAACTGTAAATATTTAAATCCTGTTAAATTTGTCTTGTCAGCAGTAGCACCTAACATTTTGCATTACAACAGTAAGACTAGTCATCAGTGAAAATGCTGACTTTTATTGTACAATCATTTCTGCATTGTTATTTGAAAAGTGCTCTGTGGCAATGTCGTTTGCAAAAATACATAATTGAGCTGTCATCTTTTATCTTCTCAGGAATGCCACATGTTGTATAATAACAGGAGAAACATCATGATCTACAAGTATACAATTCATTATACAGTACTATATGTCCAAAGCTGTCTTCACATGGATAAGCACTGTGAAAAGCTGTGCAATTAGCAGCCGTGGTATTCACATTTGTCATTATCGGTAAGAAATTGTTATGGCACTAGAAATCACGATATTTGATATGACCTCCTGTCCTTTATGTGTTGCTTCTATAACATGTTTTCTGTACTTTAAGGGATAAATATGAGTTTTAAGTAATAAATTAACAATAAAAAAACAATCTTTCCTACAAAAAGCTAATAAAATGGTTGGATCCACAAAATTAGCTTAATGTGGCCATTACATGAGATGCATCACTTACTCCAGAACAGTACAAAGTACTTATCAACAGACCTAGATGGACAGTTTTGAATCCCACTGTATTCAGGAATTGAGGTTAGCTGATGTGGACATATTTATGATGTAAGGCAGTCAATGCAGCCAATAGTGTCAAAAGCTGTATGCTGAAAAACTTTGCTACAAGTCATCCCAGCACTGCTCTGCAGTTTCTCCTCTTCATCAGTGTGCCATCTTGCTCTAACTCATAGCATCCTTCCTGGTACATGTTTTCCTGTTCAAATCCAGTGAATCTGGTTGTCGCTGGTCACAGTAAACCGTCCTGCTCAAAAACTGAGGGCAGAGTGGAGAAGTCGAAGGGGGAAAACTTGATACCTGTCCCATGATAGAACTTATTCTGGAACTCCACCCTAGGAAAGGAGAGAATTCACATACAGAATGTAAACAACCAGTATGAATGCATGTGTGAACACATTTCTAAGTGAATGATTCAAAGATACTGAATTATACTGAGTAGGTGACCGCTGGGGAATGAGAGAGCGTGTGAGAGTAGATGAGGGATTATTAACAGAGAGTAATTGATTGACTGGCTGAATGAGTCAGTCAGTAAGGCATCACGTAGTTTAGTATAAAGACCGACTCACCAGTGCAGCCGGAGGGCATGGAGGAAGGCTGAGAGCCCTTCCATGACCAGCAGGATGGACACAGTGAGCACAGCGAAAAGACTGAACACTGGTACCAGAAACAGCACCCCCAGTCTGGAGGTCATCCTGAGGCCCAGACGCATCACCATGGCCCACAGTACCTCCGAAAGCTCTGACAGACATATAGATGGACACACAGTAAGAGGAAGATGTATGGATCAATATCTGAACATAGAGACAGTAATTGATAGTAATTGCCCCCTTGTGGCCTTTTAAAGGTGTAGTGAGTCCGATACTTACGAGCATGGGCCAAACTGAGGGCCCAGAGACGTAGGTAAGAGGCCGTGTTGGAGATGCAACCCAGGCAATACTCTATGGTGTGGATGGCTTGGTGCAGGAATACATCCCCAAAGTCAAACTGAAAGATGAAAAACACATTGATTAGACAGAAACGCAACAGTGATGTACTCAAATGTGTATATGAGATGCACAGTTGTGGTTCTGACCTCCTTAGGCTGGGTCTCTCTGCTGGTCATGAGGTCATCCAATCCCTCTTCCTCATCATCATCGTATGCTGGTGCTTGGGACATATCATCCTCACTCACACGCCGAACTCTCTCATATCCCTAACAGACATTAAAATGTGCACCTATATTATTTACTGAAAACACATGGGTAACAAGCTCATACATGACTCTTTCCACCATACTCACCCTGCGCAATCGCAGGCCCTTCCCTCCACGGTGCAGCCAGTAGAGGTAGACTGGTTTTCCTAACAGCAGCACAGGCACAGACAGCAGAGCCACCACCACCAGGAAGACCTGCACCCCAGTCTGTGGATCAAAATACACACAGTCAAACACAGAGCCACATGGACAGATGGTCAAAAGAGACATTCAGAGATTTAGATACAGATGCTGAGAACCCCAGACTCCGCGGGGAAACTCAGAATCATGACCCCATCCCCAACACCCACCTGTCCAGGGTAGAGAGGGGTGTTGTCCTCTCCCTGCATGAGGAACATGTTGATAAAGTGGATGAGGATGCTGGGGGCCAGGCGGGAGTCACGTGCACCGAACGCCAGCCACTTGTAGAGGATCATGAAAACCAGGTAGCCAAAGAGACATAGCAGGAACAGCAACTCAGGGAGGAACAGCAGGTAGATGTTGAAATTATGTTTGAAGTGCCTGGATAAATGGAAGAGAATAGGGAAGGGGAGGAAAGGAAAGGACGGATTTACATTTAGAGAAGCCCTTTCTGAACATTTCAACTTGTGTGACTACTGTTAGGAACCACCAACTGCTCACTCACAGATGGTTGAAGACACTGAGCACAACCCCAAAGCTCATGTGCACGACCCCTATGATGACGGACATCTTCATCTTGTAGGAGTTCAGGAAGGACAGGCGATTCACTGCCATGTTCCATATCTGTGGGTGTGATACAAAGCATAACATGAACATAACGTCAGACAGTGCCAATCTCTGGGATTTGGGAGCAGTGATTTGGAAAGGCATGAGAAGGGACATGTGATTGTGGGTTTGTGTGTTTAGCATCTGAGAGCATTGCTTTGTGTCCGTGTGTCGTGTGTATGTATACTCACAGGATCGATGCCAAAGGGGTATGGCCCACTAAAGACACCAGTGACATTGGGATCAAGGGTGAGCAAAGCATTCGTTTGGAGAGTTTCATTCCTGGAATAAGAGGTGAATATGAGTACAATAACCTCAGTCAGCTACAGCTAAATTAAAACGATATGTTCACGTCGACAGGTACACTGGCCATCTATTCTGTGCATACTGTGCTTGGGAACGTAGTAATATGCATGTTTTTGTGTGTTCGTTTTGATCACTCACGTCCACTGCTGATCTGTGAACATAGCCCTAACACTCCAGCCTGAGCCAAATATGTTGAGTGACTTTGAGAAGCAGTCATTGTAGATCAGCCCCGTGTACACAGAGAAAAGGCCCATCATTAGTATGATATAACGTCCCTCGAAGAACACTGTCCAGATCTGAGGACAACACAGAAACCAAGACCAACATTCATGGCAGTTCATCAACATCAAGACAACTACAAAAACACAGTTCGAATTTGATAGAATTTACACTTAAAACGCTCTCACCTCATTATCAGAGCGCTTGCGCTTGTGGCTCTTCTCTTTCAACACCATCCACAGGGCAAAGCATGCCATGACCACACCATGACCAAGGTCCCCAAACATGACCGCAAACAGGAAGGGGAATGTAATGATGGTGTAGGGAACTGCCAAGCAGAGATACATTTAACATTTTAGTCATTAAGCAGACACTGTTATCCTGAGGGACTTACAGGAGCAATTAGGGTTAAGGGCCTTGATCAAGGGCACATTGATAGATTTTTCACCTAGTCGGATTGGGGATTGGAACCTGTAACCTTTCAGTTACTGGCCCAATGCTAAAAATGATCAGCATGGACAACTAGCTTTCATTTATTCCTATAACTGTGCTCAACCTGACTAGTCTGCATTACATGTATTCGTCCTCACGAAACCCAGACAAAAACGATTTGGGGGATTTTCATGAAATTTTATCCATACAATAGTCCTTTGGAGAAAGGATTGTTGACATATATTTTACATTTGTATTTAAAAGCCTAAATGAGAAATAATTACTCAAGGTTGGCGTATTTATGACCTTTTGGCTTTACCCATGCCTCCTTTCAGACACCATAATGTTTTATCTGTAGATGCTACATAGCAAAAATTGGGGTCATTGAAAATATGATACTGCCAAATTTTTGTATATATTGTTGACCATAATTACCTGTACTGGCATATCAAAGTTCCAGAGTGGGATCTCTGCTAGTTTTTAAATTATGGCCCATTTTATACAGAGAAATTGGCATAAACGACAATGTAACCAATCATAGCCCTCCTTTAACCTTTATCATTGCACACTCTGCAAATCACCAGCCGAGGGCGGCCATTTTGAAACTATTTTCACATTCATTCTGTTGGTAATGCATACAAATTGGATCATAACTCTAAAAGTAGGAATGATGATCCCACTCTGGAACTTTGATATGCCAGTAGAGTATATTATGTTCAACAATATATTGAATACTTTTCCAAATCAAAATGGGTATATTTTCAATATTCATGTTTATATTTCTCAATATTAATTAATGTAAAAAAAAAGGTTTTGAAATCAAAATACTACTCACATTACAGAGCAAGCGGTAAAGCTTCATATGACACCAATGTTTGCTTTGCAGCACCTACAGATGAAACACTATGGAGTCTTAAAGGAGGCCTGGGTAAGGCCAACATTGAATAAATATGCCAACTTCATTAAATAAGATAGATAAAAATATCAAATATATTTCAACAGTGCTTCCTCCAAAGGACACATTTCGTGAATATCCCAAAATCATGGTACAGTATTTTTTTGTCTGGGTTTCATGAGGAATCACTCAATAGTGCTCACCTGAGATTGCCTAAATGTTGTGTCTAAAGTGTTCCAAACTAGCCTACCTGTAGGTTTGTCTGTCGACTGCACAGGAGGTTAGGCACCTTAATTGGGGAGGACAGGCTTCTGGTAATGGGTGGAGCGGAATTAGTGGAATGCTTTCAAATACATCAAACACATGGTTTCCATGTGGTTGGTGCTATTCCATTGATTCCGTTCCAGCCATTACTATGAGCCATCCTTCCCTCAGCAGCCTCCACTGGTGTATTGAATCTGTACTCACCTGGACTAGCCTCCCTGTAGTCTCCAACCCCGTAAGCCTCCACAATACTCTGAAAGCCGGAGGTAAACTTGTTTGCTCTCAAGAGCGTAGGTGGTGTGTCGTTGCTTGGGATTCGGTTTACAAAGGATGGTACAGTGGCATCACCTTTTCTCTGAAAAGGGAAAATAGCATGTATTACATTTATACACACTACTGCCAGATTTGACAAAACAAACTACTGTATCTGTAGGACTATGGTATCCTCAACAGCCTCACTCACCGAGCCTTCCTCCAACGCACCCCGCAGGTTGGTCAGGTCATTGACAGGGCACCACACCTCAGCTATGAGACACTTGTTGGTGACGTCAAAGCTACTCAGGTTGAGGATGTGGTAGATGGCCTTCATCTTCTTCACTTGCACTACCCAGGTGAAGGCTGACTCTGAGGCCTTCTGCAGCCCCTGCCTCAGGTACTCCTCAGTGCGGTGTAGCACCTAGTGGTGCCAGGGGACAGTTAAAGATTTGACATGTTCAAGTATTTGCAAAAGGTCTTATAACTAGTGTCTATGCAAATGTGGAACATGGAGAGATGTCATCCAAGTATTATCTAGCCAACATCTATCATACATTGTTTAGGCCGTGCCTTTATAACATGACAGACAGACAGACAGACAGACAGACAGACAGACAGACAGACAGACAGACAGACAGACAGACAGACAGACAGACAGACAGACAGACAGACAGACAGACAGGCAGGCAGGCAGGCAGGCAGGCAGGCAGGCAGGCAGGCAGGCAGGCAGGCAGGCAGGCAGGCATGCATACATACATACATACATACATACATACATACATACATACATACATACATACATACATACATACATACATACATACATACATACATACATACATACATACATACATACATACATACATACATACATACATACATACATACATACATACATACATACATACATACATACATATGGGTAATGCCCTGTCAATTGCCCGCACATTGTTCAAGTCCAGGATGCGTGTCCTTAGGCTGTCCATTACATCTGCCCTCTCCTCGTCATTCTCAGGGTGGGGGTAAAGGTGACAGTGGTAACTGGAAGAAAAGGATACAAAAATATCACTGATACATATCAATGAGAGACACAGGCCTTAGAGATTAAGAAGTGTGCATGCAATGGATGATTTTGTGTTTTGTGCTGGCAAAAGCATAGATACCAATCGCAGATCTTTTGGACCTTCTGTCCAATCTGGTCTCCCCAGAATGAGATAAGGAACACAACATTTTTGCTGATCTCACCCTGTAAGGTACACACACAATACATATTATATGTGTCTTATCCCCCCCCCCCCCCAAAAAAAATGGCATGACGGTAGACATAGATTTCTGAAATCCGTATTGCTTTCTATTTCTACTCACCGTGTCCAGGTCAGCAAGGCTCTCGCCCAGCTCTGCATAGCTGAGGATAGTGTAGCCCTTACACACCCTCCACAACATGCGCTCAAATGCCTCCACCTTCACCCGGTGGATTAGGCCTGACACAAACCTACAGCCAAGAGGAAGACTTTACCACTCAGGACTCACCACTTACTCAAACTGACACTCAGTGACACATTATGTTTCTATTATACATGTTTGTCTGTGAAACTCACCCCAGCTTGGCTCCCAGTCTCTGCATGCCAGTGCAGCCTCCAGTGTCTGACTCAATGGATTGGAACTCTTCATACTGGGGGCCAAGGGCCTCATGCTGCATACAAGGAAAGGCCAGGTTTGCATGATCAACCCAAAAATACCAGTAGCCTTTGATTTGAAAAAAGGGTAAGTCTTAAAGTTGTACTTAAGTAGTTTATAAACTGTGAATTATTAGTTTATAGACCTTTTGTAAATCTGTAATAGCAAATATATTACGTAATGGTTGAAATTCATTGCTACACGTATTGTCAAGTGTAGCCTATTACAGAGATCATCAACTAGATTCAGCCGCGGGCCAATTCTTTGTGCAGCGGATGGTCGGGGTACCGGAACATAATGACAAATGATTTGTAGACTGCAATTTGACCGCAAGAAGCCTGAACAGATATAATATGTGACTAAAACATAATAATTGTGAACCTTGCTTACATTTGTGTACAATCACGTGTCTATTATGCATCGGAATACTTGGGAACAGATTTACAAAATAAAAATCACTTGGAGACGATTTCCTGGTGTTTTTACAGTCTTTTATGTCCAACATTGAAAATTCAACCAACATTAAAAAAATGTAATTCTCAGAAAACTTGGGGGGCGAATAAAAATACAATTTGCTGCCAGTTGGGGAACCCTGGCCTATAATCTACAAGATAAATAAAACATGCATCATTGGCTGTGGAATCACATGAACAAATGTTCATTGTTCAAAGTCAGGTGATACTCATGTGTGGTGATGAGGATATTCAATGCATGAAGAGAGGACAGAAAGACCCAATATATGGTGTCACAGTCAACTGACAGTTGTGTCTGGGAGGGCAATCGAGCAAAGGGTGAGTATGATAAGTGTATGTGTCACTTAAATGGCATTAGGCAGTTATGAGGCGAGGTTATGTGATAGTAATGTGTATGGTGGGAGTCATAGTTGTGTAAATAGACATGATGGCACTAACCCGGGAGCGGCTGTGTACGAAGGTGTGTGTGATCCTCAGCATGTGCGTGTACTCGGTCAGCTCCAGAAGATTCCGCTGCAGCTTCTCTTTGTTCCTGGCCACCTCGCTAAGCTCCACCTCCAGCCTTTGGAGCTGCTCCTGGGGGACCACAGCAGACAGACCACACACGGTCAACACCCCTTAACCACAGCAGACAGACCACACACGGTCAACACCCCTTGACCACAGTAATCATATGGGAATTAGTTCCCCTCAACCATTAATAACACACAATCAATACCCTAAATCAAACATTTATCAACTCTGCAATTCATCCACAGTGAATATCAACCATAGCACTCGTTTGTTACATGACAAACAGAATCTCAGACCTACCATGATTTCAAGGACATGTTTGGGGGGAGGGGCGACTGGACAGATTTCATCATCTTCTGGCACAGCAATATTTGCCTTTTGAATCTCCCTCAAAAGGTACCCTGTACAAAGAAAACAAAAAAATGATTTATTTATTTATTGTTTAATCAGATAAACAAACACTGACTGAGCACAAAAAAACACAATCATCATGGGGATCTGTTGAAACATCCAGAGTATTTACAGTTATAAAATCCAGACACGTTTGATCAAAACATAAAGAGGTCTTGCTAAAATTATCTGTAGAAGAACAACTGAGTTCTATATCTAGCACAAAGACAGTCTTTTACAGTGGAATGACTTGTAATTCAATCCCAATGCTTTGCTGTTACCAAAAGCAATATGTATTTCTCTGTAGAGGTAACCAGAGCTTGATCAAACCCCACCAGTAAATCAAAGGTACAGATGTAGGATCTTAATTTGATCACTCTTTTATTGTTGAGAATTTTCCTATACTGCAGGGAAGGCAAACTTGTAGTGTATTTTAGCTTTAAAAAGACTTCAAAGATTGTAATTTCCACTTTGAAATGTCAGACTTGTTTTGCCCTAATAAAAAATGTATCAATCCCTACAAAAATGTCCATTCATTATAATACACATAATAATTCACAGGATTATTATGGTGCAGCAGGTAGCCTGGTGGTTAGAGCGTTGGACTAGTAACCAAAAGGTTGCAAGATCAAATCCCTGAGCTGACAAGGTAAAAATATGTTGTTCTTCCCCTGAACAAGGCAGATAACCCACTGTTCCTAGGCTGTCATTGAAAATAAGAACTGACTTGCCTAGTTAAATAAAGGTCAACTAAAAAATGATGCAGGATTATTTTTCTGCTGTAGCAAACTGGCTAAAATTAGGATTCTACATTTGTATTGGTCTAGTGTCCATCTCATTGACCTCACCCAGAATTCTCTCCATCTCTTCACATCTCTTGATTTCGCTGACGAAGCGTCGCTGGAACAAGTTGACACTGGGGTTGATCTGAAACCAGAGGAGCACAGTGGTCAGTGACAATGCCAGTGGCCCAATGCTCACATCCTGGAGTTCATGAAATAGATTCCTTTCCAGTAGATGTTTTTGTGCAGAATGTATCATTTAAATATCAACATTTCATTTTGAAAGGTCCAAATCAATTTGCTTTTGAAATCTAGGTCAGGTCACAACAACGAAATTAAACAAACCCAGTGAGCAAGGTGCCTGGGTAACAGGTTTTTGGAGCCCCAGAATTATATAGACAACCAGACCATATGCAGTTGCATAGAGACCTCCATCATGACTACCAGACAATCACAGCATAGGGGGATATGTGATCAGATAAGGCTTTTATTGATTTACTTAATCAGTTTGTGCTACATTGTATATATATATATATTTACAAATAATTGATCCACGAGTAGCACATTAACTGGACTGATAGACACACTTAGGCATAACCCTGGGTGCACTGGTAGTCCGATGCAGACAGACAGACAGACAGACAGACAGACAGACAGACAGACAGACAGACAGACAGACAGACAGACAGACAGACAGACAGACAGACAGACAGACAGACAGACAGACAGACAGACAGACAGACAGACAGACAGACAGACAGACAGACAGACAGACAGACAGACAGACAGACAGACAGACAGACAGACAGACAGACAGACAGACAGACAGACAGACAGACAGACAGACAGACAGACAGACAGACAGACAGACAGACAGACAGACACACAGACACACACACACAAAGAACAGACATATAATTGACAACTGACAGACACTGGGTAGGCCTAACTAGCTGATATACACTATGCTTCTATTATTGCATTGCAAGTCTCCACATTTGCTCGACAGACAAGTGGAATAGCCTACTTACATCTCGAAACTCGACCAGACCCATTTCTCCAAGCTCACTTATGCAATCGTATGCTGAACCGGACTGAAGAAATAACTGCGCCAAGCACATCTCTTCACTTCGGAACACCGACCCCATCTTATCTGCCACCGGCACCTTGCTGACGAAATCTCCTCCGGCCTATTAATTCACTCTACGACAACTGTAGCAGTAGTTGCAGCCAATAAATCATACCAACGCGAAATCACAACTCTGCCGGTGTCTATAATGCCAAGCTTTGCAATAACGTTTCCGAAAATTAATATATTGTATCGAGTATGAGCTCTCAATATGGCAAAATTACTCTGCCTATTAACGGGTTAGTTATTTTACCGATAATAACGCTCGAGCTCTTACACTAGATCATTAGGTCCCCTAATTTGTAAGAAAACAAACAATACACCCTCACCCTTCTATCGCTTCGCACATATTTTATCGAGCGTGTCAGATAATACGCGTCATCCTGTGTCGCTATCACAAAGAGTCAACTCTATCCCCGTCGCAATGCTATGTGTAAGATTGCTCATTACGCAAAATAGAAAAGAAAAATATATTTCAGTCATGCCAGCAGACAATATGCAAAATTGTACATAAAAAGTACAAGTTAAAATGTGGGTAAGTATATAAATAAAATAATTTTCTTTAATCGCAGTATGTTGGATGCCTATATAGTCTGAGCGTGCCTGCAGGTTGCCAGATATTTGTATTTTAGTCCCCAAATTGAATTTTGACACCCGAGAATACGCAGCTATTACCAAAAGTGTATAAAGGTAGGGTATGGCCTACACCCACCGTCTATACACTCAAATAATAATACACTTTGATAGCGAAAGTACCAATAAGAAAATAACACATTATTTTCAATAAAGCCTATGACTCATAGGCTATGAGCCCTTGTGGCAATATATAAATAAACACACAGCCATTAGGCCTAGTACAGTCAATGTATGCTTCTATAACATTTCCAAAAACACAGAATTGTAGATTAAATCATATTTGAATGTGCATTTTTTCTGCTAGATTATATGGAGGGCGAAATTGCCTTACAGCCATTACTTAGTTTGGGGGTTTGGACCTTATCTGGCAACTAGAGCATCCTTTTATTTATTCAGTTCCATCATTCAAATTAGGGTGAACCATCTGCCCTTTCTTTGTGTGTGTAGGCCTGTATAAGGATTGTAGGTTGTGGTAGGTTAATAAATGCTGTCCAATTGTTTCTCTTTTTAAATCAAGTCAAGTGTCAAACTGTTTACTTACTGTGATCTTTTTGCTTTTTACATTTTCTTACCCACTTTGATCTCATCAGCACTCTGACTTAGTCGAGTGTATTGTGCAGTTTGTGTCATCATGGTCCTTTTGATCCCCTTCCCAATCCTTAACCCAAATAGCTTCGGATTCTTTTCAGTTAGGTAACATGCTCAACTTATGTGAATAAGGCAGGCCGGGTTCCTGACAACATCATAATAACAAGTGTCTTTTCTTTTGACTTTTCTCCTTGTTTATGCAGGGTTACCATGACATTATCAATATTATTAATGATGCTACTAACACTTACTAATGTAAACCATTCTAATTTAATGCGTAAGTGTTCACTAAATATATATTTTGTCTCTACACAGGCTTTGTTTCAACATTTGTGTATACAAATATTCTCAGTTCCGACAGCTTAAAAATCAGTAATATAACATGAAGATTGATGTCCAGTGTCCATCAATGATCCCTAACCAACTTGGCAGAACCTTTGCCAATAATGGATAAATGTTGCACCCCTAAGAGGTGTGCATAAAGATTCATGGCGGTTTGCTGCCAAATGTGCTTCCTCCAAGTATTGATTCAAGCAACACTTATGTGATCAAGATATCACAGGTTATTTATTTTTAATTAGAAAAATTTAACAAGGCAAACACCCATTCCCTCTAGCAACATCATCTCTTACATCAGTGGAGTACAGAACACAACACTGTGAAATATGGCATTCACTCAACACTTTGGCATTGGGACAAGAATAAGAAGTATAGCCAAGTTTATCCAAGAAATTAGGTACTTCAAGTGGAAATGAGTTTTGACAGATCAAAATGACTGACCACCACTGCAAACATAACCACTGCCCTGCATGTACAGGACCGTGAGTGGCTAAACGACACTGTTCAACATCTCATAAGGTCCTTTCCAGTCTGACATTGTCACCTGAGGCTCTGAGCCAGTCTATTGAGCTCCTGTGAGAGAGCAGTGACAGTTTCCAGGATCCTCTGCTTGTCTCCCTCCTCCAGCCGGGTCCCACAGCGCTGGGCAAACCTATCCGGGTGCCAAACAGTCTGCTGGCGCCTGAGGAGTTTACGGAACACTGGCATGTCTTTCCTATCTGCACCATGCAGCATCACCTCCACCATCTCCTCCACTGAGCCCTTTGGTGCCGGCCAGGGGATGTCCCGATAACTCAGTTTTGTTGTTGCCGCTGCTACAGTGTCAGTGTTGAATGTATCTGCACATCGCTCCTCGTAGCGCCGCTTCTTCCCCTGGCGCGTTTCCTCCTCTTTCCGTGCGGCACGTGCCAGGTACTCTTCATGCTCCCTCTGTAGCCTCTCATGCAGCTCTCTGTTAGCCCGATCCTCCTCATCCGCCTCTTTCTTCCTCTTCCCATGAAAACTTGAGGATGCCAGTCTTTGAGCCTCTGCATGCTGTTTAGTGACATACTCCTGTCTAATTCTATCTGCCCAGTCTTGAAAGTCCTCCTCATCGGTATCTTCCGCAAATAAATCATCTGCTGAAGAAAAAAACAAAACGTTTTTGACGATGTACAATGATTTAAATCAAATTATTAAAGAGTGAAATATTACCATCATATTGTCCAAATGTTTCAAAAAACTCATCCTGGCATTCCCCAAAGAGCTTCTCTTGCCACTCTTTCTCAGCGTCTGTCGCTTTTGAAGACTTTTCCCTAGGTGCAGTCTTTGGGAGAAAAGTAACATCAGAAACAGTTCTCAAGGATGTACACACCATACAATCATGTCATAGCTCTCTCCTAAAACACATATTACACATGCATATGGCAGAGACATTCATACCTTCTCAAATTTCATCCATTGCAGTAGGTCCCGAGGTGTAATTCCTGCATTATTTGGTGCAACCATGGCATCTGGGCAACTCTTTTGAAGGGGCAAGACGAGGTCATCATAGACTACATAATAATAAAAAATAAGGTTAGAATACATATTTAAAAAAAATATAAGGTTAGAAGGCATGTTATTATCCTAGCTGCTTCTTTTTGTTGTTAGTAATCACCTCTTTTGCCATGTTTCAGAGCCTTGTTAGCAGCAATGTGTAGGGGCGTGTCCCCTTTCTTGTCTTTCTGAAGGATGTTGGCTCCATACTTCAACAAAAGCCGAAGGATGGCGTCATCACGGAGCGAGCAGGCCAGGTGCAGGGGAGTCCTGCGCTTTTTACCCTGGGAGAAGTTGACGTCGAGGTCGGAGTGTTTCCGGAAGTAGGACTTCAGCTTCATCAAACTGCCATCTTCCACGTATTTTATCATCTTTTTCTGTTTACGAGTCGCCATGATCTCCCTCCGTATGGAGACTTACTCTACTTCTAATTTACTTCAACAAAGATTTAACAGCTGTAACAATACATATCTAGCAGCTTCCAAAGTTAGTTAACCAACAACAATCAATAACGTTAGCTAACGTTATAGGTTGTCATAAAAGAGCACAACGGGTGGCGTAATCCTATCTCCCGTCTTCGGTGCATACTAAAATGCTTTTGTCAGTTGATTAAGACAATTTCAATGTTTCGCAACCCCCATTAGTTAGCTAGCCTGTCGATTAGCTGATGTAACCTCGACCAAATTTGCGGAAACACGGACAAATAACAATGTAACACCGACGTCAATATGTTGTCCTGTCGTTAAATTCCCTTGTAATATTTATTCGGAGTCTTCTAGTTCCGGTTGGGTTGTAATTCCGAATTAAATCACTAAGTGGCAGTATACTGCTGTAGTACACATGGCTTTGACTTGCAATGCAGTTCATTTAAATCTTAAACCCTTGCATTTATTTATCGTGTTAAAAGTTTAAACCATTATTTCACCGAGTAAATAATGATTAAGCTAATATCTGATTTTATCGTAAGTGATCATACTTTTCTAGGTAGACAGAGTATAAGGAGAAGCAGGGGGTCGAGTAGGTGACCCCCTGTGCTGGTTTAGCAATGTGAATCATAGAAACATTGATTGATAATTTGTAGGAACTATACATCTAATCTAAAAATGACATAAAACAATATTACTATGGGATATGTTGCTATGGAGGTAAAGTTTGTTGAGAACGTGTGTTTTTTACTTTTAAATTGTAGGTTCCCTTACAAAAATAGTCCCACAAGATTTTCAGGGCCATTTTCCCTGTAGGACAACCTGCAGGATCCCTTCCTCATCCTTCATAGAGAATTTACTGTAGGACAATACACAGTTTCAAAAGAATGGACATAAAGCACAGGAAACCAGATAGCATGACAATGTTATTATTCAATGCCGCAACAAAGGATGAGTTTTATTGTCCATTTCATAAAAGATGATTCCTTGGAGAATCGCCTGCATGGCTGTCCAGTGCTGCTGCCTGTGTTAGTCAGTCTCACTGTTGTTCATAGGCTTGGTCTTAACTGGGGAGGAGATTAAAGAGATTAGATGGCCAGCGTTCACAGGATGTAATGGCAGAAACTGTATGTGTGCGTGTGTGTTACATGAGGAACAGTGACAAAGGAAATAACAAGTAACGGTTAGGTCATACTTACCAGAATCGTACTTACTATCATAAATCGTACTCAATGAAAAGGGTCGTACTTGGAACAGCAACAAATTTGATCGTTATTAAACATGGATATTAAGGCCAAATAGGCAATATTACTAATAGACTGTCAACTCAGTCACATAGGTAATGATTAGCCTATGTAATGATATAGGCCTACTATTAAACATGTTACAAAATAACACTGAAGACATAACTTCCTTTTTACTTTTATTAAATATTGATATTCTCTTGTCTCTCTTATGCCGAAAGAAAAAAAGCACAACTCTTTGGTCCAAACCAGGCAAATGGCATCATTGAAGTGACAACACTACAAAGCTCAGGTGTTGTGGAACCTTCCACACAAGGCTTGTTCCTTTCCAGATTAAAAAGTAGAAAAGCTGATCCCTAAGAAAAGTAGGAAGCAAAGCAAGGTGGTGTGGAACCTTCCACACAAGGCTTGTTCCTTTCCAGATTAAAAAGTAGAAAAGCTGATCCCTGAGAAAAGTAGGAAGCAAAGCAAGGTGGTGTGTTATTATAACTGAATGAAAGGGTAATTTAGGGAAACGTAAGCATTTTTGTCTGAAAAACACAGAAGAAAAATGTATATTAACACGCCACACACCTATACATTGACAAACTATGTAAACCTATACCTAATGTGAAGATTATGCTCATCTTTCACCGTTTCCCTCAGTGCTGCCCAAATAAAATACAAGCGTGTCGGTCGCATACACATATTTATCAGATGTTATTGCAGGTATAGCAAAATGCTTGTGTTCCTAGCGCCAACAGTGCAGTGATATCTAAAAATACACAACAATTACAGACAACTCTAAAAGTAAAATAAAGGAATTAAGAAATATAGAAATCTTAGGATGAACAATGTCAGAGTCCGGAGTATAAATATACATATTTTTTAAATCCTGTATTTAACTAGGGAAGTCAGTTAAGAACAAATTCTTATTTACAATGACGGCCTACCCCTACCTGGTCAAACCCGGACGACGCTGGGCCAATTGTGTGCCACCCTATGGGACTCCCAATCACAGCAGGTTGTGATACAGCCTGTAATCAACCCAGGGTCTGTAGTGATGTATTTTGCGCTGAGATGCAGTGCCTTAGACCGCTGCGACACTCTGTAGCTTAATATACAAAAGTATGTGGACACACATTCAAATGAGTGGATTCAACTATTTCAGTCACAACCGTTGCTGACAGGTGTATAAAAGAGCACACAGCCGTGCAATCTCCATAGATAAACATTGGCTGCTAATGGCCTTTCTGAAGAGCTCAGTGACTTTCAACGTGTCGCTATCATAGGATGCAACCTTTTCAACTATCTCAGTTCGACCTGGAGTTCCAGGTCTCCGGTAGCCTCTGGAACTGCCGATCTGCGGCCAACAAGGCAGAGTTCATCTCAGCCTATGCCTCCCTCCAGTCCCTCGACTTCTTGGCACTGACAGAAACATGGATCACCACAGATAACACTGCTACTCCTACTGCTCTCTCTTCGTCCGCCCACGTGTTCTCGCACACCCCGAGAGCTTCTGGTCAGCGGGGTGGTGGCATCGGGATCCTTATCTCTCCCAAGTGGTCATTCTCTCTTTCTCCCCTTACCCATCTGTCTATCGCCTCCTTTGAATTTCATGCTGTCACAGTTACCAGCCCTTTCAAGCTTAACATCCTTATCATTTATCGTCCTCCAGGTCCCCTCGGAGAGTTCATCAATGAGCTTGATGCATTGATAAGCTCCTTTCCTGAGGACGGCTCACCTCTCACAGTTCTGGGCGACTTTAACCTCCCCACGTCTACCTTTGACTCATTCCTCTCTGCCTCCTTCTTTCCACTCCTCTCCTCTTTTGACCTCACCCTCTCACCTTCCCCCCCTACTCACAAGGCAGGCAATACGCTTGACCTCATCTTTACTAGATGCTGTTCTTCCACTAACCTCATTGCAACTCCCCTCCAAGTCTCCGACCACTACCTTGTATCCTTTTCCCTCTCGCTCTCATCCAACACTTCCCACACTGCCCCTACTCGGATGGTATCGCGCCGTCCCAACCTTCGCTCTCTCTCCCCCGCTACTCTCTCCTCTTCCATCCTATCATCTCTTCCCTCTGCTCAAACCTTCTCCAACCTATCTCCTGATTCTGCCTCCTCAACCCTCCTCTCCTCCCTTTCTGCATCCTTTGACTCTCTATGTCCCCTATCTTCCAGGCCGGCTCGGTCCTCCGTGGCTTGACGACTCATTGCGAGCTCACAGAACAGGGCTCCGGGCAGCCGAGCGGAAATGGAGGAAAACTCGCCTCCCTGCGGACCTGGCATCCTTTCGCTCCCTCCTCTCTACATTTTCCTCCTCTGTCTCTGCTGCTAAAGCCACTTTCTACCACTCTAAATTCCAAGCATCTGCCTCTAACCCTAGGAAGCTCTTTGCCACCTTCTCCTCCCTCCTGAATCCTCCTCCCCCACCCCTCCTCCCTCTCTGCAGATGACTTCGTCAATCATTTTGAAAAGAAGGTCGACGACATCCGATCCTCGTTTGCTAAGTCAAACGACACCGCTGGTTCTGCTCACACTGCCCTACCCTGTGCTCTGACCTCTTTCTCCCCTCTCTCTCCAGATGAAATCTCGCGTCTTGTGACGGCCGGCCGCCCAACAACCTGCCCGCTCGACCCTATCCCCTCCTCTCTTCTCCAGACCATTTCCGGAGACCTTCTCCCTTACCTCACCTCGCTCATCAACTTATCCCTGACCGCTGGCTACGTCCCTTCCGTCTTCAAGAGAGCGAGAGTTGCACCCCTTCTGAAAAAACCTACACTCGATCCCTCCGATGTTAACAACTACAGACCAGTATCCCTTCTTTCTTTTCTCTCCAAAACTCTTGAACGTGCCGTCCTTGGTCAGCTCTCCCGCTATCTCTCTCAGAATGACCTTCTTGATCCAAATCAGTCAGGTTTCAAGACTAGTCATTCAACTGAGACTGCTCTTCTCTGTATCACGGAGGCGCTCCGCACCGCTAAAGCTAACTCTCTCTCCTCTGCTCTCATCCTTCTAGACCTATCGGCTGCCTTCGATACTGTGAACCATCAGATCCTCCTCTCCACCCTCTCCGAGTTGGGCATCTCCGGCGCGGCCCACGCTTGGATTGCGTCCTACCTGACAGGTCGCTCCTACCAGGTGGCGTGGCGAGAATCTGTCTCCTCACCACGCGCTCTCACCACTGGTGTCCCCCAGGGCTCTGTTCTAGGCCCTCTCCTATTCTCGCTATACACCAAGTCACTTGGCTCTGTCATAACCTCACATGGTCTCTCCTATCATTGCTATGCAGACGACACACAATTAATCTTCTCCTTTCCCCCTTCTGATGACCAGGTGGCGAATCGCATCTCTGCATGTCTGGCAGACATATCAGTGTGGATGACGGATCACCACCTCAAGCTGAACTTCGGCAAGACGGAGCTGCTCTTCCTCCCGGGGAAGGACTGCCCGTTCCATGATCTCGCCATCATGGTTGACAACTCCATTGTGTCCTCCTCCCAGAGCGCTAAGAACCTTGGCGTGATCCTGGACAACACCCTGTCGTTCTCAACTAACATCAAGGCGGTGGCCCGTTCCTGTAGGTTCATGCTCTACAACATCCGCAGAGTACGACCCTGCCTCACACAGGAAGCGGCGCAGGTCCTAATCCAGGCACTTGTCATCTCCCGTCTGGATTACTGCAACTCGCTGTTGGCTGGGCTCCCTGCCTGTGCCATTAAACCCCTACAACTCATCCAGAACGCCGCAGCCCGTCTAGTGTTCAACCTTCCCAAGTTCTCTCACGTCACCCCGCTCCTCCGCTCTCTCCACTGGCTTCCAGTTGAAGTTCGCATCCGCTACAAGACCATGGTGCTTGCCTACGGAGCTGTGAGGGAACAGCACCTCAGTACCTCCAGGCTCTGATCAGGCCCTACACCCAAATAAGGGCACTGCGTTCATCCACCTCTGGCCTGCTCGCCTCCCTACCACTGAGGAAGTACAGTTCCCGCTCAGCTCAGTCAAAACTGTTCGCTGCTCTGGCTCCCCAATGGTGGAACAAACTCCCTCACGACGCCAGGACAGCGGAGTCAATCACCACCTTCCGGAGACACCTGAAACCCCACCTCTTTAAGGAATACTTAGGATAGGATAAAGTAATCCTTCTCACCCCCCCCCCTTAAAATATTTAGATGCACTATTGTAAAGTGGCTGTTCCACTGGATGTCATAAGGTGAATGCACCAATTTGTAAGTCGCTCTGGATAAGAGCGTCTGCTAAATGATTTAAATGTAAAATGTAAATGTCATATTTCTGCCCAGCTAGAGCTTCCCCGGTCAATTAAATGTGCTGTTATTGTGAAGTGGAAACGTCTAGGAGAAACAACTGCTCAGCCACGAAGTGGTACACCACAGAAGATCACATAACAGGGCCGCAGAGTACTGAAGCTCGTAGCGCAAAAAAAAGCACAATAACTGTTAATCTGGAGCTTCATGAAATGGGTTTCCATGGTCGAGCAGCCATGCACAATGTCAAGTGTTGGCTGGAGTGGTATAAACCTTGTTGGCATTGGATTTTGGAGCAGTGGAAACGCGTTCTCTGGAGTGATGAAACACGCTTCACCATCTTGCAGTCCGACAAACGAATCTGGGTTTAGCGGATGCCAGGAGAACGAAACTTGCCCCAATGCATAGTGTCAACTGTAAAGTTTGGTGGTGGGGGAATAATGGTCTAGGCCCCATAGTTCCATTGAAGGGAAATCTTAACACTACAGTATACAATGACATTCTAAACAATTATGTGCTTCCAACTTTGTAGCAACAGTTTGGGGAAGGCCCTTTCCTGTTTCAGCATGACAATGACCCCGTGCACAAAGCGAGGTCCATACAGAAATGTTGTTTCGAGATCGGTGTTGAAGATCTTGACTGGCCTGCATAGAGCCCTGACCTCAAGTCCATCAAACACCTTTGGGATGAATTGGATGTTCCGATGTTCCAACATTTAGCGGAAAGCCTTCCCAGAAGAGTGGAGGCTGCTTTCCAGCAAAGGGAGGACCCACTCAATATTAATGCCTATGATTTTTGGAATGAGATGTTCGACAAGCAGGTGTTCACATTCCTTTGGTCAAATAGTGTATATACAGTTGAAGTTTACATATACTTAGGTTGGAGTCATTAAAACTCGAATTTCAACCACTCCACAAATTTCTTGTGAACAAACTATAGTTTTGGCAAATCTACTTTGTGCATGACACAAGTAATTTTTCCAACAATTGTTTACAGATTATTTCACTAATAATTCACTGTGTCACAATTCCAGTGGTTCAGAAGTTTATATACACTAGGTTGATTGTGCCTTTAAACAGCTTGGAAAATTCCAGAAAATGATGTCATGTCTTTAGAAGCTTCTGATAGACTAATTGACATGATTTGAGTCAATTGGAGGTGTACCTGTGTATGTATTTCAAGGCCTACCGTCAAACTCACTGCCTCTTTGTAGACGTCCACTAGTCTGGTTCATCCTTGGGAGCAATTTCCAAACGCCTGAAGGTACCATGTTCATCTGTACAAACAATAGTACGCAAGTATAAACACCATGGGACCACGCAGCCGTCATACCGCTCAGCAAGGAGACGCATTCTGTCTCCCAGAGATGAACGTACTTTGGTGCGAAAAGTGCAAATCAATCCCAGAACAACAGCCTTGTGAAGATGCTGGAGGAAACAGGTACAAAAGTATCTATATCCACAGTAAAATGAGTCCTATATCGACATAACCTGAAAGGTCGCTCAGCAAGGAAGAAGCCACTGCTCCAAAACAGCCATAAAAAAGCCAGACTACGGTTTTCAACTGCACTTGTATGTAAACTTCTGACCCACTGGGAATGTGATGAAAGAAATTAAAGCTGAAATAAATCATTCTCTCTACTATTATTTTGGCATTTCACATTATTAAAATAATGTGGTGATCCTAACTGACCTTAAAACCTCTCTCAGGGAAAATGTAGAGCGCCAAATTCAAATAAATTACTACAGAAATCAAACTTTCATTAAATCACACATCCAAGATAGCAAATTAAAGCAACACACACTTGTTGTGAATCCAGCCAACATGTCAGATTTCAAAAAGGCTTTTCAGCGAAAGCAAACGATGCTATTATCTGAGGATAGCACCTCTGTAAACAAAGAGAGAAAAGCATATTTCAACCCTGCAGGTGTGACACAAAACGCAGAAATAAAAATATACTAAATGCCTTACCTTTGACAAGCTTCTTTTGTTGGCACTCCAATATATCCCATAAACATCACAAATGGTCCTTTTGTTCGATTAATTCCGTCGATATATATCCAAAAAAATCAATTTCTTTATTTATTTATTTATTATAACACCTGTTCCAACTTGCGCAACGTGACTACAAAATATCTCAAAAGTTACCTGTAAACTTTGCCAAAACATTTCAAACTACTTTTGTAATACAACTTTAGGTATTTTTTTAATGTAAATAATCGATAAAATTGAAGACAGGATGATCTGTGTTCAATACAGGAGGAAAACAAACCTTAGCTAGCTTTCTGGTCACGCGCCTCTATCTAACAGTACACTACAAGTTACCCTCGTTCAAGATGGCCGTACTTCTTCATTACACAAAGGAAAAACCTCAACCAATTTCAAAAGACTGGTGACATCCAGTGGAAGCGGTAGGAACTGCAAGAAGGTCCCTTAGAAATCTGGATTCCCAATGAAAAACCATTGAAAAGAGAGTGACCTCAACAACAAAAACATCTGAATGGTTTGTCCTCGGGGTTAAATAAGTTCTGTTATACTCACAGACATCATTCAAACAGTTTTAGAAACTTCAGAGTGTTTTCTATACAAATCTACTAATACTATGCATATCTTATCTTCTGGGGATGAGTAGCAGGCAGTTGAATTTGGGCATGCATTTCATCCGAACGTGAAAATACTGCCCCCTGTCACCAAGAAGTTAAGATAATTTTTACTGCCATTAAATGTCAGGAATTGTGAAAAACTGAGTTTAAATGTATTTGGCCAAGGTGTATGTAAACATCCGACTTCAACTGTATTTTTGGAAACTACTTGTTTCTACAAATCCAAATCTGATCAAAGTAAAACATTTTATGAGTTACTAAAGGGGTTTTAGTGGAAATTTCCCTCACCAATTACCAGTTTGACTTTTCCCTCATCAAGGACCGGCTTTCCTGAAGTCCCTTTATTGGTATTTCCAATTTTCCAGATTATCCATGAGAAGCAATCGCCTCCCTCCCAATCCCAGCCACAGCCAGGTCTTTCACATGGCTGTGCTGGAGGTGCCACCTCTACTGCAGGCCTGCAGTGTGGCATTACATATGCCCAAAGGGGTCATCCCCTCTGCTGATGGTCTTGGCTGTATAAATGTTAACATAATCATACACTAACATCTTAGCACTGTTCAACGTTAAAACATGACAAAGAATATCAAACAATTTAATGGTGAACATGGGTGCAACTGGTGCTATCATAAAGGAGAAGGGGTAGAAAAGGTCAATGGGTTCACTAGAGTGTATCCTACTGTTTAGAATGAGCCAGAGCCACGCACAGACACCAAACACCGCAGAGAGGTTGCCTTGGTGGTGGAGTCAGGGAACATCATACATGGTGTTAAGGGCCCATCTCCTTTAGTGTTCCTTACCATTTACAGCGGGATGGCAGGGTTTGCTTTTGATTGCATGCAGGGCATCTTCCTCGGCATATGTCATCAAATGACAACACTGTGGTTTGAGTCCAAATATCACCCTGAATCCTGGTACATTGGAAGAGAAGTAGAGCGTATAATCAAAATATTGCTTGCCATAAAACCACCTGTAAATGAGACAAGACCACCACGCTGAATTAATTTACTCAAATATTGGAAAGCCACAGAGTTTCGACACTTCTTGCTTCTCTATAGCCTCCCCTGTTTAAATGGGATTTTACCCAGGCAGTGCTTACAACATTTGCTGCTACTGGTGCAGGGTACAGTACAGTATCTATTGTCTACTGAAAGACACGGTTACCTCTCATGACATTGATATGGCTGAGATGTTCCTTTGAAAATATGTTATTAGGTTTGAACAATTGTATGGGAAATGTCAAGTCAGCTACAATGTCACCATACTTTTGCATGCACCTACATCTGTCCGAAACTGCGGACCTTTGTGGGCTCAAAGTGCATTCATCTTTGAAAGTAGTAATGTGAGACTTGGTACCCGGACAAATAGTGGAAACGTTCAGTCTCTACCAACACATCCCAAGACTACTCACGATTACATTCACCACAGAATCAAACCAAGCTAGCAAAAGGTTTAGTGAATAAATATTAAGGGGCTACAAACTCGCCAACAAATGTGAAAAAAATAATTGTATTTTTACTAGGGTATCCTGTTGCACAGAACCCTACATCAAGGGAGGCTTTTCTCCTTGAAGAATCAGACGTTACTTACAAAAAAAACATGTACATTTCATCATAGAGCAATCGTTAATGGGAATCACATTTATTCCAAAACAGCAAGTACCTTATCGAAACTAGTAAACCATGTAGTGGTCACCCAACATGGGTCAGTGGGGATGGTCAGGTATTTTGTTGACGTAGGCAGTGAAGTGGGCTACGCAGAGATGACAACAAAATGCACAATAAGAGACTAAGAGAAAGGAGGCACAGTCCTCTTGGATACTTAAAGAGATTGGCAATTCAAATTAGGTTAAATTAATCAAATGCACAGACATATGTACCACCTGTGTTTACCTGAAAGACATCCAAGGTGTACAAGGGAACTACATCTGTTGGAAGCGTTAAACTTAACTATGTATTTATGTGTTATAAAAATGTATACAACTTTTTACATTGTATTTATATATTCAGAGTATGTATGAATAAAGGTGTTTCTGGCTTACTGGTGCTCTTTCATGCCATCCCTAGGAGGGGGTTGAGTCACTTGAGTGGGTTGAGTCACTGATGTGATCTTCCTGTCTGGGTTGGCGCCCCCCTTGGGTTGTGCCGTGGCGGAGATCGTTGTGGGCTATACTCGGCCTTGTCTCAGGATGGTAAGTTGGTGGTTGAAGATATCCCTTTAGTGGTGTGGGGGCTGTGCTTTGGCAAAGTGGGTTGGGTTATATCCTTTCTGGTTGGCCCTGTCCGGGTGTATCATCGGATGGGGCCACAGTGTCTCCTGACCCCTCCTGTCTCAGCCTCCAGTATTTATACTGCAGTAGTTTATGTGTCGGGGGGCTAGGGTCAGTTTGTTATATCTGGAGTACTTCTCCTGTCTTATCCGGTGTCCTGTGTGAATTTAAGTATGCTCTCTATAATTTTCTCTTTCTCTCTTTCTTTCTCTCTCTCGGAGGACCTGAACCCTAGGACCATGCCTCAGGACTACCTGGCATGATGACTCCTTGCTGTCCCCAGTCCACCTGGCCGTGCTGCTGCTCCAGTTTCAACTGTTCTGCCTGCGGTTATGGAATCCTGACCTGTTCACCGGACGTGTTACCTGTCCCATACCTATTATCTGACCATGCTGGTCATTTATGTACATTTGAACATCTTGGCTATGTTCTGTTATAATCTCCACCTGGCACAGCCAGAAGAGGACTGGCCACCCCTCATAGCCTGGTTCCTCTCTAGGTTTCTTCCTAGGTTTTGGCCTTTCTAGGGAGTTTTTGCTAGCCAACGTGCTTCAACACCTGCATTGCTTGCTGTTTGGGGTTTTAGGCTAGGGTTCTGTACAGCACTTTGAGATATCAGCTGATGTTCGAAGGGCTATATAAATAACTGGCAACATGATATATAAATGCATTATTACATTGACATTATTACATTGACTGAACTGTGGACCTACTGAAACCATTATTAATTGTGTTGGTATCTATCAAATATAGTAGCATACACTATATTTATTGCATGTGGACATTGTCATTTATACATTTTCTCACATCTGCTGAGTTGAAATGGTGTCTGATATTGCACTATATTTCAAAAGTATATTTTCTCTGTTGTCACAACATATCTCAAATCCTGTAGTTAACTTCAAATTGCCATATCCTGCAGCCAGGAATATCAAAATCCTGTTGATTTTGGACCTGCAGGATTCCTGCAGGAATGTACTTGATCCTCCAGGAATTACCAAATCCTGCAGGAATATATATATATTTCAAAGTTTTTTAATTGAACCGTTATTTAACTAGGAATGTCAGTTAAAATGACGGCCTACCGGTTGGTTAAATGCCTTGTACTAGAGAGGTATCAAGGTAAGACCCAGATGCAGTCCGTGTCGAAGTAACAATGTTTATTACAGCAACAGGGGTAAAGGTACAGGACAGCAGGCAAGCTCACGGTCAGGTCAGGCAGAGGTTGTGCAAAGGTACAGGATGGCAGGCAAGCTCAGGGTCAGGTCAGGCAGAGGTTGTGCAAGGGTACAGGACGGCAGGCAAGCTCAGGGTCAGGTCAGGCAGAGGTTGTGCAAGGGTACAGGACGGCAGGCAAGCTCAGGGTCAGGTCAGGCAGAGGTTGTGCAAGGGTACAGGACGGCAGGCAGGCAGGCTCATGGTCAGGGGCAGGCAGAGTGGTCAGGCGGGTGAGTACAGGGTCAGGCCAGGCAAGGGTCAAAAACCAGGAGGACGAGAAAAGGGGGACTGGGGAAAAGCAGGAGCTGACACAAAAACGCTGGTTGGCTTGACAAACGAGACGAACTGGCAACAGACAAATGGAGAACACAGGTATAAATACACAGGGGATAATGGGGAAGATGGGTGACACCTGAAGGGGGGTGGAGACAATAACAAAGACAGGTGAAACAGATCAGGGTGTGACATGTTCAGGGGCAGAACAACATTCTTTTACCTTGTCAGCTTGGGGATTTAATCCAACAACCTTTCAGTTACTGGCCCAACACTCTAACCACTAGGCTACTCACCACCCCTGCAGGACCAAAATCCTGCAGGAACATCAGGGCTTTAACCTTCAGTATTTTGTCAATACTACAGAATTTCTGCAGGACACCTGCACAATTCATGCACAAAGGGGCAAATTCCTGTAGGATTCCTGTAGGAGTTCTTTGTAAGGGTTGCCCCCCCCCTCCTTTATATTCATTTTTTTTGTCTGATCATCGCTTCTCGTCTCTAGTTCCTCCTTTCCTCTCCTTTGGGGTTGATTCTCTGCCATGAATCTGTTCTGGGAGTCCTTATTCAGCTTGCCACCTGTCAGGAAGAGGAGACAGTGTAGGCTCTAAGAGAGCATCTGTGTGTGTGTGCGTGCGTGCGTTGTATGTGTGTTTTTTGTGTGGTGTGTGTGCAGGGTTTGGTTGGTTAGGTTGGTCGGTTGGTGGGTGGGTGGCAGCTAGTTGTTGTTGCAGGCACCAAAACCAATGGCGCTTGCAATAATAGAACCCAAATGCTGAAATGTGGAACAGCAAAATGAATAGTTTTTTACAAGAGCTTGTCTCTGTGTGTGTGTGTGTGTGTGTGTGTGTGTGTGTGTGTGTGTGTGTGTGTGTGTGTGTGTGTGTGTGTGTGTGTGTGTGTGTGTGTGTGTGTGTGTGTGTGTGTGTGTGTGTGTGTGTGTGTGTGTGTGTGTGTGTGCTCATGTGTGTGAGAGAATTTTTATATACAATGATTCTATAACAAATGTTTATTCAGTTTGTATTAATAATGCTGAAAATGTCTATACATAGAAAATAACGCATCTTTGCATTACAAACTTACCCTTTGATCAAATGAAGATGGAATTAGCTAATGCAACTCTTGACCTTAACACATTTGTACCTGTCTGTCTGTCTGTCTGTCTGTCTGTCTGTCTGTCTGTCTGTCTGTCTGTCTGTCTGTCTGTCTGTCTGTCTGTCTGTCTGTCTGTCTGTCTGTCTGTCTGTCTGTCTGTCTGTCTGTCTGTCTGTCTGTCTGTCTGTCTGTCTGTCTGTCTGTCTGTCTGTCTGTCTGTCTGTCTGTCTGTCTGTCTGTCTGTCTGTCTGTCTGTCTGTCTGTCTGTCTGTCTGTCTGTCTGTCTGTCTGTCTGTCTGTCTGTAGCTGTCAGTCCCTGAGATGGAGTAATGTTATGCTCAGAGGGCTTGAATGGGTCCAGCTGAACTGGCTCTATGCTGGGGCTGATGACAGAGGCTTCATTTAGTCCTCGGGTGGGCCTGAGAGAGGGAGATGGCTTCTGTGCAGAGAGCTCTGTGCAGAGGGCTCCCTCACAATGGGGATAGAGAAGGAGATGAAGGGGTGCTTTGTGCCCTAGAGAGGATGATCCGTTCAGGATAATTCAGTTCCTCATACCCGTAATTCCGGAGTGGTCCCCCAGTCAGAACCCCTTCTTCCCCTGTGGCTGTCGGAAACTACGTGACTCCCTTAACGATACTCTTCTTGTGTGAAAGGGCTCCACTATGTCACCTCAGGTGTTTGGGTCACATGCTCACGTCTGTGTGGAGACTGGGCTGAAAAGCGATAGATAGGCAGGGTGAGGGTGAATTCTTTGGTTTCTCACAGAAAGTCTATTTCAGCAGGGTGAGGTGGATCAACCCCCCCACCCATCCCTCCTATCCCACTACTCAATTGCCTTAGAGTGGGGTCGTATGCCAAGTTTGATCAGATCCTATCACAGTGTTACGTAACTACTCCTGCTAACACCCTGAACTCCTATAGGGTCAGGTGAGGCGTGTGTCTCTCGCGCCAGGGGGATGAAGCAGAGCGATGCTGCTGAAAGACAGGATATCCCTGGACAGGAACCCCTACCTTGCCGCTTGTCTTTCCTGCCTGGCCTGCTGACTCTATCCTGTCCACTGAGGTCCATCACCCTCCAGAGAGGGAGGAGGGTAAGGCAGGCAGCAGGAAGGCAGGGGTCCTCCAAGACGCTCCAGGGGTCATCTCCCCATCCCGCCACAGCACAACCAGGCTTGGTCCAAGGTCCGGTTTGTGGCCTGGGCTACCTTCTCCCCATTGTTCAGATAGAGGAGAAACGTGCACACACTTCCTCTGGATCTATTTTTGCTTTTGCCTGGCCTGGTTTCTTCTGCTCTGATTTATGACAGCTGGAGATGTGTGTATGACAAGAGGCCTGACTTTTTTTAATAGCATTACCCCATTGTGATTTTGACTCGGGTGTCTCAATACAGGTAGAGGAGTTGTGGAGGTATGTTGGGAGGGAGAGGTGTTTGGCTAAAATGGCTCATCTCCTAACCTCGGGTCCTAATCTAGGGTTAGAGCGTTATCTACAATGATTTTGAAACACAATCCTGCTAACAAACAACACATCAATGTAAGCAAAAGAAGGAAGTCTTATTTGACCCACAATGTTCTGGGGTTGGTAAATATTCATAGTGGTTTGCCTGGATGTGGTAACACCTCCCATACAGTGTCATGGGCGTTTTGACATGTCCACTGGTGATAGCCATTAGGGCAAAGGATATAATAACTAGCACACTGCATCTCCACTTCTCTCCTCTAGTCTAATGACATTCTGTGGTATAATCACTTATTTTATAAAGGTGAAATTATTTCTATGCTGTTTGATATGTGTCTATGTTGTTTATTAAGTGTGAGGTTGTCTTTGCATAATGTGTATTGCACTGGAAATACCTGTAAGGACTTGATATTGATAAAAAAGATTGTCATATATTCTATTGCTGATGTTGATTTTACCTCTGAAATGACTATTATATATGTTTTCAAGTATTATAAGTACCATTGATGCTTGCCTTTAACTAGGTAGGGGCTACATTGGTCATCTAGATGGCTCAGTGGGGTGTTGATGTGTTTGTCTTGAAACAGGAGAAGAAAGAGCAGAGACACCAGTGCCACTGCAGAGCTGTCCCAGCTAGCACATAATGTTCTGAGAACCATATGTTTCTGAGAGCTTTGTGAGAGCGTGGTTGTCCAATGGTTATTTTGCAAGCAACCTTCCCACAACTTTTTGGAAATGATGCAGGATAGTTGCTTGGCTTTGGAACATTCTCAGCACATTTAAAGGATTCAAGTTTTCAAGAAGTTGTCAAAATGTTTAGGCATGTTGTCAATGTAACTGTGTACTTTGACAGTATTACCTGATGTAAACTTTGGATGACAGTTACTGTATTGAAAATGCACAAGGCTGCACTTCTATGGCATATATCAATTTCAACAGTACTATTTACATATTACTATATGTGGGTTATTGATTGAAAAAGACTGGACAACCCAAGGGGCACATAGGAAAAAAAAACTAAATTAGAAAGAAACACAGGAAACCACCCCTAAGGCACAGCTTTTCCCGCAGCACTGTTGTGCTGTCTCTACACATCCAGACGTTCCTGTCTGTCGACCCACATATTCTCATCCACATCCCACTGGATATTTTCCCTTCCAATGCAACGTGGAAAGAATATTTTGGAATGCCTTATCCATCCTCTGCAGGCGTCTACTGTGATGTCCTCACATGCTGCATCCATTGCAGCCAGCAGGGTCATCTGTGTGTGTGGCTGATGATCGTACACCTTCCACCTCCATGCTGAAAATAACTCCTCAATCGGGTTAAGGAATGGTGAATAAGGTGGGGGGAATTCTACGAGCATCCTCGGGTGTGTCACAAACCATTGCCTTATGATGTTTGTTCGATGGAAACTCACATTATCACAAATGACCACATACTTTGGCAAATTCTCTCTAAACAGACGCCTCTCATCATCAGGGATGAGAGCCCTGTAGAGAGTCTCTAAAAAGTTGAGTAGATGCTGGGTGTTGTATGGCCCTATAAGGGGGATATGGGTTAGGACACCATGCTCCGAAATAGCAGCACACATGGTGATATTTCCTCCCCGTTGGCCTGGCAATTCCACAGTAGCTCTGTGACCGATGATATTCCAACCCCGCCTTCTACATTTGGTCAGGTTGAAGCCAGCCTCATCCACGTATACAAAGTTGTGAGAGGGTTCACTTGATTCCAACTCCATTATACGCTATATCCCAGAACACACAGTTCAATTTGTTTTGCTAAGGAAGAGTGACATAAAATGTACATATATTGCATGTTCCTTCCACAGCAATGGAAATGTGTGCAGTTTATGCTTACTGTACTATGTATCACTATAAAATGTTGCTGTAAAGTAGTTACATAGATATATGTTTTACCTGTACATACTGGTACCGTAGCTCCTTAACTCTGTCCTCATTCCTTTGGAATGGTACACGGTACAGCTGTTTCATACTCATCTGGTTTCTATGCAGCACCCTGTCGATGGTTGAGATGCTAACCGTATGGATGTTTTCAAAGACATCGTTGTCTTCTAAAATGGTCCTTTGTATTTCCCTGAGTCTCATGGCATTGACCATGGTGCAAATAGCCTCCTCCTGTTGAGGTGTGAAAAGGCATCCTCTGCCACCGGTTTGAGGTAATCTTGCAGTCCTATGTGGGGAAAAATGCAGTGATGCATCGCACACTTTCACATAGACAAAAACTATGCGAACACACATTTTACTGTAAAACATACAGGTGGGTGCATGTAAGGTGCAGTATGTATCTGTATAGAGTATATTTCTGTATGCTGTGAAATACAAGTGGACTACTGTAATATGAAGCATTGTAGGAAGTATACAGTATACTGCTTATATACAGTAACAGTACACTGTACATTGGTGGACATACCTGTTCTCTCTTCGAAATGTTTGAACTATTGGGGACACGGTTGATCTCCCAATATTCGGCTGCACCCTTCGACCGGCCTCAGCCATTGTAAGGCCATGATTGACAACATGGTCTACAATAGTGGCCCTTATGTCATCAGATATGCGCCTATGTCCTCTTCTGCCTCTTCCCCTGTTTTGCCTTCCACCACGCATCCTTGCTCCTCTTCTTCCTCCTCTTGGCTGTTGACCCTGTTCGTTTCCTGGTCCATCCATTTTTTGAAAAATTGCAACTCTTTCATGTGGTCTGTCTATATATATGTGCCAATTGATTCTTCATGAGATGCACCTTTGAGCAATTCAGACAACTGGTTGATTGTTGGTTGAACTAACACTTTACATTCGTTCATGCGTGAGGGTCAATTTCACCTGCACGATTCATCAATTCACGTTTTTGTACAAAAGGTCTAATAGAAACGTGTAAAACTATGCTTGACAGTTTATGACAAATAGTTCAACAATTTTGCATGTAATGGCTTATGCAAGGAACTAATGCCTAGATGTTTTGAGGGGTAAGACTATTCAACAGAGAACCATCTACTATATTTTGCTCAACACGACATGAGCAATTGATCATGTGGAAAAAAGCTGACACTGGTACATTATCAATTGCAATTTGTTCAAAGGAATATGAAATTGCTTTAATGATGTGCACAAGTGACTAGATGATTTGGAATTTGCACAAGTAGTATCAAGAATTGCACTTTTGATCAAAGAAATGCACCAAAGCGACTGAGAAAAACTGTAATGAACTAAATACAAAAATATGGCTTTGGGGTGGAATTTTCCTTTTTTTATTTTATTTTTTAAACGTTTATTTAACCAGGCAAGTCAGTTAAGAACATTTTCTTATTTTCAATGACGGCCTGGGAACAGTGGGTTAACTGCCTGTTCAGGGGCAGAACGACAGATTTGTACCTTGTCAGCTCGGGGGTTTGAACTTGACAAAAAAAACATTATTTTCTTGGTATTTCATTACTTTAACAGAACATTACCTAAAAGTTCAAACATGGTTACATTTCATTTACATTTTGGAACGTTTGATATTAGCACGCTAATTGACTACACTTGATTTCAATTTCCTTTGAAATGGGGTCTGTTTGAATAGACTTAAATGAACAAACATGGCATGCTAATGCTATCCTGGTGGCGCAGTGGACTAATTCCATGGATAGAGAACAGAAGATCATGGGTTTGAATCTCACTGAGGCCATGCCACAATTAGAAAGGGATGTGTTTGCATGATTAATGAGAGAGTTCGTAAATTCACTCTGGCTATCTACTCAGATTTCAGAACATTCTCCTCGGAGTGTGCCAGTGCGCAGAATACCTGAGGAATTTGCAAACATGCAACACCAGTTGAGCGCACTCTGACCACACTCCGAGTCTGAGCGCACTCTGAGTCTGAGCGCACTCTGACCGTTCTCCTACTCACTCTGAGTCTGACCGTACTCTGAGTCTGAGCGCACTCTGACCACACTCTGAGTCTGAGCGCACTCTGACCACACTCTGAGTCTGAGCGCACTCTGACCGTACTCCGAGCGCACTCTGGCACTCCAGAGTGAATTAATGAACACACCCGATATCATAAATAGGACTGATGGAGTTATGTCACACATGCAGTTAACACAAATATGTGGGAATATCTGCTCTATCCAAAATTACAACCAACTGATTGTAGCATTACCGCAAAACTGGAGGAGGAAAGTGGAAGGGGGAAAAGCTAAGGAACTTGTCTGTTGGCCCTGCAAGACCAAAATTAGTTAAAAGAAAATTGATAAATAAAAAAAGCATACCAGTTAAGGACAAAATAGTTGGGAAGAAATGTCAGATCTGCCGATTCCATGGCACAGGGTTTATGAACTGATATACAAAACAACACCGGATTCAAAACGTAGTTTTTTCATTTCAATTATTATAAACAAAATTATTGCAGCCAATAGAATGTTGTGTACAGTATATGGGGGATACAACCAACCCAGCTCTGCTGTTTGTTTTGCAGAGACAGAATCATTAGATCACTTGTTTTGGTACTGCCCATATGTAGCTTGTTTTTGGTCACAGGTTCAGGAATGGCTGACAAATCACAACATTTACCTAAAATTAAGTCTGTAAATAGCACTTCTGGGTGACTAGAAAAGCCTTAGTCATTCGATCAATAATATATTAATACTCTTAGTAGTCATGTTCATCTTTAATTTAAAATCAGTAGAAACTATGAGAATAGAAAGGTTCGTGACATTTGTGAAACATCACAGCACAGTTGAAAGATATATGGCAAGTAGAAATCAAAACTGGATGTTTTTTAGAGATGGATAGGAGGGGTTGAGGGAAGCTGAAGGGTAGAACTAATTGTTCTTATTTTTAAATAAAAATACAACTATTTTAAAATGTACAGTGTCTGTGAAATGTATGAAGTATGTATAAGCCATCAGGGAACCATAATAAAATGTTCACAACCGTTCTCAGAACGTTTCAAAATCGTTCCGTTTTAACGGTCAGGAAGCATATGGCTTCAATCCTAGAACCAATGGGAAACCAAAAAGGTACATTCCCATTATTTCCAAGGCACCAAATGTGCTAACTGGGGTGTCTTTATTCCTTGATCAATAGTTCCAACATACATCATACAGTGTTCTTTTTCTCTCCTGTTAGAAAAAAACTACATTCATACTGGCTCAGCAAAGCGATGTAGATCAAGTTCGGTGTAGCTCAGTTGGTAGAGCATGATGCCTGCAATGTTGGTAGAGCATGATGCTTGCAATGTTGGTAGAGCATGATGCTTGCAATGTTGGTAGAGCATGATGCTTGCAATGTTGGTAGAGCATGATGCTTGCAATGTTGGTAGAGCATGATGCTTGCAATGTTGGTAGAGCATGATGCTTGCAATGTTGGTAGAGCATGATGCTTGCAGTGTCTGCTAAAATGTAAAGGACCTATGAGACTAACATTTGAGCTCATTTCCATTTGAGAAGACAAACTCTGTTTTGTCAACTTGTTTGTCATCCCATGCGAAGTCCATTAAGGGAATGAAGTGAGAGGATTTTGAATGAAAAATCCCTATGGTAAGACTGCTGTCATAAATATAGGCCCACTCGAAACCCACACACTGTTATTATATAGGAATGTTGATTGGAAATCTCTTGTGTAATCTATTTTAAAAAGTGCAGGGACCAGAGGGACAAATGTCTCTCATGTTGCTATGGATAAACACCCTCTTTAGCTCAAAGAGAAGCTATGTTGCCCAGCATATGCAAGGTTCAGGCCGTGAAATCTGTATAATATGATCAAATTACCTCCATAAAACTGGAAAACCTTGGAGTTTAATCTATTCAGATTGTCTTTCCCACCTTTCTCTGACCCTGCACAGTGGTGTCGGCAGATGGGGGGATAGGGCTGTGTTTTTACACAGAGCGATGCCAGGTGTGTCTGATGTGGACCTAGTCAAGACAGCTGCTGATGAGGAAGACACGGGGACTTGAAATCTCATGTCAGATAAATTAACTAACCATTCAATATCCTCCTTCTCTCGACTAAAGCCTCTATCAGGCATGATATTAGTTTGTAGTGTAGTAGTGCTTGAGAAGAGGCAGAATAAACATGTTTGCATTATTGGGCTTCTCAAACACACAGAGAATTCCACGATGAGGAATTCCAACACGGTTGTGAAATGATGGAGAGCACTGTTGAATCAGATTCAGGTTCCTTCAAGCCCAATGCATCATGTCAACAAAGGCAAATATTGTGTCACAGAAGGAGTGTGGTGTCTGTAAGTGGCCCAGAATTATTAGCCCACTCCTCCTACCCCCCGCTGTTACTGATTATGCCCAGAACAAAGCTCATTACAACCAAATCTGTTAATCATGGGGATGGTCTCTTACAGGTCAGTGAACTGCTGTACGCACAGTGCTTGTCTGCAAATGACTCAAACAATAGTTCAATTATCTTTATTGGCTTAAACTGGTCTCAGTGCAAAGCATCCCAACAATGGAACAGTGAGTTGATAACGGTACACTACAATATTTTGACATTACACATGGGGAGTGAATCTTAGATATTTGCTTTAAACGAAGCTACTCAAGCTTACATGTTGCTGAAGGGAGCGAGGGAGAGATGTGGTAGCAGGGTTTCCGTTGGTTTACATGATCGACACAGTTCTCTGAGAAAGAATGCATTGTCCTCCGTCATTTTATCAACACATTGTCAACAAATTTCTGTTAATGGTCTGAAGGGGAACACTGTCATAAAGGAGCAAAGAAACAAACGTAAGAGTGGGAAATCAAACTCATATGTATTTCCTGTAGACACAGCTTTGATTCTGTTCTAACTGCACACATTGGGAGGGAGACTGTCACCCTTCAACGCGGTGTGCTAACAGGACAAACGCATGTCTACTGAATAGTGTTTGCACGACATCGTAACAAGTAACACAATGACACAAGAGAGGATTTTAGTTCATCAGAAAACTTTTTTATTTCAAATCATCACATGAAAGCATTGTACAGCATGTATTCACATCTTTGTCAAATAAAAACAAGTTAATTCATGCCTTCCCCAATCCTGATTCAACACACACACACACACACACACACACACACACACACACACACACACACACACACACACACACACACACACACACACACACACACACACACACACACACACACACACACACACACACACACACACACACACACACACACACACACACACACACACACACACACACACACACACAAAGAGTTTAATCTGTCAGAGCAGCCACCTATTAGTTGGCTCTCCTCACTCGACAACATTTGTCAGCTGCCATCTGTCCGTCTGGGACCACCCCCCTCCCTCCGTGCCCTTATCTCCCTTTACAACTTTTTTAATCAATCTGCAACACCTTTCCTGGACCTACACACACACACACACGTACGTCATGACTGGGGCAGAGGAAGAGGTCTCACCTCATTCCAATGAGCAAGTGCTTAAAAAAAACAAGAACAGCATGGTACAAATGCATGTATAATACACTCCTCCAGTGTTAAAAGCCAGAGCCATGGGACAACCCACCTAAGAACTTGTCTTAAGTCAACATGGAACACCAGGAGAACAATATGAGCTGCTTTGTCCCTTTGAAATACATTCAACTCTGTCCAAAATGGCTGGGTTCTGGTTTGCATCACCCTGGCATGGAGCTTGGCCCCCTGTATCAAGCAGTTCAAGGGGTTTGTACAAACTTCCTAATCACTGAGAGTGAGCTTGGAGGATGTCAGTGGTCATGATTACAGCCAGAAGACTGACTATCAGTTTCCTCAGTCACACAGTCTGGAGGACACGTACATTTGCACTCAGTCTGCAGTCCACATGCATGTGGCTGAATAGGTAATGATATCATTTTGCTGGATAGGTAATGATATCATGCACCTCTGAAATCTTACATTTACCTGTAGTGTTCAGGTGACGATGGAGGCAGGACAGGAAAAGGCAGCTAGAGACCTATTCCCTCTGGCTGGCATCTCTCTTCCATGCCCCCTGACCCCGGCATAAACGTCACACCTTAGTGGCCAGCGACTGGGCCTCTGTCTTCTGGGAGGACATGGAGCTGCCGGGGCTGGTGTGCATGGCCTTCTTCAGGTTGAGCAGACAGAGGCACTGGGAACGGAAGCGCAGGTCGAAGAAGGCATACAGGAAGGGATTGAGGCAGCTGTTGACGTAGGCCAGGCAGGTAGCATAAGGGTGGGCCAGCAGGAGGAAGCGGAGGAAGGCGCAGGTGTTTGGAGCCAGGTTCAGGTAGGAGAGGGCATCAGCGCTCTTCAGTACGTGGAAGGGCATCCAGCAGGCAGCAAACACAACCACCAGGGTGGTGATGATCTTCAGCAGACGCCTCTTCCTCTGGTCCTCCTTACGCAGGCTGTTGAAGTGGCGTGTCACGGTGCAGCCGATGAAGCAGTAGCACACCATCATGGCCAGGAAGGGTAGGAGGAAGCCCAGGGCAGAGGAGGAGATGCTGAGCCCTGCGATCCACATGGACTCCTTCTGCTTCAATTCATTTGATTGACTGATGGTTTGATTACCCCCACCCAACACCAGGCTGAAGTCCATGCCACAGGAGATGAGGTCGCTGCTCTCGTCATCCTTGGTGGTGCGGAAGATGAGTGTGGGGGCAGCCAGTAGGCCGGAGAGGAGCCAGATGGCCGTCAGGGAGGCCTGCATGTGGCCACGGGTACGCAGCTGGGTGCTGGACAGAGAGTGCACAATGGCCAGGTAGCGGTCAAAGCTCATGGCGGTGAGGCAGAAGACGCTGGCGTACATGTTGAGCAGCACCACGTAGCTGCTGATCTTGCAGAGGGCCACACCGAAGGGCCAGTGGTATCCCAATGCAGTGTACACTGCCCACAGTGGCAGAGTCAGCACGAAGGTCAGGTCAGCCATGGCCAGGTTGCCTATGTAGATGTCTGCTGACCGGCGCTTGGCCTGAGCCCTCCACACAGTGAAGATGACCACACCGTTGCCGGAGAGACCCAGGATGAAGATGAGCATGTAGAGTACTGGGATGACTGAGTAGGAAGGCTTCCACTCAGAGTAGTCACACATGGTGCTGTTCTCCTGCTCTTCATAATCATAGTCATAGTATTCAGGGGTTGTCCACTTCTCCATTCTTCTTAGAGTATCCTTTTCTTCTTTAAAAATGTATATTATTTTATCAGGTAAAATAATGTTGATCAATGGATCAATAACGTTGATGAAGCAATTAGAAACTTGGTCCAAATCCGTGTGCAAGAAGTTCATAAAAAGCGCATAAAATAGGTCCTGACCAGTCGAGGGTGATTTCAGGTCTGGTGTCACAGCGCTGGGCAGGCTGCCTTTTTAAACCCCGGCAGTTCCTCACACAACCCTCTGTCACCTCCTTCAAGGCCGATCCCAGCACCCCCCTTTCCCTTTCCCTACCCACGCCCCCGCGACTCCATAACGTTCGAGTGTGAAGAGAACTCTCCAATAAACGGTAAGCAGACCTCAATTTAAAAGCGAAAACGTAATGAAAATACAAAATAGGGCATTGAAAGAACATTATTGTAACTCTTATGACGCACACGTTTAATACATGTTAAAGACTGTAGGTGAATTGTGGGATCTGCTCTACATGTTTTACAGCCTTCAGAAGTCCTAAAAAGTATAATTGAATTGATATGGAATTGATTTGAAAAATATAGGTTTTCCTGCCTGTCTAGGCAAGCCTGGGCAAGCACCTAGTCTAAAAGTAGACAATTACAATGATAAAGTGGCAGCATTTAAGGGGAAACCACTGCCAAAGTAGGCAATTGTACACTTGAGCACCCAAATTAGAATAATACATTTCCATGTCAATGATCGCACAATTGCACAGCACTGCATGTTCAAACATGTTGCGTGTGTCGTGTGCAATGTATCAAATAAAACATTATGTTATTACTGCAGTGCTATAGGGTGAGTATAATTTGGTTGTGTCCAGCATAATTAATGTGGATAAATAATCAAATATCATGGTCCAGCAAATGAACATTGATAGAGAAAATTTGACCACGAAATATTATATTATAAATATCCTATTCTCTTTCTAATGGGAATTTGTTGTGCTGCATGAACTAGGACAGAAAACGTTATTGGCCTGTTTTACATATATATATTATTTACATGTTTCAGGCTCAGACTGTCTGATACTGTCGGGGCGGCAGCGTAGCCTAGTGGTTAGGACGTTGGACTAGTAACCGGAAAGTTGCGATTTCAAACACCCGAGCTGACAAGGTTTGACCACGAAATATGAAATAACAGGCAGTGATTGTCAACAATAACAGTGTTCTGGATGTGGGAATAATATGTTGTTCTGCCCCTGAACAGGCAGTTAACCCACTGTTCCTAGACTGTCATTGAAAATAAGAATGTGTTCTTAACTGACTTGCCTAGTTAAATAAAGGTAAAATAAGAAATGTTTAGCTTACTGTTTTCTTATCTGTCCATTAGATGTCCCAGGGTGGGGTTTGCCCTATGTTACTTATTTAAGAACAAGAACATATCATTTATTATAATTGACCAATAAAAAGCAACTCAAGATAGACAGCCAAGAGACTTGGCCCGCCGGGGTTCATTCCATTATTCCCACATCCAGAACACTGTTATTGTTGACAATCACTGCCTGTTATTTCTTTAGGAAATACTGTCTTCATTCTATTCCATGAATTGTATTGTTGGTTAAGGGCATGTAAGTAAGCATTTCACAGTAAGGTCTACACCTGTTGTATTCGGCGCATGTGACAAATACAATTTTATTTGATTTGATGTTAGAATTGTATCACTGCAGACTTTGTCATCATAACAAAGTAAAACCTTTTTTTCCCTGACTAGTCTGGTGCTTAAAGGACAGTTAGACATGTCCTGTATCCTGTGGGTCCGTGTGTGACGTGGGATGAGACAAGACAGAGGTAGTGAGTTGAGACCAGGTATATGTAGACCTCATATTGTATCATTAAGTACAGGTGCTCAGTAGTTTGTCTCATATCCACTCAGAAATAGGAATCTGTCCAAATGGTTTAGTTGGTGAGAATCATCCGTTGACTGATGTAAAGTGAGTCTGATCTAGTCCCCGTGTATCCATGCTGAAGGAGCCCAGGTGGGAGGGCTCATTCTACACCCTCCTCTGTCTCTCAGCAGTGTAGCAGCAGCAGTGGCGCCAGGGCACTGACCTTCTCAGACACAACCATCACTCAACAATCTGCTCAGCCGGTCCCCTCCTCCTCCATCCCCCTATTCCTGTCTCACCCACAGCTCTCTCTCTCTCTCTCTCTCTCTCCATCCCCATCCCCTACCCCTCTCCACCCATCTCTCTCTTCCTCTGATGATGAGCCAGATCCAGGCTATGTGGAAGTCTCTGGTTCTCGGCAGCACTAGTCTTCAAACGTCACTTACCCGATATTAAGCAGTTTGTTTTTGCTACTTGTTTTGGTAGTTTGTGTTGATTAAACCAATTTAATTGTGTTTCTCCCTCTGCTCTGTCTCCTGCCCCCCATCTCCTCTGCTCTGCCCCCCCCTCTCATCTGAGCTGTCTCCTGAGCTCTTTTGCAGGACATTTGGCAGCTCTGAGCAGGAAAGGAGCAGAGTGAGTTGAGTCAACGCAAGCTTCCCCTGTTCTAATGGGATTCTATTTATATGTGAGATTGTGTTTTGTGCGGCATTGTAAGGGCGTTGTAAGGATATGTTGGTCAAGGCAGTGAAATCTAAAGTTAAATTAAATATTACACCTAATCCAATTCACGCCCACCAACCATCCAGCACTAAATAAGTTATCAACCCTTTAATGAGCAGACAGGCTAATTTGACAGGGATCAGAGATAAGAAACAGATGGCTAATGCTGATGATTAACATGAATGACATCTTCCAATGTTCCAAAGGAATTTCAAGTCAGTCAATGTCATTTTGTCAGTCAGTGTGAGCATAGTTCTGTTTCTCCAACATTCCATTGGTGTTTTTCCTATTGCGCTATTTATTTTTGCTCTCATCCTCTCATGTTTGGCCTTGTGTTGTAAACCACACACAGGTAGGACACCATAAATCTTCCTATACATGTACAGTATGTCCTGCTGCTGACCACATCACATCTCTTGTCATCTCCTGTTCTCACACCCAAGGTCTTCATCCATCATCCGTTGGTTTAGAGCAAGTAAAAAATAAACAATAAACCATATTGAGAGATATTGCATAACGACAAAACCTATTCCCCCTCAGGAGACCGAAAAGATTTGGCATGGGTCCTCAGATCCTCAAAAGGTTTTACAGCTGCACCATTGAGAGCATCCTGGCGGGTTGCATCACTGCCTGCTATGGCAAATGCTCGGCCTCCGACCGCAAGGCACTACAGAGGTGAGTGCGTACGGCCCAGTACATCACTGGAGCCAAGTTTCCTGCCATCCAGGACCTCTATACCAGGCGGTGTCAGAGGAAGGCCCTAAAAATTGTCAAAGACTCCAGCCACCCTAGTGATAGACTGTTCTCTCTGCTACCGCACGTCAAGCTGTACCGGAGCACCATGTCTAGGTCCAAAAGGCTTCTTAATAGCTCCTACCCATAAGCCATAAGACTCCTGAACAGCTAATCAAATGGCAGCCCAGACTATATGCATTGCATAGCACCCAATTACCTAGACTAACCGGTGCCCCTGCACACTGACTCTGTACCTGTACCCCCTGTATGTAGCATCGCTATTGTTATTTTACTGCTGCTCTTTAGTTTTTTGTTACTTTTATTTATTTTCTTTAGCTATTTTTCTTAAAACTGCATTGTTGGTTAAGGGCTTGTAAGTAAAAATGTCACTGTATGGTCTACACCTGTTGTATTCGGCGCGTGACAAATACAATTGGATTTGATTTGATACGAATGGAGACCACTCACAAGCACATGCACACACTCACGCTCAAATGCAAGATTATACGAAAACACACACACACACACACACACACACACACACACACACACACACACACACACACACACACACACACACACACACACACACACACACACACACACACACACACACACACACACACACACACACACACACACACACGCTACACATATAGACATCTGTCTACATGGCTGCTGAGAGCCCCTTTGATCTTTCATCGTCACATGACCTGCGTGTTGAAGTTTGTTTATGAGCCAGGGTTCTGTTGTGTCTTTTGCACCAAATGAGCAGGAGGTGATCCAGCCGGTGTGATGTGTGATGTGTGAGAGAGAGAGAGGGAGAGACAGTTGTTTGATGTGTGTGTGTTAAGCTGTCAGAGACCACATGCATTGGTCCGCTGTAACTTACTGTGACAGCTGGCTCTGCAGGGATTGATTTGCGAGCTGACCAACACAGAGCCAGTCAGTCACTACTACAGCCAGTGACATTACATATCTGTTTTATAACTTTATATTGAGAGTGTACAAACACATTACACACAGTGAGGAAAATCATACCAAAGTCACACTAGTGAAGCACCATCCATGTCAAAATAAGATAGATATGGTGTGTGGACTGTCTCCAAAACAAGCCACCATTCCCGGTTGGAGAGTGCGAACATTTGGGCAACTTTATGGTCCATCCCACTGTCCTCTCCACCTCCAGGGGGTTGAGATGATTGACACCAGCCTGCTAAGCACTGGAGCCACCAAGATGGACGAGGTTACACCTCGTACAGCCCAGCCCCCACTCCTCACCCCTAACAACCCTACTCATTCACATGGACCACTAATGGGGAGAGGAAGACCACATGATGGGCAGTGTGACCGTCTGTCTGGACATGTAAAAAATCCTACAGCAAGTGGTTGACTGGACATGTCTCTGCTTCTGTGAGAGCTCAGACTGCCTGATACCGTTGGCGAGCGACGGATGTTCACGCGAGAACATGTCATAATACCGTGGATGTGGTCTACCACACAAATCGCAACAAAACACAAACGCATGGGAATGCTCCAAAGATGAGGGATGATCATTTATGAATAGTCCAGGCAGTGTAATGTCATGTCATGCTCTTCGTGTCTAGAAGGAACATGGATTACCTGTGAGAAACACTTGGACAAACTTATCCAAAACCTGTACGTCTTGTGCCACTTAATCGGAAAGAACCCACAAGATAGTAGTCAGAGAGAGGGGATCCAAAGCGCTGTGAATAACTGACCTCATAACAGGCCTCTATATTGAGTTCACCTCCAGGCAGCTTTGAAGGGTTTTAAACATTTTAATGAATGCCAAAGAGCATAGTTACAATTAAATGTGCATCATTTCCTTATTTTCTTAACTGCTTCGTGCAGACAGAAAGCTAGACAGAAATCTACAAGCATGTTCTGTCCTAAATTGTGCTTTGTCCCACAGTGACCTAAGCACTTAGAATCCTGAATGAGCTTTTTGAGGCTCGTCTCCTAATTTCTTTCTCTGCTTCTCTTCTGCATTTCCATTTCAGCTTTCTCCAGCGAGACTTTCCGTGCATTTACTGCAATCCATTATACACCCCAAACACAGACGTGTGGCCGGATGACAACACGCATCCAGACCTCCGGTCTTCATCGTCCTGACGACAGAGTACCGGTGATTATAAATCTGCGTGATTGGGGCCTTTCCCTTGGCCAATTAGATGAGGTGAAATATGGGAGGTCACGCCTGCTGTGGAGGCAGCATGCAACCAGCGCTCTGTTTACTTAAATGTCCCTTATCAGCCCCCATCAGAGGACCTGGGACACAAAGAGAAGGGGCCCAGAGTGTGTCCCTTTGTTCACAGAAATGTGCCCTTTCTACAAGATTTCCTCCCTTGCGTTTTGTGGCATTCCTTTAGCAATAGACATCGACATTGTTAAGATAAATAGAACAGTTGGATAATGGATGAAGATATTCTAAACTTTTTATATTTGTTATAGATCATCAGATATTGATTGAATTATAGTTTGGGGATTCTGGTGGGAATTCAGGTATTCAATATATTGTCAAATGGCACTTTTTTTTGGGGGGGGTGCACTCATATATACCTTTACTTATTGTATCAGTTATTTTACAAATTATTGTATGTTAAAATAACGAAAAACAGATGTGCCTAATTTGCATAAACAAACTGGGTGGATGTGCATATATGAATACATTAACATGAAGGGGTGGAACAGGGCTGCAATGACCAAACACTTGCTCTGTCAACTCTACCTGCACTCACCTGTGCTGTCTAAACTGTCTCATAAATTACTGTTGTTGCCCCGTTCTGTTGCATAATTCAACAAGTGTGTCAATAGTTTGATTCAAAATCAACACACTTGGCTCTAGATTACACCTATCTGTACATACTTTATGTTGTTTGCAAGATCAGACGTAATATCGCTTTAATCCAAGTCTTAAATTGCTTTGGTTTCAGATAATCTAAATTGTAAACATTTCAACTGTATCTTTATTTATATTGAACCTTTAGTTAACTAGGCAAGTCAGTTAAGAACAAATTCCTATTTACAATGACGGCCTACACCGGCCAAACCCGGACGATGCTGGGGTAATTGTGTGTCACCCTATGGGACTCCTAATCACGGCCAGTTGTGATACAGACTGGATTCGAACCAGGGTGTCTGTAGTGACACGTCAAGCACTGAGATGCAGTGCCTTAGACCGCTGCGCATTAAATTATAACTTTTTTTCAAATCCACAAAAATGTGTTATCTTTCTTCTGTCTCTTGTGATTTAAGTGTCAAGATGGTGCGTTAAATCCCGACGAAGCTCTACAGAAGGTTTTCACCAACAGCGAATTTGGCAGGTGAAGAACTGCCCACATTCATTTTCAATGAGGGCAAGGGATTGGGGGAAGCAGTGGCGTTCGGTGATGTTTAAGATGAGGGAGGACGATTATGTATTTTATGAGCATGGCCTTATCTTTATTACATCATATTGGATGACTGTCATTGATATTCCATTCACCCAGCTCAATGTATCATCGATAGGTTTAGGCTACTACATGATACTCAAATTGTCCCTATACCCATCATGAGGTTGCTACAACCTAGCCTATGAATCAAAGTTTACAACGTAGGTGCACAAGTCGAAAGAAAAACTAGAGTAATCAAGGTGACAGACAGTGACACATTCAATACTACCTTGCACACTGTTGCCTGCATCTAGCTGATCTAGGGTGTAATCATTTGTCCAAAAGTTGCAAACAAGAGTTTCTATTGGACAAATTCAGGTAAGTTTCTCGTATTTCGTTCCGTTTGCTTCCGTTTAAGAAACATTTTTCAACAGAATCGGCTGAATGAATACACCCCTGATCCCACGTAAACACAGTTCACTTTCATAGCAGCCACATGAAAACAGCATAATTATTTTGCTCATTGTATAATTCCTTCTTGCATCTACGCGCTCTCCTCCTCTCTCCTTTTCCCTTCGCTTGTGGACAACACATCAGCTGTCTGTGACCATGTGAAACCTTCATATCGTAACCGCTAACCGTTACACACAGCCTGCATCGTTGTAGCCATATTAGCTAACGTTATAGTCAACATAGCTACTAGAACTAACGCTTTAGTAAACCCACTACAATCATGCAGTACAGTGTACAGTCAACATGTAGTTTAGCAGTTACACATGCGGACCCAGGTGGCAATAAATTAATAAAATCAAAAGCTTACCTTGACTTGGAAAAGTTCCAGTGTTGCCTTAGCCAGCTAGCTAACACAGAGTCCCTCTCTGAGTCAGGTGTTTGAATAGGCTAAACTAGCTAGTGAAAGTGAGAGAAAAAAATACAAAATATAGCTAGATCTCCCTCTCTCTCGCTCTCTCTCTCTCTCTTGCTTCTCCTTCATTTTTAAAGAAATTAATTTGGTCAAAATTGTTCAACTATTGTCTTTCTCTCTCTTTGAGTCAACTACTCACCACATTTTATGCACTGCAGTGTTGGCTAGCTGTAGCTTATGCTTTCAGTACTAGATTCATTCTCTGATCCATTGATTGGGTGGACAACATGTCAGTTTATCCTCTGAATGTTCAACCTCTGAAAGTTGTCATAATTGCTGTGTAATTCTATGGAAGGGGGTGAAAACCATGAGCCTCCTAGGTTTTGTATTGAAGTCAATGTACCCAGAGGAGGACGGAAACTAGCTGTCCCCCGGCTACACCATGGCGCTACCCTACAGAGTGCTGTTGAGGCTACTGTAGACCTTAATGGCAAAACTGTGTGTTTCAATCAATTATTTGTGACGGGAATATATTTAGTATAGTATGTTTCACTGTTTTTATTTTTATGAAATTAACTGAGGTGTCTGGTCTTCCCCTTCCTCCTCTGAGGAGCCTCCAGTGGTGGGAAGGTGAGCGACGAGAACCCTTCTAGCGGAGCAGTAAAAAAAGTTGAGCTCTGCTCTACTTTATGCAAATGTTAAGCGAAGAGAAGCCTTGGAGCGAACCATTGTCAAGAGGAGGCTCCGCCTCTGGTTAAAAGCCACTGTTAGTGTTCTTATAGATTCAATGGAAAGACAATGTATTCCATTGAGCCCATTTCAGCTATTGCCAGGGTGTGTTTGACATTTCTGCTGTCATAACATTAATGGGAAAAAATGACAAGCAAAAGTTTGAGTTGCAGGGCTAAAATTAAAGCAATCAATCCAGTGAGATTTAAGTGGCGTGGATTTTGTACCCCTCAAACACAGGAAATAGATGGCTGAAGAAGACAGATCCTCAAGTGGGCGGGTACATTCCATGTGCAAAAGTGACATGCTAGTGGAAATGGAAATCCACTCTCAAGGAATGCATCGTTTTTTTGTCTCCTACTGAAGCTTTCTTATGGTGTGCTTGAGAACAGAGAGTGGATGGTGGAAGGGACAGCTCAACCAATAACTTTCAGTGATCCTAAGTGAAATTAGAGAAAATATATGTAATAAGTATAGTGGGGAAAAAAGTATTTAGTCAACCACCAATTGTGCAAGTTCTCCCGCTTAAAAAGATGAGAGTGGCCTGTAATTTTCATCATAGGTACACTTCAACTATGACAAATTGAGAAAAAAAATCCAGAAAATCCCATTGTAGGATTTTTTAAGAAGTTATTTGCAAATTATGGTGGAAAATAAGTATTTGGTCAATAACAAAAGTTTATCTCAATACTTTGTCATTGCCAACAAAGGGTATATAACAGAGGTCAAACGTTTTCTGTAAGTCTTCACAAGGTTTTCACACACTGTCGCTGGTATTTTGGCCCATTCCTCCATGCAGATCTCCTCTAGAGCAGTGATGTTTTGGGGCTGTTGCTGGGAAACACGGACTTTCAACTCCCTCCAAAGATTTTCTATGGGGTTGAGATCTGGAGACTGGCTAGGCCACTCCAGGAATGCTTCTTACGAAGCCACTCCTTCGTTGCCCGGGCGGTGTGTTTGGGATCATTGTCATGCTGAAAGACCCAGCCACCTTTCATCTTCAATGCCCTTGCTGATGGAAGGAGGTTTTCACTCAAAATCTCACGATACATGGCCCCATTCATTCTTTCCTTTACACGGATCAGTCGTCCTGGTCCCTTTGCAGAAAAACAGCCCCAAAGCATGATGTTTCCACCCCCATGCATCACAGTAGGTATGGTGTTCCTTGATTGAAACTCAGCATTCTTTGTCCTCCAAACACGACGAGTTGAGTTTTTACCAAAAAGTTATATTTTGGTTTCATCTGACATTCTCCCAATCTTCTTCTGGATCATCCAAATGCTCTCTAGCAAACTTCAGACGGGCCTGGACATGTACTGGCTTAAGCAGGGGGACATGTCTGGCATTGCAGGATTTGAGACCCTGGCGGCGTAGTGTGTTACTGATGGTAGGCTTTGTTACTTTGGTCCCAGCTCTCTGCAGGTAATTCACTAGGTCCCCCCCGTGTGGTTCTGGGATTTTTGCTCACTGTTCTTGTGATCACTTTGACCCCACGGGGTGAGATCTTGCGTGGAGCCCCAGATCGAGGGAGATTATCAGTGGTCTTGTACGTCTTCCATTTCCTAATAATTTCTCCCACAGTTGATTTCTTCAAACCAAGCTGCTTACCTATTGCAGATTCAGTCTTCCCAGCCTCATAAAAAATCGTACAATGTGATTTTCTGGATTTTCTTTCTCATTTTGTCTGACATAGTTGAAGTGTACCTATGATGAAAATTACAGGCCTCTCTCATCTTTAAGTGGGAGAATTTGCACAATTGGTGGCTGACTAAATACTTTTTTGCCCCACTGTATAAGTAAGACACTCAGATAAATATAGATATACAGTACATAGACGTGTATTTTGTATGTTACAATTATATGAAAGTTAACGCAAACATACCTGTTACTTTGTAAGCATATGCCATTTTTGCATTTGACAATACACCACAACATCATAGCATAAAGTTCACCCCTAAACTGAATCAAATGTTTGTGCGCAGTTGTACAGACAAAGTAATGTTGTGTGATGTCGAAACATCTGAGGATTTCAGATATTTATAATGTGTTGGGCTAAGATGTTGGATAGATGTCTGAAGAGGTTACAGAAGATGGAGATGCTAAAAGTGTCCCACTTTTTCTGAATTAATTCAAATAACAGTACTAATATCAGTTCTACAAGAACAAATAAACAGGATATAGTGCTACAAGACCCAGAGCTCTGCCTAACCTAAGTACAGGGGATCCCTAATGTAAACGGGATCTCTTTCATCCATTGAAAAAGCCTATAAGACTGTCCTGCTTTAGTTGCTCCAAGTTGTCCCCACTTTAGCTACTCCATGCTGTCCTACTTTAGCTGCTCCATGCTGTCACACTTTAGCTGCTCCATGCGGTCCTAATTTAGCTACTCCATGCTGTCCTACTTTAGCTATTCCATGCTGTCCCACTTTAGCTGCTCCATGCTGCCCTACTTTAGCTGCTCCATGCTGTCCTACTTTAGGTACTCCATGATGTCCCACTTTAGCTGCTCCATGTTGTCCTACTTTAACTGCTCCATGCTGTCACACTTTAGCTGCTCCATGCTGCCCTACTTTAGCTGCTCCATGTTGTCCTACTTTAACTGCTCCATGCTGTCACACTTTAGCTGCTCCATGCTGCCCTACTTCAGCTGCTCCAAGCCGTCCTACTTTAGCTGCTCCATGCTGTACCACTTTAGCTGCTCCATGCGGTCCCACTTTAGCTGCTCCATGCTGCCCTACTTTAGCTGCTCCATGCCATCCTACTTTAGCTGCTCCATGCTGTACCACATTAGCTGCTCCATGCTGCCCTACTTTAGCTGCTCCATGCTGTCCTACTTTAGCTATTCCATGCTGTCCTACTTTAGCTGCTCCGTCCCACTTTAGCTGCTCCATGCTGTCCTACTTTAGCTGCTCCATGCTGTCCTACTTTAGCTGCTCCATGCTGTCACATTTTAGCTGCTTCATGCTGTCCTACTTTAGCTGCTCCATGCTGTCACACTTTAGCTGCTCCATTCTGTCCTACTTTAGCTGCTCCATGCAGTCACACTTTAGCTAGCAATGGTTGGTAAAGCAGGACAACAACAAAAAATAACTGAATAAAAACATTGAAACAAAATATTGGCTATTTTTTAAATGTATTTTAATGCACCAGGACATAGTATGCACATTAACATCACAGTTTGGCATAGTCAGTGCTTGACTTGGGCAGGAGCTCACTGTAGCTGAATACCGAGACCCCACATTTTCTACTGTTTGAGCTCCTGTTCATTTAATAGACTACGAGCTCTAAAGTATTGTAGAGCTCCTGCACCTACATATAAATGGTATTGGCACCCAAAATGTGTACCGGCATCTATTTCAGTCCAAGTCAAGCATTGGACACAGAGCATTATTTATGACAGTTTTATAGCCTTAACTTCAAAGCAGAAGAAAAATAACTATGTCACTGATCTTACCGTGAGCTCCCTATCTAAAACTTGCTCTGCCCCCCTCTATGATGTCACAACAATGAAGTGATGTGATTTTGATCATGTGGTTTCTCTGCAAGGGCTTATCAACAATAGTTGTAATTTTGTCTTTGTCAGACCAAGAAATAAACGCGTCAGGATTAAGCTGTCCCAGTTTATATGATGTTCCACTCTTTCAGAATTCATCCTACATGTCGTTCAACTTGTAATTCAATTACATTTAGCAGTAGCTTGGTGGTAGTTAAAGTCAATTCAGATCTTGGTCGTGTTTTCAGTCGTTTTTTTTGCCATGTAGTGGTGTAGCAAACTACTGGAACTACACTCTACCTTATTTGCTAATATAAAATAAATAAATATGGGTGAAGTATGCAAGAATGCCCTTTCTTTTTCAGTATCAGACCGTCTTAATTCTCACTTGAGAGATGTGTTTTGTGTTTAATAGGCTATATTACACATCTGACTCCAGAGGAATCTGCTCTTGAAATGTGTAGTCTAGATATCATTTAGATATCATCATATTTTTTTTACAGTGACTTGGAAGTAGTGAATACGTTAATGTGGAATAGACAACCAGGTGAGGGGAGTTCCTTACTAATTACTAATTTGTGACTTTAAATCATCAATCAAGTACTCGGCCCTCCGTGGAATGAGTTTGACACGTGCTCTAAACCTTGGCTGACACACCAGTGTCCGGTCTCTGTTTGTGGGTCACACTTCACTATGCTGGCCACCTTGTTCAGATAAATCATCCTCCTTTCACTCAGTTGTTGTTTTAATAAAGAGGGACTGTGCAATATGAATATTTAGAGTAAACATGTGCACAAGAGGGAAAATCCCAATCCATTGTTTTCATAATGGGTATAAATAGCTAATACAACAGAGAGAATACAACAACCATCATATGAAGGTGGGGCCCCAACAAGTCTTATAAGCTGGAAGGAAGAGAGAGTTTAGACCCAAGAAGGAAGAGGAGATAGAGATTCAGAGCTAACAGGGACTTCCTGTCTGGCACAGGATGTGGACCAGTGCTTCAGGCCATGACCTCGGTTTGGGTAAATAAGATGTTGTTGCGAACTGGGGAGCACCTTACAGTATGTGATCATGTTTCCCAGAACAGTGTGATTGATACATTGTGATTGATCCAAGCATTGGCAGTGACGGTTGATGATACCGGTTCTAATTAGACCCCGGAGAGAAGAGTAGTAAAGCAGGAGGGGCAGGAAAGGGAGAAAGGATAAAAAGAAAGATAATTGCATTGAAATACTCAGGATGATGAGAACATGGTCTCTGTCTCAATCACTTTGGCCTCTTCCCCTGATTTGAGGATCCCGTCTGATTCATATAAACCTGTTCAGGAGGCGATGAAGATAAGGACCGGGGCCTTGGCCCATGCTGTCTACAACAACAACAACAGACCTACAATAAAGTGCCAGTGTTTTCCTCTTCCTATGGGTAATATCTGGCATTGTATTGGACCATGAGGCCCTTCCTCCCCCTGCTTTACTACTCTTCTCTCCGGGGTCTAATTAGGACCGGTATCGTTCCCACCATCTGAACTGGTGGGCAGGAGAATGGGAGGAATTCCAACATTTTAACAAACTGTGAGGAGTATTCTAAATGTATGGTGAGATTAGTGGACCTCTGGTGTGTTATCCTCCCTATGTAACATGAGAATCGTCAAAGCCGTTTTATGATAGGTCTTGGTTTCGAGGCATTTTTGTAACCCAACCCTACATTTTATCTGAGGTGAACACACACACACACACACACACACACACACACACACACACACACACACACACACACACACACACACACACACACACACACACACACACACACACACACACACACACACACACACACACACACACACACACACACACACACACACACACACACACGTGCTATGGAGTTTGTACGTAACACCCATGACCACACCGGTTGGAACACAATAAGCTATTGTACCCTGAGACCAAAGGTCCTGCCGCCCATATGGTTTTGTCATCAGTCTCAATTATAATAGAGCTCTGAGGTCACTGCAGTTACCTCTCAGGTTCAGGTTCTGTATCTACCAATTCAACCCTTATATGCTCCCTGCTACACACATACACACACATGTATGACATGTACCATTTTGCCTATTGTTTACTGTAAACAGAGTTAAACACACTTCCTGTATGTGTATTCATTTCTCCCACAAACATTTGGTCTCTGTTCTACCATTGACCTACATATTCTCTGGTCAAGTAGTCTCATCCCTGGGAAGACAGTAATAGGAAACCCCTCTACTCTGTCTGTCCCTAACTCATTCTTATCACTGGCTCCTCTGCTGCTGTTTCTGCTGTTGTTGCTGCTGCTCCCAATTCATATCAGCAAATGTCTGTCTGTGTGTGTCCCAGCAATTATACTGTATATCTATGGTCCCAGCTTTATCAGGGCAAGTGTTCCATGGTGCACACGACACACACACAGTCCCTATTCCCCTCTGTGCGTATGCTCTCTGAACCCCTGGTTTCCTTGCTGGGGGAGAGAGGACTGGATGGACGGGAAAAGGGGAGACAGTGGGGATGTGACATAACAATGGCAGGAAGTGACTCGAGATCAAACACAGATTGGCAGCAAACACATAGACAGATAAACACAAAACAAACTTCCCCAAACGACAAATCAACAAAAAGCACACTCCTCTCACCAAATCACATTAAATCGTATTCATCACATGCAACTGGTATAGACTTTACAGTGAAATGCTTGTTTATAAACCCTGCTAACGATGCAGAGTTAAAAAGGAATACATAAAATTAAATAGTAACTAACACAAGCTAAATAAAATAAAATACATAAGAATGGAGCTATATACAGGGAGTACCAGTACCAGATCAATGTGGAGCTATATACAGGGAGTACCAGTACCAGATCAATGTGGAGCTATATACAGGGAGTACCAGTACCAGATCAATGTGGAACTGTATACAGGGAGTACCAGTACCAGATCAATGTGGAGCTATATACAGGGAGTACCAGTACCATATCAATGTGGAACTGTATACAGGGAGTACCAGTACCAGATCAATGTGGAACTGTATACAGGGAGTACCAGTACCAGTACCAGATCAATGTGGAGCTATATACAGGGAGTACCAGTACCAGATCAATGTGGAGCTATATACAGGGAGTACCAGTACCAGATCAATGTGCAGAGGTACGGGTTACTTGATGCACATATGTAAAGGCAGGGTAAAGTGACTAGGAATCTGGATAAATAATCAAATAAAGAAAAGAGTAGCAACAGCAAATGAGTGTAAAAGTGTGTGAGTGTGTGTATGTACAGTTGAAGTCGGATGCTTACATACACCATAGCCAAATACACTTAAACTCAGTTTTTCACAATTCCTGACATTTAATCCAAGTAAAAATTCCCTGTTTTAGGTCAGTAGGATCACCACTTTATTTTAATCATTGAATTGTCAGAAAAATAGTAGAGAGAATTATTTCTTTCATCTTTTATTTCTTTCATCACATTCCCAGTGGGTCAGAAGTTTACATACACTCAATTAGTATTTGGTAGCATTGCCTTTAAATTGTTTAATTTGGGTCAAACGTTTTGGGTAGCCTTCCACAAGCTTCCCACAATAAGTTGGGTGAATTTTGGCCCATTCCTCCTGACAGAGCTGGTTTAACTGAGTCAGGTTTGTCGGCCTCCTTGCTCGCACAAGCTTTTTCAGTTCTGCCCACAAATTTTCTATAGGATTGAGGTCAGGGCTTTGTGATGGCCACTCCAATACCTTGACTTCGTTGTCCTTAAGCCATTTTGCTGCAATTTTGGAAGTATGCTTGGGGTCATTGTCCATTTGGAGCACCCATTAGCGACCAACCTTAACTGATGTCTTGAGATGTTGCTTCAATATATCCACATAATTTTCCTGCCTCATGAGCCATCTATTTTGTTAAGTGTACCAGTCCCTCCTGCAGCAAAGCACCCCCACAACATGATGCTGCCACTCCTGTGCTTCACGGTTGAGATGGTGTTCTTCGGCTTGCAAGCCTCCCCCTCTTTCCTCCAAACATAACAATGGTCATTATGGCCAAACAGTTCTATGTTTGTTTCATCAGACCAGAGGACATTTCTCCAAAAAGTATGATCTTTGTCCCCATGTGCAGTTGTAAACTTTAGTCTGGCTATTTTATGGCGGTTTTGGAGCAGTGGCTTCTTCCTTGCTGAGCGGCCTTTCAGGTTATGTCGATATAGGACTCATTTTACTGTGGATATAGATACTTTTGTACCTGTTTCCTCCAGCATCTTCACAGGGTCTTTTGCTGTTGTTCTGGGATTGATTTGCACATTCCGCACCAAAGTATGTTAATCTCTGGGAGACAGAACGCGCCTCCTTCCTGAGCGGTATGAAGGCTGCGTGGTCCCATGGTGTTTATACTTGCGTACTATTGTTTGTACAGATAAACGTGGTACCTTCAGGTGTTTGGAAATTGCTCCTAAGGATGAACCAGACTTGTGGAGTTCTAAAATCTTTTTTCTGAGGTCTTGGCTGATCTCTTTGGATTTTCCCATGATGTCAAGCAAAGAGGCAGTGAGTTTGAAGGTAGGCCTTGAAATACATCCACAGGTACACCTCCATTTGACTCAAATTATGTCAATTAGCCTATCAGAAAGCCATGACATAATTTTCTGGAATTTTCCAAGCTGTTTAAAGGCACAGTCAACTTAGTGTATGTAAACTTCTGACCCACTGGAATTGTGATAAAGTGAATTATAAGTGAAATAATCTGTCTGTAAACAATTGTTGGAAAAACTAGTTGTGTCATCCACACATAGCCTTCATTTCTCAGAACAAGAATAGACTGATGAGTTTCAGGAGAAAGTGCTTTGTTTCTGGCGATTTTGAGCCTTTAATCAAACCCACAAATGCTGATGCTCCAGATACTCAACTAGTCTAAAGAAGGCCAGTTGTATTGCTTTAATCAGAACAACAGTTTTCAGCTGTGCTAACATAATTGCAAAAGTGTTTTCTAAAGATCAATTAGCCTTTTAAAATGATAAACTTGGATTAGCTAACACAACGTGCCATTGGAACACAGGAGTGATGGTTGCTGATAATGGGCCTCTGTACGCCTATGTAGATATTCCATTAAAACCAACCATTTCCAGCTACAATAGTCATTTACAACATTAACAATGTCTACACTGTATTTCTGATCAATTTGATGTTATTTTAATGGACGACATTTTTTGCTTTTCTTTCAAAAACAAGGACATTTCTAAGTGACCTAAACTTTTGAATGGTAGTGTACATACATACATACTGAATGCTACAGTAGAAACGACAACATGATATACAGAAAATAAGGCACTTACCTTGGTAGGAACGCACACATGTCCAAAATTATTATTTGTAAGGAAAACTACAATGAAGGCAATGCGACCACCAGTCAGAAAATGTACCAGTTCATGCAAGACTGCGCAAATGTCTGCATACTTGATCTGCGGAAACACTGGGTAAGTGCTTGGGCTCTCCTCTAAGAGGCTGAGAAGTTTGTCTGGCTCGGTAAAGCCTCAAACATAAATGTTCCGCTGAAATGGATACTTCTATGTGAATTAATGAGGAGGCGGAAGACACATCAATTCAAACTGTTGTTAGAAAATAAAACTTATTAGAAAATAAATTGAAATGGACAAGCTGAAACATATCCTATAGATAATTAGCATGCAGCGCGTGTTAACTGTTCTGTTGCGTAACAATCACATTTTGGAACAAGTGAGTACATTCTAACATCACTTGCATAGAACAACTCACGCTGGGGCGACCATTAGAGATATTTGGAACTCACATGTGAAAAGGTTAACAAGATATAGGCTAGAAAGAGTTTTGTTGATGCTGAGAACGGAATATATATGTTTTTTAATAACATTCTTAGAACGTTCTCTGAACGTTACAAACGTTTTCTTGTGGTTTTGTATTGAAAGTTTTAACATTCTCGGGAACAATTTGAGAACCTTACTTTAAATAGAACCATAAGGAAACATTTACATTACATTACATTTAAGTCATTTAGCAGACGCTCTTATCCAGAGCGACTTACAAATTGGTGCATTCACCTTATGACATCGAGTGGAACAGTCACTTTACAATAGTGCATCTAAATCTTAAAGGGGGGGGGGGTGAGAGGGATTACTTATCCTATCCTAGGTATTCCTTAAAGAGGTGGGGTTTCAGGTGTCTCCGGAAGGTGGTGATTGACTCCGCTGTCCTGGCGTCGTGAGGGAGTTTGTTCCACCATTGGGGGACCAGAGCAGCGAACAGTTTTGACTGGGCTGAGCGGGAACTGTACTTCCTCAGTGGTAGGGAGGCGAGCAGGCCAGAGGTGGATGAACGCAGTGCCCTTGTTTGGGTGTAGGGCCTGATCAGAGCCTGGAGGTACTGAGGTGCTGTTCCCCTCACAGCTCCGTAGGCAAGCACCATGGTCTTGTAGCGGATGCGAGCTTCAACTGGAAGCCAGTGGAGAGAACGGAGGAGCGGGGTGACGTGAGAGAACTTGGGAAGGTTGAACACCAGACGGGCTGCGGCGTTCTGGATGAGTTGAAGGGGTTTAATGGCACAGGCAGGGAGCCCAGCCAACAGCGAGTTGCAGTAATCCAGACGGGAGATGACAAGTGCCTGGATTAGGACCTGCGCCGCTTCCTGTGTGAGGCAGGGTCGTACTCTGCGGATGTTGTAGAGCATGAACCTACAGGAACGGGCCACCGCCTTGATGTTGGTTGAGAACGACAGGGTGTTGTCCAGGATCACGCCAAGGTTCTTAGCGCTCTGGGAGGAGGACACAATGGAGTTGTCAACCGTGATGGCGAGATCATGGAACGGGCAGTCCTTCCCCGGGAGGAAGAGCAGCTCCGTCTTGCCGAGGTTCAGCTTGAGGTGGTGATCCGTCATCCACACTGATATGTCTGCCAGACATGCAGAGATGCGATTCGCCACCTGGTCATCAGAAGGGGGAAAGGAGAAGATTAATTGTGTGTCGTCTGCATAGCAATGATAGGAGAGACCATGTGAGGTTATGACAGAGCCAAGTGACTTGGTGTATAGCGAGAATAGGAGAGGGCCTAGAACAGAGCCCTGGGGGACACCAGTGTGAGAGCGCGTGGTGAGGAGACAGATTCTCGCCACGCCACCTGGTAGGAGCGACCTGTCAGGTAGGACGCAATCCAAGCGTGGGCCGCGCCGGAGATGCACAACTCGGAGAGGGTGGAGAGGAGGATCTGATGGTTCACAGTATCGAAGGCAGCCGATAGATCTAGAAGGATGAGAGCAGAGGAGAGAGAGTTAGCTTTAGCAGTGCGGAGCGCCTCCGTGATACAGAGGAGAGCAGTCTCAGTTGAATGACTAGTCTTGAAACCTGACTGATTTGGATCAAGAAGGTCATTCAGAGAGAGATAGCGGGAGAGCTGGCCAAGGACGGCACGTTCAAGAGTTTTGGAGAGAAAAGAAAGAAGGGATACTGGTCTGTAATTGTTGACATCGGAGGGATCGAGTGTAGGTTTTTTCAGAAGGGGTGCAACTCTCGCTCTCTTGAAGACGGAAGGGACGTAGCCAGCGGTCAGGGATGAGTTGATGAGCGAGGTGAGGTAAGGGAGAAGGTCTCCGGAAATGGTCTGGAGAAGAGAGGAGGGGATAGGGTCAAGCGGGCAGGTTGTTGGGCGGCCGGCCGTCACAAGACGCGAGATTTCATCTGGAGAGAGAGGGGAGAAAGAGGTCAGAGCACAGGGTAGGGCAGTGTGAGCAGAACCAGCGGTGTCGTTTGACTTAGCAAACGAGGATCGGATGTCGTCGACCTTCTTTTCAAAATGGTTGACGAAGTCATCTGCAGAGAGGGAGGAGGGGGGATTCAGGAGGGAGGTGAAGGTGGCAAAGAGCTTCCTAGGGTTAGAGGCAGATGCTTGGAATTTAGAGTGGTAGAAAGTGGCTTTAGCAGCAGAGACAGAGGAGGAAAATGTAGAGAGGAGGGAAACCTATATGAAACATTTTATGCTGAAGTACTTGTTGGGGGTTACTCTGGGGGTCAGGTGTGGGGCTACACCACTATGCCATGATTACTGTATATATGTTATAACCTTTGTATGCTTGCAATGCGCAATGATGGAAAAGTACTGGGTAAATGGAGATGTACTGCTTTAGTTCTCAGGCTGAGAATTGTCTGCACCTGCTGATAGTCACAAGGCCTCAAGGCCGAAATAGTAGAGTGAGAAACCACAGTCTAGACATGTTTTCTCATTTTACATACTTTGTATCTAATCCAATGCAACAATGTTAAGATATGATTGACGGTAGGTTGTATAAAGAGTGTGGTCTCCTGTTTCGCCACACAGATCTTTACTATAGACTACTGAGGTATTCTGTATATGAATCTCTATCTGCAATTGCATGTTATTACTAAAGAGTTTTATACCACGGTTCCTGTGTCTGTGCCATCTATCTGGAAGACTGATTGTTAAAGGAAACTTACATGCACAAAGGACCAACCAACATACTTAAATTCTCACCGAAGAAAGTTGTTTCTTAAGGTTCTTGGAACAATTTAAGAACATGACTTTAAATAGAACCATGAGGAAACCTGTAGGAAATGTTATGCTGAAGTACTGGAATTCCCACTTAATGTTCAAGCAACTATCAAATCAAATCAAATCAAATGGTATTTGTCACATACACATGGTTAGCAGATGTTAATGCGAGTGTAGCGAAATGCTTGTGCTTCTAGTTCCGACAATGCAGTGATAACCAACAAGTAACGCTTCGCGTTCCTAGGAAACTATCCTGCACCATTCCAAGAAAGTTGTGGAAAGGCTGTATGGAAAATAACAACTACGCGCTTACCAAGCTTTAATAAACATATGGTTCTCAGAACATGATATGCTAGCTGGGTAGTGTTATCTAGTGTGCACAATAAAAATGCACATACACTTCCTGTCCTTGGTCTACTGTAAAAGCATCTGTTTGACCCCTGACCCCTGCTACTCTGAACCAACTTCCTGTCCCACACGCGCAGGAGGAGACTACTGAAATCTGGGTTCATCAAAGCTGTTTCCCAAAGACATGAAGGACATGGAAACATCATATGAATGGATTGGGGAAATCCATTTCATTCAGTGGTGACATTGAATCTCATGGTTTAGGACAATCAGATGATGAATAACCAAGTGACAGTTACAGGTAACTTGCCCCTCCTCAATGGGAGTGTTCCATTTTACATTTGTAAACATAAAAAGAGATAACCTTGCATTCTTTTGCATGTGACAACTAGAGTAATATGCTGCAGTGTTTTATGGCTGGTATATATAATTGTACTTTTGTACATTTCAGACAGCATCACAATAGTAGTGATTCTCACTACAAAGGCAAGATTATAATTTTTTCTTCAGATGTTGCATGTCAGATGAACCAATCAAGACAAAAAGAGTGTCGTAATAACATTGACCTGTGCCCTTGAACTCTAGATTCTCTCCGCACCCCTTCATGAACAGCGAGACAGTGGGCCGAATGACTGGGATAACTGGAGAGGGAGACCCTCAGTCACCAAAAAGCTTTTGAGGAGCTTTAGGGCTCATTAAGCCAGACTGTAATCCCCCAGACGGACACTGTCCACATATGGCCCTGTGAGATCATCCCTCCACACCACCATACATCTCCCTATAAAACATTTATCACATAATGGAAATATGATGAGCAAGGGATTCATAACACAGGATCCTAATCTTTTAAAACATGACTGTACCGGGAACAATTTCTTGATTTTTTGCGACCTACTTTGAGAAGGAAATGTTGAGTGTCTGTAAGGGTAGCTAGTTATAGTCATACCTCAGTGGTTATAGTGGGCTACACTGCTACAGTATGTCTGGGTCCCATAGGTTGGGTTGGTTCTAGGGGCATGTCTGGGTCAAGTCTTGTTCTGCACAGATTAGCTAAGAGGCTATTCACTGGTCTCCTATTACGCCCCCTGTAGTCTGGGCCTCTGTCTGAATGTCTCTGTGGAACAGGGGGGGGGGGGGACAGGCAGAGAGCAGAAAGAGATACATTGTTTATCCCAGTAAACAGGAGAAAGGCCAAAAGGAGACAAGAGAGAAGCCATGGAAAAGTTTCCAAAGACAGGCATCCTCTGATAGTTGGACACAATGATGGTGGCTCGGAGGAAAGAGAAAGAAATACTCCATCGTCTGATCTCTAATTCACATCTTATCTTTTGGCCATCTGTGAAAGAGAGGATTCCCTCTCTCCTTTTCCTTGGGGTGTAGTAAATAAATCTTCATCTCCACGGAAGAGGCTATCCACAGAGGCCCTAAAATGTATTCCGTTACAAAGGATAGGAAGTGTATGGAGAGGACACACCACAAAATGAAGAGCAGACATCTCAGGTCTGTTACCTTAAGTTACAGTATCTATGGCAGTGAGACAGCCGCATCAAAAAGTCAAAGAATATTTCAGGATGTTTCGATGTAAATTATGTTGAAGGGAAAGAGCGAGAAAATGGCTTTTCTGATCACAAGGACCGTCTAGATCAGGGTTTCCCAAACTTGGTCCTGGGGCACCCCCGGGTTATTCAAATAATCAATGTTTGAGGAGTTATTTGAATCAGATGTGTAGAGCTAAGGCAAAAAAACTAAATGTTCACCCAGGGGTGGCCTCAGGATCGAGCTTGGGAAACCCTGGTCTAGATAAATGCAACAGAGTGAGGGAGAAGGCTGTCCTTATTGTTGTGCTGCTGCACATTTTACAGGCTCTGCACATCCATTAACGCAAGACGTGTTGTGGGATTCCGCAGTCTTTGAGATGCAAATACCGCTCAGAGCTGAAAGACCTAGAGAAACAGGTGTCCAAGGAAGTGGCTAATGTGTGTGTGTGGGAGGGTGGGGGACTGGGGCAGTATATGGAGATCACATTACCCTCTGTCCAGTCCTCTCTGGCCTTTCGGTTTTGCCATCACTCTCGTTTGCACCAAATATCCCACTATATCAAATGAGACAGACAAAACAGATTAGTCCAAGTGTATTGAATTGTATTCATGTAAACGTGATTGGTTTGGTATAGATACAGCAAGTAGATACAGGGAGATGTAGTTTCATAAGCAAACAAAAAGGGGGAAAGGAGTGCTTTTACTATGTAATCACCCGTGGCCATGTGGAAAGTTGATAGCTAGACTATTCGGATTCTGATCTGAGTAATACTTACAATGAGACCAACACAAGGCCTAACACGTAGGTGGCCACAATTTGAAATGTTTACAGATTAAGTTCCAGCAACAGAGAATCTCCCAAATGGCCCCCAGGGTGCTTCATTTTCTAACTGCTTCACCATTAGTAGCCTATCCACTATTCCCAAATGTGGTCCAAGCTGGAAAAGATCCATCCACACTTAACGTGGGTGTAAAAAAACATGTCCCAGGATCAACGATTAGCACATTTCAATAGGATTGGACGCATGCTAGTTTCCGGTTCAAAGCGCAATGGCACCCCCTATTGTATACACAAGTAAATGAAAAACTGCTGTCTCTCCACAGCTCACGTATAGCTTTCTAATTTCACCTGGTTGCCAGTTCGTTCTTTTGAGAACATGTGAGGAGTGGAATAGAATGGGAGATGGAGGAATACAGTGGAGGCAGAGGGCTCATATAGAGGACTACTGGCTACTATCCTGAACTTGGTGTGGTGAGTTCTGGCACCCAGAGCTGCTGAGGCATCACTTAAGTGGGTGTTTCACAGAGTGGAAGAGAAGCCCAGTGGCTATATGACTCAGGCTGGTTCCCAGACTTGCACTCTACAAGATCGCCATCCCCTGACCAGTTTCCTCCACTCAAGCCATGAACTGACCCTCTATCTGCAGAGGATGCAGCTGTCAAAGACTTGGCATCTATTGGTTGACCTGTCATGATATAGCTTGTGTCTTTTGCTTACGAAGTGTTTTGAGATTTCGATTATGAAAAGTGCAACAGACACCTAATACATTAGTGGTGTCAGTGTTGGTTGCCACACATTTAGAGTTTACATGGACAGACGTCACACAATGTAAACACGGGCAACTTTACAGAAGACAAACAAAATGTACATTTTATTCTTAAAGGACTTGACCAGGAACAAGGTGCTTCATCTTAGACAAATATAAATCTATAGTATGTGAAGTTCTAAACTATGTGCAAGTGTGAAAATCCATAGCAATTTACAGAAATCCTTTTACCATACATAAGTTCAATATTTTTTTAATGTATATTTTACTTGATATGAAACAGTCCCTTCAGAAAATAACTTCTGCAGTTCTAATCTAAAGGCAAATATTTGACTAACACACCCGTGCGTAATATTGACGATCACATAAAACAATTATGCACAGATATAATAAAACGAGTATACGTAAGCACATTTTATCGACAAAGCAGAATCAACATGGCTGAGTATGACATGAGCGTTCCATCGTTTGGCTTTCTCCCACTACATAACTACACGGACTGTTTCCTGGAGACCTGCACAGAATCATACACACTAAAGGAATGATTTAGACAACATGGCTCTTACAACACATAAACATGGTACCTCATCAAATTGTTGGTCTAGTGACAGGAATTGTCCAGCAAATGTTAATTAACTTCATTAGAAACTATAAATGATACAGATGATTGGTTTCTCCTTGAGCCTGTCGTTCAAGTCCTTCATTGGTCAGGGCTGAACAATGGACCCACAGAGCCCTCTAGTGTTCATCAACTACAACCAGAGAGAAAAAGACGCACCAATGAGTGAATGACAATAGCGTTTATCTTTATACAATATGTTGGCAACCTAGGGTATTCGAACTATATTCTATTGTGCTTACAATTTAACTATTGACATTTCCTGTTAATCTAACAATGCAGGATTGGTGTGTGTTGGCAATGTAGTGTCTTATACTACAGTACATATTAAGTGACAAACAGGCGTAGTGCTCAAGCATCCAGTAATGACCCCGGATCAGCTGGGACAGGGCCAGGACTCCTGCCTAAACAGACTTCATAGTTATGTCACCTGATCTTGAAATCAGCCTAAAATACTTAAATAAGAAAAGATTGAGATAAACTGACGTGATTGATTTCAGCAGCAGGCTATACAATCTACCTTCAGCCAAAGTGCCTGTATATCCGTATGGTCCACTGAACGAAGTGCTGCACTCTTCCAACTGATGATTAAATTGACACCCCCCATACATGTGTAAAAAACAACAGTCTACACTTGTTGTAGCACCCAGGGCAATATGGAAGATACACCAGAGGCTTCCATTCTTATGGAGTGTTTTGCTATAGACGCATTTGGCTATTATTGAAAGAGTCAGTCAAGAAGATGGGAGTGGGAAGGGGTCCGAGGTTAAGGGTATACTGGAGATCTGGAGTCCGTGAGCAGTAAACAGGTTTTGTAATCCCCAGCTGGTCCAAGCTCTTTCCATCTGCTACAGGTAGGTGTCATGTTCTGTGCTAATCAGGCTCTGATTGGAGCCCTGCAAGGGTGGGTCTTTGAGGGGTGGGGTGGGCTTGGTAGAAGTGTCGCAGGGTTCAGGGTTGGATGTCACCGGGGTGCCGTTCTTTCCATTCTTCTGCTCTTTGGTCTTTATCCTCGCCTTGTCCTCCTCCTGGCCTTCCACATTCTTATTGGTTGCCAGGGATGACTCGACTATGATGGTGGGGTTCTGGCGCAGGTCTTGGCGACTGGGTGGTTCGGCGGCCATGATAGCCTTGGCGCCGTGCATTCTGGGAGGTGACTTGCAGTGCAACTCACCCCGGGTCTCCTTCCAGCGCCGCAGCTGGGCCAGGTGCTCCTTCTCAACGTCCCGCTCTGACAACGGCAGCTCTATAATCTGGGACAGAGCATAAGCGGCAGTGGTTAACCTAGCAGTCTTAAACTCTTATCAGCTTGCTTGATAAGGTAGCAGAAATCATGACTAATATCATAGTTTTATTAAAGTACCACTAGGTGGCAGCAGGGTCTTTTCAGTTTACACCATAGCCCTTAACAGCCATGAGAGTCCTTGCATTCATGTCAGCAATTTTCAAAGTGGCTAAAAACCATGACACATTTTCCAGTATGGATGTTTCTAGAAGTCTGGCTGTGGATGTTGGTTGCGCATCACTACCTCCCGCACTAGGAATCCTTCCAGCATGTAGCGTGTGTCTATGGTCTTGAGCAGCTCCATGGTCTCGTACTGTCCCTGACAAGTCTTCAGCTTGTCCTGAGAGCCCAGCATGCACTTTAACAGCACCAGGCCCACCCGGAAGATGATCTTCACTCCTGGACGACCGGACAACACCAGACAAACAGATGAAGTCGCAGTGTCCTGAGTCTTGTATGACATATTTGTGTGTTTTATTGTATGTTTGAATGTGTCTATAATGTAGGTGATTATGAGTATGCTGGGGGTGTGTGTCCATGTCAGTCTGTCTAAAGAGCGTGCCTCTCAGAGAATGCTCTCATGTGGACAAAATGTAAGTGTTTACTGTGTGGAATCAGCATGACATGCATTGCACGTTACCAATGTCATACATGTCTCATAGCCACATGCATTAGACATATTGCACTACAAAGACCCTGTTAAGACATTCTGCGTCTCACCCTCACAAAGGAACATGTCCCAGACACGTAGCACAGAGGCCCAGGGCAGGGTTCTGGAGAAGGCACACATGAACCACTCAGTCATGTACAGGATGGGGTCCAGTTTGTGCTTCTTCAGGTGGCGGTGGGCCAGAGGAGAAACCCGCTTCAGCAAAGCAAACAGGATCTCCCCATCCAGCTGGATCGCCTCCTTCAGGAGCACACAGGAACCCCCATCAGAATGGAGAGATGGGGGGAGAAAGACAAATGGAGGGGTTGAGAGGCAAAGAGGGGTGAGGGGGAGAGAGAACAGACTCCTTCCTTTTTAAAAAATGTAACAGTTTCATTAACCGGTCAACATTGCCTGGTCACCCGCTCACTCAGGGCCATTTGTTATTAGCTGGTCACAGACATCAGACTACAGGACATGTAATGACAGCAGCACATGCCAGCTAAAGAGCTTGCCCAGTAATATGATACCTGCATTCAACATGACTGTCACCTAACATTGTACAGCTTTTCTTTTGCAAGACACGGAAGTTCCAGACAATGATAAACATGCTGAATTAATGTTTAACTGTATTTTAGTGATAGGTAAGCTCTTCTGAGTTACTCTCTAGCTCTGCCCTTGGGAAAACCCAACGAACTGCACGCGGTAAGCCTGATCTTTAAACCCCAATATAAAACCCTCCCTGTCACAACCAACAAACTGCAGATTCTCATCATCATGTGACCTTGGTTCCTTGTGTTAGCGTAAATAAATGTTAGCGTATCAGTGTGGTACACCTGTGGTCAGTCTTACCAGCCCTACACTGTAGTATCCAGGAAGGTACTTCTCACAAATCTGCACCAGACCCCAGAATGCATCCTGTTAAATAAAGCACAAACATGAATTCAGCACAGCTGTGGTGTGAGTAACAGACTATTCAAATGTTTTTTGCATATTCAGGGATGGTATGCGTGGACTGACCTCAGCAGGCATGTGCATTAGCAGCACAGCAGCGATGGGAGCTTGAGCTTGGCAGTAACCCTCTTCAGGCCGGTGCAGTGTGTAGGCTTTGAGGACACGGTACAGGTCCTGCTGCCTGCACACGATTTTGGGTTACAAAAAAACAAACGTACTGAGAAATAGCCATTGGTCCACATCAAATGAGATACTCACCCATGGCCTCCTCTCGCCACAAACATCTCATGGAAGGGGAACTGTCTGTGGAGGTCCTTCTCGATCACATCCACCCACTTAGGGTCTCCTGCCTGCCTGTCCAGCTCCTTTAAAAACCACAGTTAGCTGAATACACATGCGAAAAAGTACAAGACTGTATGAATTTGTGTGTAGCGATGGTGGTTAGTGACCGACCTCAAACTTGCCCTTGTTTTGCTCCCTCTTCACCTTTCCTCCTGACAGGTAGAGCCACGCCCGGCCTCGCAGCGAGGGGGGGATGCCCTTCTGACAGCGCAGCTTCATCTGGGGGGCAGGGATTTAGTGGCTGTGACAGTAGCACTCAATCATGTACAGTGAGATTAAAAATCATGGGAATTCATTCAGTGGAATACATTCAATATCAGGCAAGGGGGGTAGATTGTTCAAGTATGTGTTCAATTACTTTCCTTACATATTTTCTGGTGCTTACTGCATAACAGTTACTCAATAAGAGAAAGGGTGACACATGACAGCTTGCAAGGTTAACATGCTTTCGATAAAGAAAGCGGTTATGGTCAGCATCGGGCTTTCGGTAGCCTATCAGCCGGTGTTGAGCAGCAGATGTTGGACTTACTGACCTTCTTGTGTCTCTTGGCCATCCATTTGTCCCAGTTGTTGAGCATGTCCAGCCATTTGGCCTCTCTCTGTCTCAGCACTTCAGGAGGGATGTCTTCAGCTCTGTGGGAGTCAGGGGAAAGAGAGTGTTAGGCTACAGCTACACACCAGTGTCTAAAACACGATGCAGACACCAACGAAATGAGGCGAGTCAGGGAAGGAGGAAGACCCATCCCTCACAGGAAGCTGCTACCTGTAGCTTCCGAAAATCATTCGCCAGAGGAGCGTGCTCTCTTTCGACTAGAAAACTGGAGCCATATGATCGTAGTGTCCATTGAAACCAGAATAGAAAAAGATGAGACAAGGACAATAGCTGCCATTGTTGAGTCTCCAGATTTAAAAAAAGAGAAATCTGACATGGTTCTGGAGGACTGCTGGGCTTGGGCTCCTTCCCTTGGTAGGAGAGGGTGGTTCAAAGGGGCCCTAAAGAGGCTGCGTGTGTGAGTCGCTCAGAGGAAGAGCATCTTTATTGTAACCAGCTGACTGACACACCCAGTACACTGGACTAACTGTGGTCAAATTACCAAGGTGGATGCAGAGGGGTGAAAACCACCATGACAGATTTTTTTGCACTCATTAATTAAGCATAAGACTTTTCTCTGGAATGAATGAAACTAGGTTGTCTGTTGTAGGGCTACATGAATGAGAGAGACAGAACAGCAACACAATTAGACTCAACCAAATCATGACAAAACGATCATTACTTGACACATTGGAAATAATTGACAGAACTGCACAAACTAGAATGCTATTTGGCCCTAAACAGAGAGTACATAGTGGCAGAATACCTGACCACTGACTGACCTAAAATTAAAGGAAATCTTTGACCATGTACAGACTCAGTGAGCATAGCCTTGTGAAGTGTCACATTTTGATAAACTCCCATACCTATTGGGTGAAATACCAGTGTACAATCTCAGCAGCAAGATGTATGGCCTGTTGCCACAAGAAAAGGGCAAACAGTGAACACCATTTTAAATAGAACCTATATTTAGGTTTATTTATGTTCCCTTTTGTACTTAAAATATTTGCACATTACTACATCGTACATAGACATAATGACATTTGAAATGTCTTTATTCTTTTGGACATTTTGTGTGTGTAATGTGGACTGTTCATTTATTGTTTATCTATTTCACTTGCTTTGGCAATGTAAACATATGTTTCCATGCCAATAATGCCCCTTAAATGGAATTGATTTGAGACACACACACACGTTCTGTCACAGTGGTAGCAACTGTGGTCAAGGTAGTGGCAACTGTGGTAACCATAACAGCATTAGGCGAAGGACAACATGTCCTTCCCTTCCAATGGAGCAGGACCGAACAGCCAGATAAGCCTCTTTGTTGTGGGTTCTGTAGCAGACTTAACAATAACACATGACAGATTGGACAGGCTAAAACTAACAAGCTCTTAGCCTAAAAAGGCTCTGACGAGTCTGCTTTATGTTTACATTTGTTTTATTTCCTTTTAGGGACGGCCTTGCAGTCATTAGTCTACATCCAACCAAATGGGCTGAACACTTAGGCCTACATTCTCTTTCCGTCCAGCAGGCCAGATCAGATCACATGAGATACTAGACCTAAAACCACAAAGCAGAAGTGGTCACTCATGCGGTGTACACAGCAGTGCCTCACAAGCAATTGCTTTACAAGGTGGAGAAATAGCAGCTAGCACAGGGCTAAGCAGAGTGATTAGCATTAACCTTGCTGGATTAGTGAAGACTTTCATATTACACGTATCCCGGGTCAAGGTTGATCTCAGAAATGGAGACTAGGTAAACAGGGACAGGTGTAGTCCAAAGATGATCATTCTGAGCTAGGGTTGTGCAATATGTCACTCCAAATGTTACGATATCCGATAAAATAATTTGCGGCGTTAACGACCAAATCATTCCAGACTGCATTTTGTGCTCATTTACAATATTAGTCAGATTCTCATGAAATATTCACTGTGTGGCAAAAAAACAGAAGGCTTGGTTAATTTAGACTTCATTTTCAACATCTTGATAGAGCCTAACTGATTAAACTACATAGTTTTGATGTGTAAAGTTCAAATAGAGCATAGTCTTGCACATCACGATAGATGTGTCAATCACAATCAAATCATATCAGCCCAACCCTATTCTGATCACTCACTCAAATACAAAACATCATACAAACAAAGCACTGTGCTGGGATGTGGTATACTTCATCACATCCTGGCACTCTTGGGGGAAGGGGCGGGGCAGCGGCTGATCTCTTCCTACTCCTCACAGGAAATCCATCCTCAGACAAAACAGTGGGACACTTGCCACGATCCGCAAAGCACACAAAAACAGGAAATTCTAACAGAAGTAAGGGGAAGTTCTGTTACCTCGCCATTCCTACTCTTGCTCAGCAACCACTCACTGGGAGCCTAAACACTGGAGAGAAATGCACATCACAATAGGCTGTAAGCATACGAGTTTGAAGGCATTTGTTCAGAACAAGAGGTGACCCATCAGGCCAGGATTCTGTTTTGCAAGGCAGCAGTACCCAGTCTAACATACCACACTGGTAAGCAAAATGAGGGAAGAACAATGCCATAATACACAAAAGGTTGTCAAGTCACCATGGCAGCAGTAAACAACTAGAAAACAATAAACTACGAGTCTGTATGGTGATCTTGCTTTTTACAATGGAGAAAACATTTACATCTTTTGTAGATTAGCCTACATGGTATGACATGTCTGGAACTGATTATTCAAGGTACTGCAGGACTTCCAGAGTCTTCATGGACTCGCCATGCTCTACCAACTGATGGACAGCAGCAAAGGGCCAAAGGGCCCACTGAGAATAATCTGCTGGACTGTCCTAAACGCCTGCATGTGTAACAGTACAGCCAACAATGACTTGGCTGAGAGTGTCACAAAAAATGTAAAATGGCTGACAATCACCAGAAGAGGCCAATGAATTAAACCAAAGCACCCAGCTCTATTATAGTCTATAAAAAAACTACCCCATTCTAAGTGTTGATGGGCAATTTCAAGTTAACAGATTCACTTAAAATGTTAATGTATGCCAAACAAAACCATTGATTTCAAAGTTTAACAAACCATACAACTCTACGCAAAAGGACACATTTTAACAATTTACACTGAACATTTTACAAAAAAAAAAAAACATTTACTGGAAGAACTGTGCAGATAAAAAGTTTGGTAACGAAATTTCAGTATAATCTCACCTTCAACGCTAAATATCTGCTCCAAATTAAGATTCAACGAGGTCCGCAAAAAGAATGGGGTGTCCGCTATGACATGACACCTTGGGAAAAAAAGTCAAGTGGATTTACACCCAGTAACAGAATTACATCATGGTCCCTGATCTGTACTACAAAGAAATGCATAATTATGGATTTGAATGTCACGCTTTATGGCAATGTATAAATAGGTACACAAATGTAGAAATATGCAATATCCTGCTTTGCAAAAATGGGTAGTATTCTACACACTGTACTATCCAAACAGACATCTGATGGGTTAAGATTTGTTCCAGACCTAAACAGTCTATAGACGTTCAAATCAAGGCCTGGCCAGGTCAGAAATTCTGGTTTGTGTATGGTCGAAATCAAGGCTAGGGTGGCCTGATCAAATTTCAACTGCTTTAAGGTCTAATGACACCAGTGTCGGTTCGGATGCTAGTTCCAGTTAATGTAAGAGAGGGGTAGGTGTCAGTAAGAGCCGGGAGAGGTAACATTAAGCGGGGACGCAGAGAGAGCGAGGGGTTGTCCAAACTGTTTTAACACTCACACTTAGACCACCAGACGGACAGAAATAAAACAGTTATGCGCTGAACATAACAGAACGCCAGTGAAAGGGAGGACAGTAACAGTTGATTAAACTGTTGTTTGTGACTACTATGATATGCCATTGTAGAAAATTCAACTGCAGGAATGACTGATTTACTGATTTTTTTTGTAATTCGGTTACTGATTTGTTAACAGAATGAGTTAAGTCAATTTATAAGTTAGGGCTTGGCGATAAATTTGATCAATTCAAAATGTTTTTACGCGATATTCCAAATGCCTGTATAGCAAGAATCAAGGTTGTTCTTTTTGAGCTCTTATGTTCGCTTGTTCTCATGCTGTATTTTTGGTCTCGTCTTCTTCGCTCTAGTGTCTACCTTCCGATTTATACCAGAGATCTGTGTATAATGACAAGATGCTCATATCTCCGTCCTAACAATGAGTCGTTGCCCCAAAGGCGGGAAGGCAGGCGACAAGATTAGGACCAAAATAAGCCTATAGAAACACACGCTTCATTTTGGAGAAACAAATTTGCGAGAGTGAAACCTCTCGTGTCACCTCTTCCGCTTACACACACCAAGACCCTCTCACACCAACAAAGTTGAGAGGTCGCATCTTCCCCTCTGACAAGATGTTTCAACTCCGTGTTTGGTGCAACAGAATCGGTCACATGGACACCAAAACATATTGACTATAATAGAGAAGTTTAAGTTCTAACGATACCCTTTTTATGTCTCAACTACTCAAGTTGCGAGCAGGGCAGACACCTAAAACAAGTGTATCAATGAACATTGATTCTGGAAAATGCTCAGTTTGTCAGGGTACCACATAATGCTAGCAGCATTTTAGCCAAAGACTGTTATACTAGCTGTTCAGTCTGTTTTATAAATGTGCAATAAGTATAAAACAATTATAGAAAGGAATTTCTCATTGAGAAATAATGTAGGCCACTTGATTTCAACATCTGAACAAAGTGGCGAGGTCAACATGCTTTTCAAACAGTTGGGAGACAGAAATTGTTATGAACACACCCTTCTAACTGTTCAACCTTAGCTAGCAAATAGAGCCAAGTTGGCCAAATTTGACATAAAAGAATAGCTGGCTAATCACTAGCACATGGGCTTGAGAGATTATTGATGAGACCCATGTTAATTTTCCATAGCCTAATGCAGGGATAATCAACTAGATTCCGCTGCGGGCCGATTTCTTGAGCGGATGGTTGGAACATAACTACAAACAATTTGAAGATTTTGACCGCAAAAATCGGAACATTGCAATCTTAAACCTTGCTTACAATTGTATATGATCACCTCTATTATGCGTGGGAATACTTGGGAACAGATTTCCAAAACAAAAATCTGAGCTGATTTTGGTATTTTTACAGTCTTATGTCCAACAATGAAAATTCTATACTGAACAAAAATATAAACGCTACATGTAAAGTGTTAGTCCCATGTTTCACAAGCTAAAATAAAAAGACCTGATATTTTCCTTATGCAAAAAAAAATCTAATTGTGCACAAATTTGTTTACATCCCTGTTCGTGAGCATTTTGCCTTTGCCAAAATAATCCATCCACCTAAAAGGTGTGGCATATCATGAAGCTGATTAAACAGCATGATCATTACACAGGTGCACCTTGTGCTAGGGACAATAAAAGGCCACAGTAACATGTACAGTTGTCACACAACAATGTTATGTCTCAAGTTGAGGGAGGGTGCAAATGGCATGCTGTCAGCAAGAACGTCCACTGGAGCAGTTGCCAAAGAATTTGATGTTAATTTCTCTACCATAAGGCGCCTCAAACATTGTTTTAGAGAATTTGGCAGTACATCCAACCGGTCTCACAACCGCAGACAATGTGTACCACGCCAGGCTCTCCACATCCGGCTTCTTCATCTGCAGGATCGTCTGAGACCAGCCACCCAGACGGCTGATGAAACTGAGGATAATTTGTGTCTGTAATAAAGCCCTTGTGGGAAAATAAATAAATACAATCATTCTGATTGGATGGCCTGGCTCCCATGGCTATATGCCCTACCAGGCCCACCCATGGCTATGCCCTGCCCAGTCATTTGAAATTCATAGATTAGGGAATAATGAATTTATTTGAACTATACGTCAGTAAAACAATTGAAATTGCATTTATATTTTAGTTCATTTATGAAAATGCCTATTCTAAAGAGAAATTATATAATGGATGAGTCAAAATGACATTTTGGCCAAAAAGGCAAAGTCCGCTCGATCCTTCATTGAGGTAGATGACTCATTCATCACAAAACCCTCTGATATTGCAAAATACATTAATGACTTTCATTGGCAAGATTAGCAAATTTAGGCATGACGTACCAACAAACTCAACCTTCAAAGCCATGCATTACTGATCAGATTATGAAAGACAAGCATTGTTGTTTTTAACTCTTAACGTGAATGTGGAAGAGGTGAAAATATTGTTCATCAATAATGACAAACCAACTGGTAATGACAACTTGGATGGAAAATGATTGAGGATGGTAGTGGACTATATTGCTACTCCCATTTGCCATCTCTTCAATCTAAGCCTACAGAAAAGTATGAGCACTCTGGCCTGGAGGGAAGAAAGTCATACCGTTAACCAAAAATAGCAAAGCAGCACCCTTCACTGGTTCAAACAGCTGACCAAATCAGCCTGCTACCAACCCGTAGTAAACTTTCAGCACGCTTACACGGAAGGTCAATCAACATGTACGGCATGAAGACAAATGATTGGCGGAAAGAAATTGATAAGATTGTAGGAGCTGTTTTGTTAGACTTTAGTACAGCTATTTACATTATTGATCATAGGCTGCTGCTAAAAAAAAAATGTATGACTTTACATCTAACACACCGTGGATCGAGCGTTTACCCATCTAAAGGAAAACAGGGTGTTCTATAATTAAAGCCTCTAACATAAACCAGGAAGAGTTTTGCATACCTCGTGGTAGCTGTCTTGGCCCCTTACGTTTGTATATTTTTACTAATGATCTACCACTAGCATTGAGTAAAGCCTGTGTGTTTATGAATGGCCATTTCCATGTAAAAGGACCCATGAGCACCAACATGTAAAGTTCATAGGAGCATGTCAAATTGGGTGTCAAATTAAAGCTAAAAGTATGAGAAATGAAGGCATATATTTCCTACCCCTTTCCATCCCAAACATGTTGAATAAGCAACAGATGGAAAAGGGGTATTCGAAAACATCTACGAGAAAAAGTCTTAAGGTATTAGAAATGCATCAAAACAATACTGCTGAAGTAAAGATCCCCGCCAACTAACATCAACACATTTAGTTTGAGAAAATGTTCTGTCTGATCTAAGTTTAAGAAACATTGCCAAATACCCACATATATTTAAGATACACTACATGACCAAAAGTAGGTGGACAACTGCTTGTTGAACATCTCATTCCTAAATCATGGGCATTAATATGGAATTGGTCCCCCTTTTGCTTCTATAAACAGCCTCCACTCTTCTGGGAAGGTTTTCCAATAGATGTTGGTATATTGATATTGATGCAGGGACTTGCTTCCATTCATCCACAAGAGTATTAGAGAGGTCGGGTATTCTGTTTATTCATGGTTACAGGGATATTCTGAGCGGGATATCAAAAGGTCCATGTAAACAGCTTACTCCAAATAAGACTTTAGGCAGGATTTGAGCTACTATCCAGAATACTGTGCACATGTAAATGTGGGCAATCTCTCCTGGCTCAACGTAGAGGAGAAATTGACCGCATCACTATGTCTTTGAGGGGTATTGGTGTTGAAAGCTCTTTCCAAACAGCTAACACAGATCAAAACACCCATACATACCCAACAAGACATGCCACCAGGAGTCTCTTCACAGTCCCCAAGTCCAGAACAGACTCTGGTAAACTCACAGTACTACATACAGCCATGACTACATGGAACTCTTCCATGTCAAGTAATTCAAGCGAGCAGTAAAAACACATTTAAGAAACTGATAAAACAACACCTCATGGCACAATGCAGACTGAGGACACACACAACCTGATGCACTGGTATTCTGGATTCTATATTGTAAATGTTTAAGATTAGAGTAATATTGTATGATACATTGTTTTATTTATGATCCAAGTGGTTGTGTTTTGTGGTGATTAACTGTTTCAAGCCTGTTTGGACCCCAGGGAGAGTAGCTGCTGAGAGGGTGAAAAGATAGAAAAAGGACCTGCAGTTCTTCCACAGTCCCCAGGTGTATCAACCCTCATTCTATCAGTTACTCTGAGTGATGCAGAGACTTACATGACAGAGGCTTTCTCATCCATCTTGTCTGACCAGACACTCTGTACACAGCTTCCTCAAGGAGGTTCACAGAGCAGCAAACTAAACCTGCTACGGGTGGGGTAGGGGGTCATTCTGGACAAGGCAGGTGTTACTAAAGGTTAGTAAGGGACTAGACAGAATATGGCAGGTCACTTGACAAATTACATCTTCTGAGTAACACAGAACAAGAGAGGACTAACTTTCTGTTGACCTCCAAGTCCTCCTGTGGGGTTTAGTTGGTAGATGGCGCTTGCAACGCCAGGGTTGTGGGTTCGATTCCCACGGTGGAAGACTATGAAAAAGTACCAAAATATATGTACACACTAATGTAAGTAGCGCTGGATAAGAGCGTCTACCATTCTCTGTGTCTTTGGTGGAGAGCATCCACTGGAGTTATACCGCAAATAACAGGCTACTACTGATTCAAATGTGAAGTGAATATTAGAAAATTACAAACAAAGTGGTGCGTTTAGTCAGATGAAAAGAGTGCCTAATCTGGAAGGAAGATGCACTTTGACCATTTTATCAGCCACAGATCTAGACTACTTCGTTGCTGGTGGAAAATTATAAACAGACGGGTCATACTTACGATTGTTCTGAATATTGTTGTGCACCCCCAATAAATCCATATTTATCCGTCTGTCTCTCGCTGGTATAGCCATTTAGTTCTGAGTCCGAGCCGAAAGAGTTGCCTTCATCTGTCAGTGCCAGGCTTTCTCTGGTGCCCCCCAAACTTTTGATGGACTCTGCTGACTGAAGTCCATTACCTGGCTCAATTCTAATTCTTGCCATTTAAACCACCCTCTCTCTAGCTTAACTTCTAATATCATTAGTCAAGTAAACCTCCAGTTATTTAATTCTAAGTCAAACATTTCAGTGAAAAGCTTAGCTATTGTCTGAAGTTAAGTTTTTTTTATGGTCGTCAACATGTCCTTAGCTATCGTAACCCGCATAGCATCGTCGAGTTAAATTAGAGCGAAATAGTTAGCTAACTAGTCTGAATCAAAAACCACTCTTGACTAGCTACAGTTAGCAAACCAAACAATTAACGTTAACTAAAAATAAAATGGAAAGTCAGAATCAATGAACAGGATAGACCGCTAAAGAAGCTAGCTGGCTAGGTTAGCATTAAAGGTAGCTAACCGCTAGCATTGAGAAACATGCCATTATTTGTCAACAACACCAACACAAATCAGAGCAACACAAAAAGCAGTCTAATTCTACCGTTACTAGCAAGCAAGATGGTGTTGTTGAACGACTGGTCAGCCAGATAAAACCATTGAAAGCCAATATGCATCAACCTCTCATCAATAACTCACTCTGACAGGCCTAGCGCGGATTAATTAGACCGAGACACTGCTTGCTAGCGTCAGCTGACAGTCAGTTCAGCAAAGACCATGTTCGAGGTCGTTTATTTATAACTGGGTTTTCGAGCCCTGAATGCTGATTGGCTGACAGCCGTGGTATATCAGACCGCGTACTATGACAAAAAAAATGTTTTACTGCTCTAATTACGCTGGCAACCAGTTTATAGTAGCAATAAGGCACATTGGGGCTTTGTGATAAGAAGAGCCCTTAGCCTTGGTATATTGGCCACATATCACACCCAGGCGTTATTGTTTATATATATATATATACTGAACAAAAATATAAACGCAACATGTATTGTGGCGGCAGGGTAGCCTAGTGGTTAGAGTGTTGGACTAGTAACTGGAAAGTTGCAAATTCAAACCTAGAATTGACAAGGTACAAATCTGTCGTTCTGCCCCTGAACAGGCAAGTTAACCCACTGTTCCTAGGCCGTCATTGAAAATAAGACTTTGTTCTTAACTGACTTGCCTGGTAAAATAAATTGTGTTGGTTTCATGATATGAAATAAAAGATCACAGAAATGTTCCATGTGCACAGAAAGCTTATTTATCTCAAAATGTTGTGCACAAATTGGTTTACATTCCTTATAGTGAGCATTTATCCCTTGCCAAGATAATTCCTCCACCTGACAGGTGTGGCATATCAAGAAGCGGATGAAACAACATGATCATTACACAGGTGCACCTTGTGCTGAGGACAATAGAAGGCCACTCTAAAATGTGCCGTTTTGTCACACAACACAATGCCATAGATGTCTCAAGTTTTGAAGGAGCGTGCAATTGGAATGCTGACTGCAGGACAGTCCACCAGAGCTGTTGTCAGATAATTGAATGTTAATTTCTCTACCATAAGCCACCAACCAACGTTGTTTAAGAGTATTTGGCAGTATGTCCAACTGGCCTCGTGTATGGTGTCGTGTGGGCGAGCAGTTTGCTGAAGTCAACGTTATAAACAGAGTTCCCCTATGGGGGAGGTGAGCTTATGGTATGGGCAGGCATAAGTTACGGACAACGAACACAACTGCATTTTATTGATGGCAATGCATGACCCCATGTAGCAAGGATCTGTACACAACTCCTGGAAGCTGAAAATGTCCCAGTTCTTCCATGGCCTGCATACTCACCAGACATGTCACACATTGAGCACGTTTGGAATGCTCTAAATTGACGTGTATGACAGCATGTTCCAGTTGCCGACAATGTCCAGTAACTTCACACAGCCATTGAAGAGGAGTGAGACAACATTCCACAGGCCACAATCAACAGCCTGATCGACTTTATGCAAATGAGTGTTGCGCTGCATGAGGAAAATGGTGATCACACCAGATACTGATTGGTTTTCTGATCCACACCCCTAACTTACTTACTTACTAAAGGTATCTGTGACCAACAGATGCATATCAGTATTCCCAGTCATGTGAAATCCATAGATTAGTGCAAGAGGAATTTATTTCAATTTACTGATTGTAACTGTAACTCAAATTGTTGCATGATGCGCTTATATTTCTTTCAATATATACAAATATATGTACATGACAAAGATTGGATACGTTTAGTTCTCGGAAACAACATCAATATGGTATAGACATATTGTGCATGTGTTCATATTTTTATTTTATTTTATTTAACCTTTATTTAACTAGGCAAGTCAGTTAAGAACAAATTATTATTTACAATGACAGCCATATCATATGAATGTGGTTCCAGACAAGCCAAACACTTGTCCAGGGCTCGTGAGATCATCTGCGCAGCGCAACTACAACAAAGATGACCTGGAACGTGCCCATAAATCTCGGGTGTTTGGTTTTAATGTCTATGGCTATTGTCAGCAAATAGTGTTAGTTGATATTTGTCGCCACCTATCGATGCATTTAGCTAACATGTCCTAAATTACTGCTCCATGAGATGCAAGTGAATGTCTCTTTTTCAGTGTCTCTAATGAATTTTGAATGCAATGAGGTTTTGATTCCACAGAAATGGAATGATAACACTTTAACGCAATGGATGATTCTCAAAATGGGGGTCTGGCCTCAAACCTTCCAAAATGACAGGTGCAGGTGGTAGGGGATACCGTCAAACTGTCAACAGACTTTGTTTGCTGTTAACCCTCTTGATGTTGTCCTACCATGAGGGCCACAACCGCCTCAGAGAATGTGTGGGTTTGGGGAGGACCATATTAAACCTCTTCTGTGCAAGTGCAAATAGCTAACCTTATTCATATCAAGACCCTCTGGCGCAAATATGGGAGACACCTTTAAGGTTAATGTTTGAACAATTGTCTTGGATAATGCCTGATAGGAATAGAAGAATATAATGAAAATGCATTTTATTCATAAATAAACCTACTTATAAATAGCCAAATAATAATAGCTAATAATACAGCACTTATAATGCTCAAGGCTGTTTGGCTGGAAACACCACTAATCATCCTGGACACTGTCCCAGTTATGATTACACACAACTCACTTTTGAGTTGCCTCTAATTTGAGATGTCAGTCTATATTTGGTAGTATAAGTGGGCCTATGTGTGGAGGACTGAAAACCCCTGAGTTGACCCCAGTGTGTGGCACCCTGGCACTGGCACAAATACAATAGCACATGTATGTCTCGTGGTTTCAGGGCAGTCCTTTCACACTCTGCCTCCACTGGTCTGTGAAGAGCTCAGATCACAACACACATCACATTTAGCATTGTTCACCATGTGGGTGGATATGGAAATTGGTTTGGCATCTGTATTCAATACATAGCCTGCAGATAGGGGGCTGTTAGGGTGGTGACACAATGGCATGTGAGTTTGTTCAAGGTCACAAAGGCTCATATGCCATATTGTCTGAAACGTGTGGGAAAATAGAGAAGATAAAGCGATGAACTGAGAAAGATATTAAAGACTGAATGAAATATAAAAAGGGACGTGCAAGACAATGATTGGGAGAGAGGGGTAGACAGAAAGAGAGGACTCTAGAGCAGGTATTCCAAAACTGGGGTACGTGCAATGCCGTCGGGGGTACGCCAAATAAAAATGTGATGAACTTTTTATTTTATTTTTATTTTTTTACATTTTCAAACAGTACATTTATATTTTCCAACGGGGCTATACATTTGGGTGAGTTTTTCAAAAATCGCCTGAGTAGCCTCGTTTCACTGCCAAAAATCAAATGAAACCATCTAGTGTTCAGCGAAATAACAAGACAATGTAAAATACAGGTAACCTAGTCAAATAATTAACATCCAATCACATTAACCGTTACTTTCTCGCGTTAAACCTTCACTCTTGCGCAGACATTTAGAAACAAAACATGCCTATTTGAAAATAAGCTACAGGAGTTTTTGAGCGAGAATAAAGACAACTTTCGAGTAGTAAGACATGTATAAAATAAACAGATACCATTAATATGAAGGGGCTAGAAGCTCTTATATGGTGAGCTAACAAATGGCTAGGACAGGCAAGCACCATTCTATTGTGGAGGACTTAATTATTTCTGCTGCCATGGATATGGCTGGGACAATGCTGGGGGAAAAGGCCCAAAAACACATACAGACAATATCTTCATCAAACAACACTGTTTCACGATGTATCAGTGACATGGCAGGAGATGTTTTGAAACAATTACTGCTTCGCATACAAGCCAGTGAATTATATGCCTTACAGCTGGATGAGTCAACAGGAGTGGCGGGTTGGCACAGCTCCTAGTATGTGTCTGTTATGTTCATGGGGGGTCAATTATGGAAGACATCCTTTTCTGGAACCAGGACAACATGAGGGGATACTTTTAAAGTACTAGACAGCTTTGTGACATCAAATGGACTTTGGTGGTCAAGATGTGTTTGTATCTGTACTGATGGCGCAAAAGCCATGACAGGGAGACATAGTGGAGTGGTAATGCGTATGCAAGTAGTTGCTCCCAATGCCATTTCTGTACACTGCAGCATCCACGAGAGGCTCTTGCTGCCAAGGGAATGCCTGACAGCTTGAAAGATGTTTTGGACACTACAGTGAAAATGGTTAACTTTGTTAAAACAAGACCCTTGAACTCTAGTGTATTTTCTGCATTATGCAATGATATGGGCAGCAACCTTGTAATGCTTTTTACAACATACAGAAGTGCGCTGGTTATCAAGGGGCAAAGTTTTGACACTTTTTTTCAATTGAGAAACAAGCTAAGTTTTCTTTAATGACCATAATTTCCACTTGTCTGACCGCTTGCATAACGACGAGTTTCTCACACGACTGGCCTATATATGGGTGATGTTTTTTCTCGCCTGAATGATCTGAATCTAGGATTACAGGGACTTTCCGCAACTATATTCAACGCACGGGACAAAATTGAGGCTACGATTAAGAAGTTGGAGCTCTTTTCTGTCTGCATTAACAAGGACAACACACAGGTCTTTCCATCATTGTATGACTTTTTGTGTGCAAATGAACTCAAGCTTACAGACAATGTCAAATATGATACAGCAAAGCACCTGAGTGAGCTGGGTGCGTAATTATGCAGGTACTTTCCTGGAATAGACGACACAAAAAATTGGATTCGTTATCCCTTTCATGCCCTGCCTCCAGTCCACTTACCGATATCTGAACAAGAGAGCCTCATCGAAATTGCAACAAGCGGTTCTGTGAAAATGTAATCAGAAGCCACGACCAGATTTCTGGATAGGGCTGCGCTCAGAGTTTCCTGCCTTGGCAAATCACGCTGTAAAGACACAGATGCCCTTTGCAACCACATACCGATGTGAGAGTGGATTCTCGGCCCTCACTAGCATGAAAACTAAATTCAAGCATAGACTGTGTGTAACAGTATAGCTTCCGTCCCTCTCCTCGCCCCTACCTGGGCTCGAACCAGGGACCCTCTGAACACATCGACGACAGCCACACTCGAAGCATCGTTACCCATCGCTCCACAAAAGCCGTGGCCCCTACAGAACAAGGGGAACAACTACTTCAAGGTCTCAGAGCGAGTGACGTCAACAATTGAAATTCTATTAGTGCACACCCCGCTAACTAGCTAGTCATTTCAAATCAGTTACACTCACCCCCCTTTTGATCTCCTCATTTTCCGCAGCAACAAGTCATCCGGGTCAACAGTATCAATGTAACAGTATAGCTTCCTCCCCCCTCCTCGCCCCAACCTGGGCTTGAACCAGGGACCCTCTGCACACATCGACGACAGCCAAGGGGAACAACTACTTCAAGGTCTCAGAGCAAGTGACGTCACCGATTGAAACACTATTATCGTGCACACGGCTAACTAGATAGCCATTTCACATCGGTTACATGTGTGTGGAAAATGATTTAAGACTGAGACTCTCCAATACAACCCAACATTGCAGAGTCATGTGCATCCTTTCAAGCACAACCTTCTCATTATCCTGTGGTGAGTTATCTACAATTTTTGATGAACAAATAAGGTTTTATATGTAAGATGGCAAAATAAAACCAAATGATTGATTATTATTATATTATTATTTGTGCCCCTGGTCCTATAAGAGCTCTTTGACACTTCCCACGAGCCTGGTTGTGACAAAAACTCACACTCATTATGTTTAATAAATGTATTGTATAGTGTGTGTGTGTGTGTGGCAGGCTTACAATGACACCAAAAAACAACATTTTAGAGTACGCTGACCCTGGTGCTAGAGGGGGTACGCAGCTGGAGGTTGAATGTTTGAAGGCATACTGGACTATAAAACGTTTGGGAACCGCTGCTCTAGATAATTATTTAGTGTTATACATTCACCCACGGGGCAGATTTCAGTCCCTTCCATCTCATTCTCACCCTCATGTTCAGTCACATGCTGCTGCAGGAGCACACAAATAAAAAATCACAAGCTTTGCCTCACGCACACTCAGACACAATGCCAATGCTCATTAATATATTTGCAAAAGTTAACTGTACGTGGGAAATACACAGGAATTGTATTGTCTTTTGTAACAACAGGGTCCAATCCGTTTCATTCAGAACTCTAGAAATCTGTTGGATTCGCAAAGAAGGGGAAAGCTTCTTAAGAACTGCGGGGAAATGAGGTCAGCCTTATTTGCAGTAACTCTGAGGGTTTTTCCCTGCCTTAATCCTCTCACTCAAACTGTGGATTCATTGGTTGGGCGCATAATTGCAAAAAAACAAACATGAAACGAAAATAAAATGGTGACTAATCCGGACCAGTGGCTTTGGGTTTTGATAAGCCGTCTTCCACGTGAGGGAAGATCATCAAAAGATGATGGTCAGGTTAGATCTTACATTAGACCAAAGTCCTTTGATGAATGCTTGGGAGGCATTCAATAACATTGCAAGGGGTTGATTGACAGTCATGCGATCCCTGATGGGTTGGGAAGGTGACCAGCATTTGACCATGACTAAGGCAAACTAATCAAGCACCTTCCCATGAATACATGTGAAAAATATCCCAGCTATATAGAACTGACCTCAACAGGGCATGTTAATCTGCAAGCTAGGAAATGTTTCACACTGCTAGTGAAATTTGTCAGAGGCAATGCCATTGTGTCCTTTTTAATGATGGTTTCATATAACACAGGGGGAAAGCAATACTGTATAAAAACTAGGTATTATGTGATAAAAGATAAATGCAGTCTTGCGATGGTTTGATGAAATTCCCGTTTAAGCCTTTAATCAATGCATAGTCACAAAAACTCAAGAGGCATGCATCTTAGTATAAATACTATATTCTTTATTTAAATATTTTGCAACTTTGAAAACACATTTACGGAATCTAGTCCTGCATTATTACACTGCGCACACACATGTAGCTTTCATACTCACAAACATTGCTTAGAGAAAAATACACAGACCTCGTCTTGACAGCAGAAGCACCATTGAAAAACTGTCAAGAGCGTGGACAGAATTAGAGGGACTTAATTGACATTGAGCAACATACAAGATACATCTATTTGTTAAGGCGGAATCGGTGCTCACCATTATCAATAAAAGCACTTCAACCTGCATCGCCCTTCCTGCTTCAACACAGTGTCTCCTTAAACCATAGACATTGACTGTCTCAAAATCAGATCAGGTAATTATTCATTAACACAGTGCACCCCCACAGACTGGCGGAAAGAGCAAACTGGAAATATGAGAATGACCAATGAACGTCAGTGCATGTTTTAAGTGTTTGAAGGACAACCTTTAAATTAAGGGGAGTTGATCAGACATTTGGAGGAGAGGCAAGCTGTGAGCGACAGTGGCACCTTTGCAGGTAAGCAAATTCCAGTAGTTCAAATAGCTGGGACAAAGACAGCTTGTCATGCAAATACAGAATGCATAGGACAGACGATATTCATGAAATGAAGTCAAAGACTACAGAGAATTAACTTAAAACCAAATTGAAATAGTATTTAGTACACAAACATACATTTAATTGTACCCATTGATCTTGCCTGTATGGTTGCTTGATGTTCTTTCAAATTATTTTTATGCAAAACTACGCAAGATGATAAATAGTGACAACTTAATTGGTCTCCATTACGCCATGTTAGCCTGACTGTAGGTTTTAGATGAGAAAAAAAAATGTACCCTGGTCATGCTTGTGAAGTTTGGCTCTCCTTCTTTGGTTTCTTTAAGGATTCAAAAGACTGCATTGTAGTTGGTTGCTCACGGACTACCTGTCACATAGAACTAGAGATGCCAATACAACCAAGCCCCTGTTCTGGTCACATTGCATTTTAGGCACAAATAAAAAGACACCTTAGTAGTCTTCTGACTGTTTTGCACCGAAAATACAACTGGGCATCATTCCCCACAAGCAAAATGACAGATTACATGTCAAACGGATTGACAGATATGCTCTCAATGTGAAAATACAGAGACATTTTATGTTACAGTATTGGTGCATGTTTTACTCCAAACCCAGATGAAATCAATGGGGCAAAGATAGTGAATACTCCTCTTTGGTGCACTGGCTTCATAATCATAACAGAACAAACACTGGCTAACAATGAAGAGAGGTGTGTGTGTATTCTGCTATTATGCAGAAAAACCAACAGCGTGCCAAGACCAGTACAGGATGATCAAAAATAACTAAATGGCGCACACACCATTCACGTAAATAATGTACAGTCAAACACATTGAACTGACAAAATAAAAGCAGCAAGTAAATCATTATTGGGAGACAGAACAAATCTAGAAAAAATATTTTTTTAGAGATGACACACCCACCACACAGACCACATATGATTCCTACTGAGTAGTAAGATGGTATGATTCCTACTGAGTAGTAAGATGGTATGATTCCTACTGAGTAGTAAGATGGTATGATTCGTATTTGCCATCCATGGACCTATATAAGGCGTCACAAAAGAATCACACGGTGAATCCATATGTTGGATGACACATTTCAACCGTCACATCATGGCTCTCAAACTAATAACATTAAAGTTATAAAAATAAATCTTTGTTTTTTTATATATATATATATATATAATTCATACCTGCCCTATTGGTACGGTTGAAAGCATTCCCAGATGCTAGCATTAGCTTCGCAAGTTAACACGTATCAACAGCAAAGACATTCAAACAAGAACCTACACCCACTTAGTGCACACGCACGCACACACGTCGACAAAGACGTGCCACGCAGACATGCTGTCATAGTTCTGACACTATTACCGGGTCAAACGGGTCCATGTCAATGTCGTGGTTCTTTCGGCCCACGGAAGAGAGGGATTGAGAATATTTACCTTTATAGATTGTGAATGCTCGTTCGTACACATCTGTCACAAAGCAAAATGATCATCCTTTGCATCATTATCAGCGTCAAAGTGAAGACACACTGCCTTGTTTCACAACAAACAATATTTACAAATCCATGCGGCTGTGTGCACTGACAGAACTTTTCAGTAACCTCAATGTGGTGACATTTCAGACTAGCCTATAGGTGACACTCTGGAGAAATCCCTGCTAGAGGCGCTAGTAAATGGTACTGGCCAGCTACCCCTTCATACAAGTCTAAGACAACATCACCAAACTCGTACTGTATCTACATCCTTTCTTATTACAAGTCACAACCCTCTCTAAAACCCACAACAACACAGTTGCTCAATTCCCCAGTCTTAGTATCCAGCCACACACATAGAAGCCTTGGAACAGATCATCACGCAGCTACGACATTTACAACACAGATTTACAACACAGACATTCAAATCTCCCTAACAACCACAAACCATGGCTTACTTTACTTAGAATACCACTGCTTGTTTCAGGGTGACCAAGCCCAACTCTATCCCCGTATCGGGTCCCTCCCCGCAAAAGCAACCCCCCCCCTTGCATTCAGGACTGCACTTCGGTCTGTCCCAATTAAGTGATGTTTTGAAATAAGATATGGGAGAAGGGGAAGAAAGCAGTGTGCTGTTCTACACCGTGTGCATCACAATTAACACGAGAAAGTCTTAGCTGCCTGCCTCCTCTCACTAATACAGTACCAAAACAAAATGGAAGAATACAGATCGAGCTACATTCTGTGGTGAGGAGTTTGTGTTCCATGTTGTGGCGGTGAGATAGGAAGGTCAGTGAGGGGATATATGGGGGGGGGGGGGGGGGGGGCTGCAGTCCGTCCGACAGGAACCAGTGCACTTGAGAAGGAGGCAGGTGGAAGACTTGAATGGTGGGAAGTAAACGGTTCCAATAAGCATCACACACACTTAGTCTGTGTATTCTGCCACAATGGACAGCAGCACCGTGATGTCATCAGGCTTCCCCCCTGCAGGACACAAGACAAAAGAGAACGTGTCAATTGGTTTTCCAGAGATCAAAGTCAACCTTGAATAACCCAATCTGCAAGCTGACGGTGGGCATAAAAATACAGTGGAGCTGGAGGTGTTATTAGGGACGGAAAGGACTTCCCAAGAACCTGATACGTACCTCTTACATTCAGGCCATTGTCACAGGCAAACTGAGCGAAAGGAGACATGTAGTTGGGGTCATAGGCCAGTTCGTGTGCTTGCTTTGCAATGCTCTGTGCCGTCTGCTGGATGCTGTCATAGTTGGCGCTCTGAGAAATACAAGCATTAGCATGAGGACAAAGAAATGTGTGCAGGTATTTACTAAGGTGAATGTGTAGATTTAGGTAGGTGTGAAAGCAGCTAGGAGGCACTGCGACGGGTTACCTTGAGCTTTTTGAGCTCTTGCAGGATCATGTAGTCGGGCATGTTGTCGAAGAGGCCATCCGAGGCGGTCAGGATGATGTCACCCAGCTGGACATCGAAGGAGGCGCTATCAGCGGCCTCAGGGCTGGGGAGGAGAACACAGGACAGCACTATTAATCAGGGCCAGCCAGAGGGCACCAGAGAGCTGCTACCAGATAGACACATGATCCTCACAAATATGATCAGGAGGAATCTGGTCAAAAGGTGACTGTGCCTCAGATGGATATAATGGCTGGGTAATAAGACAGCAGATTCCCCCTGGCACACAGTGCAGCCTGCCCTGCTCCAGCCCCACTCACCCGCCCGCCCGCCCGCCCGCCAGGCCCAGCATGATCTCTGGCTCCTAGATAGGGTAGGGGAGCCGGACGTAACCCTCTGCCCTCGAAACTGTGGAATTGCCCCTTATTAAACCCCTTCCATATCAGAAAGACAGAGAGCAAATGTGAACATGTGAGGGTGTGTCTGCTGAGAAGTACGTATGCATGGAAGCATAATGTAACATTGTGCAAGTTTGCGTGTTAATGCGATCGCTATAGGAGAGTGCGGACTGCAATATAAAACAATAAAGGTCTCATTTAAATGTAGAAACACATGGAGGAGCTCAAAATAATCCCTATTTTTCCCAGAGATTTCCGGTTGGAGAAAAAGAACAAGGCCAGCGGAAAGGTCCGCCCCGTCTGCTACTGGCCTGTGTGTGTGAGCGCGTGTCTGGCATGGTTCCAGGCACTACACACTGTTGGCAGAACAGCTGAAGTAAGGGGTTGGTTGCTGTCACATGGCCCCTCAATAAAAAAAAGAGAGAAGGAAAACATACCCTGCCAGCACCTAGGAGCTCACGTGGTCTCCAGGCCAGGCTGAAAATGACTTGGGGGCTATTGGAGGGTGGGCTGTTGTTTGGCCTAAACTAACTAAACAAGGGCACAGCGTCACATGGCTGTTATTGAGCCAATAATTACAGTCCCAGAATGAGGACAAAGCTTATTCGTTATCTAGCCCACCGTTCCTTTCAAATCCTTCTGTGAACTGACGAGAAGGGAAATTCTAGATACGATGTTAACCTTACTTCCAATGACAACCCGTCATTTGCTCCAGGTATATCGTCTAAAGCAGGGATGGTCAAACTCATTTTTCCCACAGGGGGTTACGGAATCGGTCTACCAAGGTGGTCCAGCAGACCGCACTGAAAATGTGTTATCTTTCCTCACCATCAAAATCAGCCCAAAATAGTAAACTATCTATAGCTGTTGGAATTTTGAATGCTCTCCCGACTGTCTAGCTTTAGCAAGCTGGACACAGTCAAGAAACTGAATAACATTCTACACAGTTTTGATTTGGTGTTAGTCATTTTAAAGTCTATAGCGGGGCCATAAAGCCAGTTTTCTCAATACGAATGGTAATTTGAGACCAGGTGGAGGGTCAGAGAAGGAGGTGAAGGAGACTGACCGGTCACTGAGTACCACTCCCTCTGCCCCTGGGGGAGCGATGGACAGCTGGAAAGGGGTGTTGAAGTAGTGCTGCTGTTCATCGGAGCGATGCACCACCTCTCCCCCTCGCACCACCAGGAAACCAGAGTCCCCTAGATTACACGTGTGCAGTTGGTGGCTCCTTCGGTCCAGGACCACAATACATGCTGTGCTGCTACCTGTGGAAGTGGAGAGGGGCAGAAGAGAGGGAATATACCAACATATGGTGGTTTGCCATCACTTGATATCCATTTCTACTTGTGTTTAAAAAAGTGGGGTTATCCAGTACAGCAGGGAAGGGGTGTGTGAGATCACATGCTAGACCAGTCAGTCTGGCACAGACTAAAAACAGATGTCCTTCCCCTGTCCCCACTATGCAGCTTCTATCTACCACTGTCCTTCAGAAGGGACAGTCAAGCACAGACCTTGGCTTTAGCTGCTATCACACTATCCTAAAATAAGAAGCAGGTCACTTTTCATAGGCAAACATCGTGTAACTTGGTGGACTGTAGTGTCTCAGAGCAGGCAGCCTTGCCTGTGGTGTCGGGTCTCAGTTGAAAAATGTGGCCTCAGTCTGTCAAGTTTACACACCAGTGCCATTAAAAAACCATGTGGACCCGTGAGCAGCGTCAGTAACTGTTCCTTCCACTGACCTTTTAGGTGCTCTGAAATGGACCGAAATGGTAACTGAGGGGGGGGCTACAGACTTGGTCAGGTGTTTGTTCCAATGACCTCTGGAACTGGACCTTGGAACTGGGTGGTGGCAGACTGAAGGACGGCACCATTTCAGTTCCAAGGTCCAGTTCATAATCAAAGAATCATCTCCAGCACCTTTAGAATTAGAACACAGGGAAGTAAAAAAAAAAAAAAGTACCTTTAACTTTACTCTATTTTACTTGGGGAGCGGAGAATTTTTTAATTAGGGCCACATTATTAGGGAGGAAAGCTTTGTTATAATGATCTTTTTGGAATGATTGATAGTGCAGCTCAGCGGGCCTGTGTTAGTTGGAGTGTGTGTGTTACTCACCTGGCCTGTCCTGTCCCTCCACATGCATTACACTGTGTGTGTATTAGATGTCGACAGATTAAAAATCGGCCAATTTTTATATATATTTGTAATAATGTCAATTACAACACTGAATTATTATTAATATTATATATTTTTTTGGTATATTTTTTTTTTACCCCTTTTTCTCCCCAATTTCATGGTATCCAATTGTTGTAGTAGCTACTATCTTGTCTTATCACTACAACTCCCGTACGGGCTCGGGAGAGACGAAGGTTGAAAGTCATGCGTCCTCCGATACACAACCCAACCAAGCCGCACTGCTTCTTAACACAGCGCCATCCAACCCCGAAGCCAGCCGCACCAATGTGTCAGAGGAAACACCGTGCACCTGGTAACCTTGGTTAGCTCGTATTGTGCCCAGCCCGCCACAGGAGTCGCTGGTGCGCGATGAGACAAGGATTTCCAGATTATCGATTGTTATGAAAATATGAAATCGGCCATGCCGAATAATCGTTCGCCCTCTAGTGTGTATTACTCACCTGTCCCCCCCATATGCATTATACTGTGAGTGAGAATGTAGTATGTGTACTCACCAAGCAAGGGTACTTTGTTTTGTAGGAGCTCATAGTAGCCAGAGGTGAGGATGCCCACAGGGCTGCTGGGGGTGAAGCGGCCCTCCTTCACCAGTCGCTCACATGTCCTCATCAGGGTGGCAGAGAACTGGGACGGGTCCACCCCGTAGTCCCTCCATCCACCTACACCATCCGCCACACCTGAGACACACAGAGAAAAATAAGTGTATAAGTGACTGTAAGTCGCTTTGGATAAAAGCGTCTGCTAAATGGCATATATTATATATATTATTATTATTATTAAGTATCAGAACAGTGAATGGTTATGGGCAATTCCACAGTAAAGCATTAAAACACACCGAGAATCTCCCTGCCGATAGGTACTTATCACAGTGGGAGGCCGTTCGTTCTCTTGCTAGAACAAAAGCGGTAACTGCTGTGTGCCGACCCGGTAGTGACAAATCTACTATTTCTCCTTATAGAATCGCAATGCTTGTCAGTTTCCAACAACTTAGGGCCTATGGCACTGCATCGCAGCATACCTACAGACCCGGGTTTATTCCCGGGCTGTGCCACAACCGGCCGCGAATCCCATAGGACAGCGCACAATTGGCCCAGTGTCATTCAGGTTAGAGGAGGGTTTGTCTGGGGGGGCTTTACCTGGCTCATTGCCAGTTGAACGGGGTTTCCTCCGACACATTGGTGCAGCTGGCTTCCCGGTTAAGCCGGCGGGTGTTAAGGAGCGCGGGTCACGTTTCGGAGGATGCATGACTCCACCTTTACCTCTCCCGAGCACCGTTGGGGAGTTGCAGCGATGAGTGAAGATCAAAAAGTGTAAAGGGGGTAAAATACAAACAAATGTAAACACTAGGCCTATAGGCTATACACTACATTGTCTGCCTGGAGTAAATCTTAACTGAAAAAACTAGAGCCAAAGCGCATGTTGTAATCAGAATTCAAATCTTAAATTGGTGCATTTCAAACAGTCCTTTTGTGACAAGCAGACAGGAACTAGTTCTGTACAACGGAGAGTTTTATTTTTTTATATTACTAGGCAAGTCAGTTAAGAACAAATTCTTATTTTTAATGACGGCCTAGGAACAGTGGGTTAACTGCCTGTTCAGGGGCAGAACGACAGATTTGTACCTTGTCAGCTCGGGGATTTGAACTGGCAACCTTCCGGTTACTAGTCCAACGCTCTAACCACTAGGCTACCCTGCCTCTCTAAACCAGGAGGATTCTCAATCATTTAAATCTCCAGTTTGAGAACATTTTGGCTTCCCAGTATATTACAACGGCGATGGACAGAGAAAGTACGCTGTATGCAATTCCACGGTAACAGTATTGCCCTAGTCATTTTCTACTATCAAAGCTGTAATAACACCAACGTTGTCCACTCCATAAACCCTGCACAAAAGGGGTTCTCTCTCTCAGCACAGTCTGTGTCAACCCTCAAATACAGCAAAAAAAGAGGAATAGCCGATCCTTAAACACCAAGCAATGGTACATAGCAACAAGCCATCACTACTGACGTCCCAAAAGGTACGAGACTGACAATATAAATAAATAGAATTAAGCCACTTGATTAAAATTGGCCAGAAAAGGAGAACTCAGGGGCCCCTGCCTTGATTTACAGCCATGTGACCTGTGGGTTAAGCATCTCTAGAACACAGTACACAAAAACAAAATGACTCGGAAAATAACATCCCTAAGACTCTCCCTTTTAAACTGGTTGTAGCCCATGAGGCAATAGTCAGGGCTGCAACAACATTCTCAATGTAGGGCACAAGGTGGAGGTATGACCGGTGCCCACACACCTTGGAGCCTCACGATACGATTAACCACACACTGTGGTTTCCCATTACTGCCAGTGCTGCTACCAGGGCAAGGGCCTCCCTGGACACCACATCCTCTTCCTGGGATCCTACTCTGCCCCTCCCTGAGCCCGAGAGACAGTCTGATAAGCACCATGGAGTAGGTTAATAGTGATACGTCTTGTGGTCTACTTAGCTTCAGTGCTTAAGAGTAATTTGGGGATTTGGCAGCATGACGGACACTGTTGACCTTTGAACTTGGCTGGTCTCAGGTCTGGTGTTACATCAGTATCAATCTGGAGACTGGGTCAAATGAGCCACACAGACTGACAGAAGGGGCCTGGCATCAGTGCGCACTGCAGTGTCGTCACTCCTCCCTGCACAGCCCCAAAAGACCAGTTCTACTGGGCCCTGTTCCTCATCAGATGGGCTTGGTCTGCTGCTCAATAACAAAACCTTCAGTCTTTGTGGAGCTGACTCAGTCAGAGGAGAGAGAAGGTGAGAATAATATTTCACAAAGAATCACTTTCTTTGCAGTGCTGCAGGGTGGAAGACCTTAGGTAAAAGGAGGGTGAGGGCAGAGAAGAAGAGAGAAGCCATGAACACACACTGCATACCTTGATAAGCTTCCCCCTCCCTCCCTACCTCCCTCTCACTCTCGCTCCTTCACAGAGAGCCCAGTACCAGAGGACAGGTTTCCAGGGAAATAAAGGACATCCAGCCAACTACTCCATACAGACACACATAAATTAAAGATTCCACAGTCAGGGCCCATACAAGGAGAGTCCCCTCTGCTAGCTATGCAACGCTGTTTGTTGGTGCCTAAAACACACTTTCATATACTGAAAAGAATATATAAATGTGACATGTAAAGTGTTTGCCCAATGTTTCATGAGCTGAAATAAAAGATGACAGAAATGCTTATTTCTCATTTGCCAAGATAATTCATCCACCTGACAGGTGTGGGATATTAAGAAACAGATTAAACAGCATGATCATTACACAGGTGCACCATGTGACGGGGACAATAGAAGGCCACTAAAATGTGCAGTTTTGCCTCACACACACAACGCCACAGATCTCAAGTTGAGGGAGTGTGCCATTGTCATGATGACTGCAGGAATGTTCACCAGAGCTGTTGCCAGAGAATTGAATGTTAATTTCTTTACCATAATCTGCCTCCAACATTGTTTTAAAGAATTTGGCAGTATGTCCAACCGGCCTCAAAACCGCAGACCACATGCATGGCGTGGTGTGGGCGAGCGGTTTGCTGAAGTCAAGGTTGTGAACAGAGTGGCCCCATGGTGGCGGTGAGGTTATGATACGGGCAGGCATAAATTACAGAGGTATCCATGACCAACAAATGCATATCTGTATTCCCAGTCATGTGAAATCCATGGATTAACTGACTGATTTCCTCATATGAACTGTAACTCCGTAAAATCAATGAAATTGTTTCATGTTGCGTTTATATTTTTGTTCAGTATAATTTCTCTGAACATCACCAGATTCACAGGGAATATAGTATAGTATGGAGAAGCAATACACCCTGCCACAGCTTCATAATACTTGTCAAACAGAGAACTGATACTGTATACTGGTTGATGGGATTGGCAGGGTGGCTTTTGACAACTCATGTGTTACTCATTGGTACGTTTGGTCCAAATCAGATGTTGGGTACTACTGTTTGAATGTTATCTAAATCCTAGAAATAAAAAAATGGTGTGGTGGAAACAATTATAGCTTAAAACGGAAACGTCACCACAAATCACAATATTCAGAATTCATAGCCATTTCAAGACCTAGTACCGCCCCTGTCGAGGTGGATCCAGTTGAGAAAGGGTGTCAACAAGTAGCTAATGCTACTCACTGAAACAGCCACTCATTCATAGAACATCGGCTTGTGAATAACTATTCATTTTTGGATTGATAACAACTGTAAAGTTGTGTGGTGCTCAGTACCTGGATGTGCAAGGAAGCACAGGCTGCTGGGGTAACATTTCATCAGTTACCTTACTACGAAGACAAGCAGAGGTAACGTAGATAACTTTGCTAGCTAACATAACTAGTCAGCGAACTACATTTGTTTATCTAAACCAAAATCTAGCTAGCTTTCAGAAAACGTCAGAACCAGGAACTTGTGTAAGTCATCTCGACTCTATGATTAGCAAATACATATACTGGAGCTAGACATAAACATGGTCTGTTTCTTAAGGTCACACGTGGTGTGTTTATAAGTAGGCTACAACTTCTACTGTAGTTTTATCTGTATTTGGGAGGCTTAGTTGATTGTTAAATTAGAGAAAAGCAGAGTTATTAGTAAGGAGGGAAAGGTATGGGTGACCGGCTAGTGTTTTTTTAATTGGGGGGGGGGGTGTATTGTGTGTGTGAAGGTTAGTATTAGAAGTCGACCGATTATGATTTTTCAACGCCGATACTGATTACTGGAGGACCAAAAAAAGCTGATGCCGATTAAAATCGGCAGATTTAAAATATTAAAAAACGTGTGTATTTGTAATAATGACAATTACAACAATACTGAATTAACACTTATTTTAACTTAATATAATACATCAATAAAATAATTTAGCCTCAAGTGGATGAAACATGTTCAATTTGGTTTAAATAATGCAAAAACAAAGTGTTGGAGAAGAACGTAAAACGCAATATGTGCTATGTAAGAAAGCTAACGTTTCAGTTCCTTGATGAAAGCTGGTGGTTCCTTTTAACATGAGTCTTCAATATTCCCAGGTAAGAAGTTTTAGGTTGTAGTTATTATAGGACTATTTCCTTCCGTCCCTCTCCTCGCTCCTCCCTGGGCTCGAACCAGCAACAGCCACCACATCGAAACAGCATTACCAATGCAGAGCAAGGGGAACAACCACCAAGGCTCAGAGCGAGTGAAGTTTGAAACGCTATTAGCGTGCGCTAACTAGCCAGCCATTTCACTTCGGTCATACCAGCCTCATCTCGGGAGTTGATAGGTTTGAAGTCATAAACAGTGCAATGCTTGACGCACAACGAAGAGCTGCTGGCAAACCACACGAAAGTGCTGTTTGAATGAATGTTTACACGCCTGCTTCTGCCTACCACCGCTCAGTCAGATACTTGATGCTTGTATGCTCAGTCAGATTATATGCAACACAGGACACGCTAGATAATATCTAGTAATATCATCAACCATGTGTAGTTAACTAGTGATTATGATTGATTGTTTTTTATAAGATAAGTTTAATGCTAGCTAGCAACTTACCTTGGCTTACTGCATTTGCGTAACAGGCAGTCTCCTTGTGGAGTGTAACGAGGGAGAGAGAGGCAGGTCGTTATTGCGTTGGACTAGTTAACTGTAAGGTTGCAAGATTGGATCCCCCGAGCTGACAAGTTGAAAGTCTGTCTTTCTGCCCCTGAACGAGGCAGTTAACCCACCGTTCCTAGGCAGTCATTGAAAATAAGAATGTGTTCTTAACTGACTTGCCTAGTTAAATAAAGATGAAATAAAAGGTGTTTAAAAAATGTATAAAATAAAAAAAAATTGCCGCCCAAAAATACAGATTTCCGATTGTTATGAAAACGTGAAAATCGGCCCGAATTAAATCGGCCAATCCGATTAATCGGTCGACCTCTAGTTAGTAATACGCATGATCTATTGACATGAGGGGGATGGGTGGATATAGTACCTTGTTTGAGTGTGTATTGATGGGGACAGTAGTAAAATATTGTCCTGCAGACTAATCCTGCTGCTGACACCAGCTTTAGTAGTACAGATCCTGTAGAACCATTGGATGAAAGCTTTCAGCTGGGAACAAGCTAAAGATCATCTGACGCGGAAGAGGGGGGGAACTGCGCGAGGCTGGCAAGAGCCAAAGTGTCATGGAGCTCATGAATCATGGAGCTCATGAATTTCTGCCAGACCAGCTGCCATTGCCCAACACAAGACAGAGTTCACCAGCAGAAGAACATTCAGGACCCTGCCTGGAAGTTTGATTGATGTTGTAGTATAATATAGAATGTTTAATATGATCACAACTGCATTGTAGTATAGATATTTTTCGATCTTTTACATATGGAGTTTAATCAAATATTTACAAGTGTACTGACAAGTGACTAAATGATTCCAGCTGCATCAGAAACCAATAAAGTGGTGACTTCAACTTCAACTGGATCAATTCATTGTGATATTTGTTAAATGTACTTGGAAGTAACTAGATACAATCTTATTGCTAAAACAAAATAGGTTTAAAATAAAACCGATAAGTCAATCAATGTAGCAAATAAGTAGACATGGCTTGTATTCAAGACAGTTTATTTGCTCCGGAAACCGAGGTGAGTTTACACAGCAGTATGAAGGAACAGGAATGTATGACATGTACACTACCGTTCAAAAGTTTGGGGTCACTTAGAAATGTCCTTGTTTTCCGTGAAAAATGAATAGTAAGTCGCTCTGGATAAGAGCGTCTGCTAAATGACTTAAATGTAAATGGAATGTAAATGAATAGGAAATATAGTCAAGACGTTGACAAGGTTATAAATAATGTTATTTTAAATGTAAATAATAGTGTCCTTCAAACTTTGCTATCGTCAAAGAATCCTCCATTTGCAGCAATTACAGCCTTGCAAACCTTTGGCATTCTAGTTGTCAATTTGTTGGGGTAATCAGAAGAGATTTCACCCCATGCTTCCTGAAGCACCTCTCACAAGTTGGATTAGCTTGATGGGCACTTGTTAAGTACCATACGGTCAAGCTGCTCCCACAACAGCTCAATAGGGTTGAGATCCGGTGACTGTGCTGGCCACTCCATTATAAAACAGAATACCAGCTGACTGCATTCCCAAAATAGTTCTTGCATAGTTTGGAGCTGTGCTTTGGGTCACTGTCCTGTTGTAGGAGGAAATTGGCTCCAATTAAGAGCTGTCCACAGGCTATTGGCATTGCAAAATGGAGGGATAGCCTTCCTTCGTCAAGATCAATTTGACCCTGTACAAATCTCCCACTTTACCACCATCAAAGCACCCCCAGACCATCACATTGCCTCCACCATGCTTGACAGATGGCATCAAGCACTCCTCCAGAATCTTATTATTTTCTGCGTCTCACGAATGTTCTTCTTTAGGATCCGAACACCTCAAACGTATATTCGCCTGTCCATAACACTTTTTCCCAACCTTCCTCTGCCATGGGTACTATTTAATGAAACTGACAGTTGAGGACTCGTGAGTCGTCTGTTTCCAGCTACAATAGTCATTTTACAACATTAACAATGTCTACACTGTATTTCTAATACATTTGAGGATCACCACTTTATTAAGATTGTGAAATGTCAGAATAATAGGAGAGAATGATTTATTTCAGCTTTTATTTCTTTCGTCACATTCCCAGTGGGTCAGAAGTTTACATACACTCAATTAGTATTTGGTAGCATTGCCTTTAAATTGTTTAACTTGGGTCACATGTTTCAGGTAGCCTTCCACAAGCTTCCCACAATATGTTGGGTGAATTTTGGCCCATTCCTCCTGACAGAGCTGGTGTAACCGAGTCAGGTTTGTAAGGCCTCCTTGCTCACACAGGCTTTTTCAGTTCTGCCCACAAAATGTCTATAGGATTGAGGTCAGGGCTTTGTGATGTCCACCAGTACCTTGACTTTGTTGTCGTTATGCCACCTTGCCATACTTTGGAAGTATGCTTGGGGTCATTGTCCAATTGGAAGACCCATTTGCGACCAAGCTTTAACTTCCTGACTGATGTCTTGAGATGTTGCTTCAATATATCCACATCATTTTCCTCCTCATGATGCCATCTTATTCTGTGAAGTGCACCAGTCCCTCCTGCAGCAAAGCATCCCCACAACATGATGCTGCCACCCCTGTGCTTCACGGTTGGGATGGTGTTCTTCGGCTCCCCCTTTTTCCTCCAAACATAACGATGGTCATTATGACCAAACAGTTCCATTTTTGTTTAATTTATCCAAAAAGTACGATCTTTGTCCCCATGTGCAGTTGCAAACCGTAGTCTGGCTTTTTCATGGCGGTTTTGGAGCAGTGGCTTCTGCCTTGCTTAGCGGCCTTTCAGGATATGTCGATATATGACTCGTTTTACTGTGGATATAGATACTTTGTACTGGTTTCCTCCAGCATCTTCACAAGGTCCTTTGCTGTTGTTCTGGGATTGATTTGCACGTTTTGCACCAAAGTACGTCCATCCCACTCAGGAAGAAGACAGAACGAGTCTTCTTCCTGAACGGGATGACGACTGCGTGATCCCATGGTGTTTATACTTGCGGCGCCGACTGAGATGGCCGCCTCGCTTCGCGTTCCTAGGAAACTATGCAGTTTTTTGTTTTTTTACGTGTTATTTCTTACATTAGTACCCCAGGTCATCTTAGGTTTCATTACATACAGTCGAGAAGAAATACTGAATATAAGATCAGCGTCAACTCACCATCAGTACGACCAAGAATATGTTTTCCGCGACGCGGATCCTGTGTTCTGCCTTACAAACAGGACAACGGAATGGATCGCATGCAGCGACCCAAGGAAACGACTCCGAAAAAGAGGGAAACGCGGCGGTGTTCTGGTCAGACTCCGAAAAAGGGCACATCGCGCACCACTTCCCAGCATTCTTCTTGCCAATGTCCAGTCTCTCGACAACAAGGTTGATGAAATCCGAGCAAGGGTGGCATTCCAGAGGGACATCAGAGACTGCAACGTTCTCTGCTTTACGGAAACATGGCTTACTGGGAAGACGCTATCCAGGGCGGTGCAGCCAACGGGTTTCTCCACGCATCGCGCCGACAGAAACAAACATTTCTCTGGTAAGAAGAGTGGCGGGGGCGTATGCCTCATGACTAACGGGACATGGTGTGATGAAGGAAACATACAGGAACTCAAATCCTTCTGTTCACCTGATTTAGAATTCCTCACAATCAAATGTAGACCGCATTATCTTCCAAGAGAATTCTCTTCGATTATAATCACAGCCGTATATACCCCCCCCCCAAGCAGACACATCGATGGCTCTGAACGAACTTTATTTAACTCTTTGCAAACTGGAAACCATTTATCCGGAGGCTGCATTCATTGTAGCTGGGGATTTTAACAAAGCCAATCTGAAAACAAGACTCCCTAAATTTTATCAGCATATCGATTGCGCAACCAGGGGTGGTAAAACCTTGGATGATTGTTACTCTAACTTCCGTGACGCATATAAGGCCCTGCCCCGTCCCCCTTTCGGAAAAGCTGACCATGACTCCATTTTGTTGATCCCTGCCTACAGGCAGAAATTAAAACAAGAGGCTCCCACGCTGAGGTCTGTCCAACGCTGGTCAGACCAAGCTGACTCTACACTCCAAGACTGCTTCCATCACGTGGACTGGGACATGTTTTGTATTGCGTCAGATGGAAATATTGACGAATACGCTGATTCGGTGTGAGAGTTCATTAGAACGTGCGTCGAAGATGTCGTTCCCATAGCAACGATAAAAACATTCCCTAACCAGAAACCGTGGATTGATGGCAGCATTCGCGTGAAACTGAAAGCGCGAACCACTGCTTTTAATCAGGGCAAGGTGTCTGGCAACATGACTGAATACAAACAGTGCAGCTATTCCCTCAGCAAGGCTATTAAACAAGCTAAGCGTCAGTACAGAGACAAAGTGGAATCTCAATTCAATGGCTCAGACACAAGAGGCATGTGGCAGGGTCTACAGTCAATCACGGACTACAATATGAAATCCAGCCCAGTCACGGACCAGGATGTCTTGCTCCCAGGCAGACTAAATATTTTTTTTGCCCGCTTTGAGGACAATACAGTGCCACTGACACGGCCTGCAACGGAAACATGCGGTCTCTCCTTCACTGCAGCCGAGGTGAGTAAGACATTTAAACGTGTTAACCCTCGCAAGGCTGCAGGCCCAGACGGCATCCCCAGCCGCGCCCTCAGAGCATGCACAGACCAGCTGGCCGGTGTGTTTACGGACATATTCAATCAATCCCTATACCAGTCTGCTGTTCCCACATGCTTCAAGAGGGCCACCATTGTTCCTGTTCCCAAGAAAGCTAAGGTAACTGAGCTAAACGACTACCGCCCCGTAGCACTCACTTCCGTCATCATGAAGTGCTTTGAGAGACTAGTCAAGGACCATATCACCTCCACCCTACCTGACACCCTAGACCCACTCCAATTTGCTTACCGCCCAAATAGGTCCACAGACGATGCAATCTCAACCACACTGCACACTGCCCTAACCCACCTGGACAAGAGGAATACCTATGTGAGAATGCTGTTCATCGACTACAGCTCGGCATTCAACACCATAGTACCCTCCAAGCTCGTCATCAAGCTCGAGACCCTGGGTCTCGACCCCGCCCTGTGCAACTGGGTACTGGACTTCCTGACGGGCCGCCCCCAGGTGGTGAGGGTAGGCAACAACATCTCCTCCCCGCTGATCCTCAACACGGGGCCCCACAAGGGTGCGTTCTGAGCCCTCTCCTGTACTCCCTGTTCACCCACGACTGCGTGGCCACGCACGCCTCCAACTCAATCATCAAGTTTGCGGACGACACAACAGTGGTAGGCTTGATTACCAACAACGACGAGACGGCCTACAGGGAGGAGGTGAGGGCCCTCGGAGTGTGGTGTCAGGAAAATAACCTCACACTCAACGTCAACAAAACTAAGGAGATGATTGTGGACTTCAGGAAACAGCAGAGGGAACACCCCCCTATCCACATCGATGGAACAGTAGTGGAGAGGGTAGCTAGTTTTAAGTTCCTCGGCATACACATCACAGACAAACTGAATTGGTCCACTCACACTGACAGCGTCGTGAAGAAGGCGCAGCAGCGCCTATTCAACCTCAGGAGGCTGAAGAAATTCGGCTTGTCACCAAAAGCACTCACAAACTTCTACAGATGCACAATCGAGAGCATCCTGGCGGGCTGTATCACCGCCTGTTACGGCAACTGCTCCGCCCTCAACCGTAAGGCTCTCCAGAGGGTAGTGAGGACTGCACAACGAATCACCGGGGGCAAACTACCTGCCCTCCAGGACACCTACACCACCCGTTGTTACAGGAAGGCCATAAAGATCATCAAGGACATCAACCACCCGAACCACTGCCTGTTCACCCCGCTATCATCCAGAAGGCGAGGTCAGTACAGGTGCATCAAAGCTGGGACCGAGAGACTGAAAAACAGCTTCTATCTCAAGGCCATCAGACTGTTAAACAGCCACCACTAACATTGAGTGGCCGCTGCCAACACACTGTCATTGACACTGACCCAACTCCAGCCATTTTAATAATGGGAATTGATGGGAAATGTAAATATATCACTAGCCACTTTAAACAATGCTACCTTATATAATGTTACTTACCCTACATTATTCATCTCATATGCATATGTATATACTGTACTCTACATCATCGACTGCATCCTTATGTAACACATGTACCACTAGCCACTTTAACTATGCCACTTTGTTTACTTTGTCTACACACTCATCTCATATGTATATACTGTACTCGATACCATCTACTATATGCTGCTCTGTACCATCACTCATTCATATATCCTTATGTACATGTTCCTTATCCCCTTACACTGTGTATAAGACAGTAGTTTTGGAATTGTTAGTTAGATTACTTGTTGGTTATCACTGCATGGTCGGAACTAGAACCACAAGCATTTCGCTACACTCGCATTTAATATCTGCTAACCATGTGTATGTGACAAATAAAATTTGATTTGATTTGTATACTATTGTTTGTACAGATGAACGTGGTACCTTCAGGCATTTGGAAATTGCTCCTAAGGATGAACCCGACTTGTGGAGTTCTACAATTGTTTTTCTGAGTTATTGGCTGATTTCTTTTGATTTCCCCATGATGTCAAGCAAAGAGGCACTGAGGTTGAAGGTAGGCCTTGAAATACATCCACAGGTACACATCCAATTGACTCAAATTATGTCAATTAACTTATTAGAAGCGTCTAAAGCCATGACATAATTTTCTGGAATTTTCCAAGCTGTTTAAAGGCACAGTCAACTTAGTGTATATAAACTTCTGACCCACTGGAATTGTGATACAGTGAATTATAAGTGAAATAATCTCTGTAAACAATTGTTGGAAAAATTACTTGTGTCATGCATAAAGTATATGTCCTAACCGACTTGCCAAAATGATGACTCCGACCTAAGTATCTGTAAACTTCCGACTTCAACTGTATATACACTTGTGATGATAAGAACATGTTTTTGTCTGAATTGCAGCTGTAACGACCCTTTGGGAAGAATTAAACTTGGTTAAGCTTCCCTAGAGTCCGTGAGTTATTTACTCTGAAAAATTAGAGCCTAACAGTATCCAACGTACTGTACTGCCCATCGTTTGAGGGATAATTTGTTCATCTGGCCCGGACAACACACGCAGGCAAGGGGATTCGGTGTCCTCTGCCTAGCTTCTCCCCAAGTAGAACAAACTCAAAACTAATCTGTAGGGCACAAAGCAGTATCGTCTGTTAGAGAATGACAAAAAACATTATTAGTTCATGGGCAATCATTGTGTAGCATTTGTATTCCTACTGTAGCAGCATGATGCTTAATATTACACACCTCCAGACACATGTTAGCTAGCTACAAAATAACGGTAGTTACTCTACGACTAATATGAGAAAGCCAAAGTCATGCATTTACCCTTCGTCAAAGCATTTCTTTAGTTTTGCTCCTAGTGAAATGCACTGAGGCAAGCTAGCTAACGTTAGCTATAACGTTGGGCTATAACACGTTTTGGGTATAGTAAACAAAGCTAGCTAGCTCATCTAGGCTAGTAGCGGTACTAGCAAGCCTCATTATGGCAAAATCAATCACGAACTTACACTGAACAACACCACCTTGTGTTAAAAGACAGCTTATATTGCTGGCCAACTTCCCACAGCAAAACAACTTGTTTGTCATTTGCCTTCCTTCTCAGCACCCCTCTATCCATATGTGCGTCGAAACGTTGATAGTCTCCCTCACACACACAATCCATGGGGTCTGCAGTGACTTGGGCTGTTACGGTGACCGTATTACCGCTACACCTGCAGTCAGGAGTCATGAGCACAGTTAAATTCCATGTGACCGTTGAGTCACGGTAACTATAAGCTTCTCCAAAACTGTGCTCTGATGCCTCTGATGGTCATCAGTAGAATACCAAACTTGCTAACAGCCTGTTGGTCATGGCCAGTACTCTGCGCTCTATTGTCCCTAATCACTCTGAAATGAATGAAAATCAAATTGAAAATCAACGCAAACAATTCATGAGAGCTCTGGCATTCAGAGTTGGAGCGGAATAGGATAATCTATTGCGCAGCGAGAGCCAGTTCCTCATCGCTGGTTAATGCATGAAATAAAATAAGTGATCCTGTGGCACAACATTTCTATAGGATATGCAATTGCTTGCATGAGAAAACAGTTGATGAAAATAGGATCGCTTGAGCTTTCTATAGGCTAGGCCTACTATGTGTATTCTCAACTTTCCATACGGTGCATTTGGGAAAGTATTCAGACCCCTTGACTTTTTCCACAGTTACGTTACAGCCTTATTCTGAAATGGATTAAATAAAACATTTTCCCCATAAATCTACACACAATACCCCATAATGACAAAACTAAAAACAGGATTAGAAATTTTAGCAAAAAATAATTAATAAACTGAAATACCTTATTTACATAAGTATTCAGACCCTTTGATCATTCTTGAGATGTTTCTACAGCTTGATTAGAGTCCACCTTTTGATAAATTAAATTGATTGGACATGATTTGGAAAGGCACACACATCTGTATATAAGGTCCCACAGTTGACAGTGCATGTCAGAGCAGAAACCAAGCCACGAGGTCAAAGGAATTGTCCGTAGAGCTCCAAGACAGGATTGTTTTGAGGCATAGAACTGGGGAAGGGTACCAAAACATTTCTGCAGCATTGAAGGTCCAAGAACACAGTGGCCTCAATTCTTAAAATGGAATAAGTTTGGAACCTCCAAGACTTCCTAGAGCTGGCCGCCCAGCCAAACCGAGAAATCTCAGACCATGAAAAACAAGATGCTCTGGTCTGATGAAACCAAGATTGAACTCTTTGGCCTGAATGCTAAATGTTACATCTGGAGGAAACCTGGCACCATCCCTACGGTGAAGCTCGGTGGTGGCAGCGTCATGCTGTGGTGATGTTTTTCAGAGGTAGGGACTAGGAGTCGAATCAGAATCGAGGTAAAGATAAAGAAGCAAAGTACAGAGAGATCATTGATTAAAACCTGCTCCAGAGCGCTCAGGACCTCAGACTGGGGTGAAGGTTCACCTTCCAACAGGACAAGAACCCTAAGCACACAGCCGAGACAACGCAGGAGTGGCTTCGGGACAAGTCTCTCGGAATGTCCTTGAGTGGCCCAGCCAGAGCTCGGACTTGAACCCGATCGAACATCTCTGGAGAGACTTGAAAATAGATGTGCAGGGTCATTATTTGGTATTGGGTGTAAATGTCATTATGAGGGATTGTGTGTAAATGGTGAAAACATCCAATCTATTAAATAAAACACATGGAATCATGTAGTAACCATAAGTGCTACACAAATCAACATATATTTCAGATTCATCAAAGTAGCCACCCTTTGCATTTAAAGCTTTGCAGTCTTTGGCATTCTCCTCAGCTTCATGAGGAATGCTTTTTCAACAGTCTTGAAGGAGTTCCCACATATGCTGAGCACTTCATACTGTGGTCCAACTCAACCATCTCCATTGGGTTGAGGTCAGGTGATTGTAGAGGCCACCACTCTCCTTCTTGGTCAAATAGCCCTTACACAGCCTGGAGGTGTGTTTTGGGTTAATGTCCTGTTGAAAAACAAATGATAGCAAACACCAGATGAGGTGGCGTATCGCTGCAGAATGCTGTGGTAGCATTCCTGGTTAAGTGTGCCTTGAATTCTACATAAAATCACTGAGTGTCACAAGCAAAGCACCCCTACATCTCCATCCTTCACGGTGGGAACCACACATGCCGAGATAATCCATTCACCCACTCTCCGTCTCACAAAGACCAGGTGGTTGGAACCATACATTTGGACTCATCAAACCAAAATTACAGATTTCCACCAGTCTAATGTCCATATCTCATGTTTCTTGGCACAAGCAAGTCTCTTCTTATTATTGGTCTCCTTTAGTAGTGGTTTCTTTGCAGCAATTCGACCATGAAGGCCAGATTTACGCAGTCTCCTATGAACAGTTAATGTTGCGATGTGTCTGTTACTTGAACTCTGTGAAGCATTTATTTGAGCCACAATTTCTGAGGCTGGTAACTCTAATGAACTTATCCTCTGCAGCAGAGGTAACTCTGGGTCATCCTTTCTTGTTGAGGTCCTCATGAGAGCCAGTTTCATCATAGTGCTTGATGGTTTTTGCAACTGCACTTGAAGAAACTTTCAAAGTTCTTAATTTTCTGTATTGACTGATCTTCATGCCTTAAAGTAATGATGGACTGTTTTTCTCTTTGCTTATTTGAGCAGTTCTTGTCGTAATATGGACTTGGTCCATAGGGCTATCTTCTGTATACGACCCGGACCTTGTCACAACAGGTGATTGGCTAAAATGCCACAAATTAACTTTTGACAAGGCATACCTGTTAATTGAAATGCATTCCAGGTGACTACCTCATGAAGCTGGTTGAGAGAATGGCAAGAGTGTGCAATGCTGTCATCAAGGCAAAGGGTGGCTACTAAGTTGTTTAATACTTTTTTGGTTACAACACGATTCCATATGTGTGTGTTATTTCATAGTTGATGCCAACACTATTATTCAACAATGTAGAAAATAGTAAAAAGAAAAGAAAACCCCTGGAATGAGTAGGTGTCCAAACTTTTGACTGGTACTGTATATTAGTAGGCTATATGTAAAGACCAGTTTAAACTGAGAATACTGTGGCGGCATATCAAGTGTTTGTCAAATTGTGAATGAGAGACTGATGGAAGTGTTTGCAGCCTGCGAAAGAAACAGCAGAGCGCTTCCCTTTCATTAGACTTTTTCAAATCATTATGCAGCTTTAGAATGCATTAGAAATCCAAACATACAAACTTAGGCTATATCACAACTAAAGTTGCATAAATAACTCAAAACCAAACATATAGGAGGACCTGTTTCTTCCTTAACCGCTCATCACAGAATATGTGTGCGCACTCAAATTGTTTTGGGAAAAATATTATTTCCATTTTATTCAACTATGATCTATCGTATTGTTTTTAGTATACAATCATTTAAAATAATGCCACAAGAATTACATGCAAATTTTAACTGCTAAATGAACTAGTGTAGCCCACAGCGATATGGCATAGCCAGATTAGAGCCTAACATAAGGACGACTCAGAATATACTCTCCTGATCTTCGGAAACCTGCCTAAAATAAATTGATTTATTGTGATGGTGTAGACTATATTAAAATGGATGTATTAGACTATTTTTAAATGTAGATGTTCCAAAGGTCCTCATCAGTGTCTTGTAGGCTATGCATGGAAGCCAGCGATGCTTAAAGTGTTTGTTAATTAATGGTAAATTACAGATAAACCAGCAGTTATTTGAATAACAATCACCGGCTGTCATAATCTCATGACCACCACAGCCCTAGCAAGGACCACCATAGGGATGGTGAAAAGTTTCCTCCAGAAGTGGTGCTTTGCATTCAGGCCAAAGTGTTCAATCTTGGTTTCAATCATTCCAGAGAATCTTGTTTCTCATGGTCTGAGAGTCCTTTAAGTACCTTTTGGAAAACGCCAAGCGGGTTGTCATGTGTCTTTTACTGAGGAGTGGCTTCTGTCTGGCCACTCTACCATAAAGGCCTGATTGGTGGAGTGCTGCAGAGATGCTTGTCCTGGAAGGTTCTCCAGTCTCCACAGAGGAACTCTGGAGCTCTGTCAGAGTGATCCTCGGTTTATTGGTCACCTCCCTGACCACGGTCCTTCTCCCCAAATTGCTCAGTTTAGCCGGGCAGCCAGCTTCCATTGAAGAATGATTGAGATCGTGTTCTTAAAGACCTTCAATGCTGCAGACATCTTTTGGTACCTTTCCCCAGATCTGTGCCTCGACACAATCCTTTCTCTGAGCTCTACGGACAATTCCTTCGACCTCATGGCTTGGTTTTTTCCTCTGACATGCACTGTCAACTGTGGGACCTTGTATAGACAGGTGTGTGTGCCTTTCCATATCATGTCCAATCTATTTACCACAGATGGACTCTAATCAAGTTGTAGAAACATCTCAAAGATGATCAATGGAAACAGGATGCACCTGAGCTCAATTTTGAGTCTCATAGCAAAGGGTCTGAATACTTATGTAAATAATACATTTTCAAAAATGTCTACAATCCTGTTATGGCTTTGCCATTATGGGGTATTGTGTGTAGATTGAGGAGAAAATATTTTATATAAGGCTGTAAAGTCAAGGGATCTGAATACTTTGCAGAACGCACTGTAGGAATATCATTGAGTCAAGTCCATTGGCTCTATTTAACAAGGACAACAATATATACTCTATACTAATGTGATTGTGCAATCGAGGAAACACAAAGGCCACAATAATTCCCTACAAATCATGGCACCATTAAGTTTTTGATCAGACAGCAGGCTCGATCAACCAATGACGTTACTGATACCACAATTACAGTGGGGAGAACAACTCATAACTTGCAAAATCGGCAGTGTTTCCTACTTACAAAGCATGTAGAGGTCTGTAATTTTTTACCATAGGTACACTAACTGTGAGACAGAATAAAAAAAATGTGATCCAGAAAATCACATTGTATGATTTTTTAAGTAATGAATTAGCATTTTATTGCATGACATAAGTATTTGATACATCAGAAAAGCAGAACTTAATATTTGGTACAGAAACTATTTTCTATTGGGTTCAGGTCTGGAGACTGGCTAAACCACTCCAGGACCTTGAGATGCTTCTTATGGTGTCACTCCTTAGCTGCCCTGGCTGTGTGTTTCGGGTCGTTGTCATGCTGGGAGACCCAGCCACGACCCATCTTCAATGCTCTTACTAAGGGAAGGAGGTTGTTGGCCAAGATCTCACGATACATGGCCCCATCCATTCTCCCCTCAATACGGTGCAGTAGTCCTGTCCCCTTTGCAGAAAAGCATCCCCAAAGAATGATGTTTCCACCTCTATGCTTCACGGTTGGGATGGTGTTCTTGGGGTTGTATCATCCTTCTTCTTCTCCAAACACGGCGAGTGGAGTTTAGACCAAAAAGCTCTATTTTTGTCTCATCAGACCACATGACCTTCTCCCATTCCTCCTCTGGATCATCCAGATGGTCATTGGCAAACTTCAGACGGGCCTGGACATGCGCTGGCTTGAGCAGGGGGACCTTGCGTGCGCTGAAGGATTTTAATCCATTACAGCGTAGTGTTTTACTAATAGTTTTCTTTGAGACTGTGGTCCCAGCTCTCTACAGGTCATTGACCAGGTCCTGCGGTGTAGTTCTGGGCTCATGGAATGTAGGCCTACATTGAACACCACACATTGGCTGCTACTATATGCTGAATGATAGAACAGCTATTTCCATGTTAAGTGATGCATTTTGGCTATTGTTTTTATTTTTGGCCACTCTGGTAGGCCTACATTATGATCAAATAGCCACAGTAGCCTACTTGGCCACTTAAAACAGTGAATTAAAGCAGGAACAGCCTCAGTGTTCACAGGAAACACACGTCGTAAATTGCACAGGATTTTCACAAAATTCAAGTTCGCGTTCAGCAGTCCTGAAATTTGCTCAGTAACTGATTTTTTTTTTAGAAAACATTGGTTAGGCCTACATCTTATCAAAACAGGGCAACTTAAAGCGGCAATATGTAACTTTTTGGTTGAACCGACAATTCACATAGAAATGTGAGTTATATATTTGTCATTCTCATTGAAAGCAAGTCTAAGAAGCGGTACATCTGTTCTATCTTTTATTTTCAGTTTTGTACAAAGGCTATAAACAGCTGAAAATACAGAATGTTTGGTTTTGTGAAATATATATTTCACAGCGGTTTTTATATGGTACAATGATTCTCTAAACTATACATGTTTTGTCACAAACTGAAACTAGGCGAACTACTAGAATTTTAGCAACCAGGAAATGGGTGAGTGATTTGTGCATCTTTAAACCAAGCTAAGACGAATTAGCTTAACCCCAACTCTATTCAATGATGTACAATAAGAGTGTTAGAGATATAAATGTCATCCATAAAACTGCCAGTTAGTTGTTCATCCCCCCCAGCTGAACCACGTGGCATGTGTTTTTCTGCAAGTAACAAAAGGCTCAACACCGAGAAGCATATGCCTAATCTTCTCAAATTAAGTGTTGGTTGATATTTGTCCATTCTTACTATTGTGCAAATGCGTTGCATTCTTGTGATTTAATTGAGTAATTTTAATGGGTTTCAAATAGACACTTTTGTTTCAATGAATGAATTGGTAAAATGACAATGCATGGTGGTTGATGTAAGGACAAATGCACTTTCCCATGCATCTATGAAGCTGTGTTCATAACCAAATGGAAAGGTGGTATTTACCCATGTACAACTGGAAAAAAAATCAACTTGAATGCCCCTCCAACTGGTAATTACTAGTGGGAAACTATCATCCCTGAGCTGTGACTCCTTCCACATGCTGATCTCACCTACTAATGACCTTGATAACAACCTTTTCGGCAGTTAAATGCAACAAAACATTATTTATAAAAATCTCTATTAATGTGGTTTTTGAACACTATAATCTGTTTCCAAAACCACTTGCCACACACTGGTTGAAACAACGTTGTTTCCGCGTCATTTAAATCAAATTACGTTGAATTAACGTCTGTGCCCAGAGGGAGCATGATAGGTGTACTTTTAGTTTATGGTTGACACGGCTTGTTGGCCATTAGCCAATCGGCGTTCTCAACGAGTTCAAAGCACGTTAATGCCTCCATCCGGTAATTACCAACTTCCCACTTGGTTGTGAATGGAGCACGAAACGTGAAATTGTCCTGGCAACATGGCTGCCTCCATGCTCAACCGTTCTGACCTTTAAAAAGCACGGGACAGATCCCCCTAAGCGTTCGTGAAATATTTGTAAAATCCACAACAACTGATAGCTAATGAATATTAAGATATATTCACTTCTCCTGAAATTGTCACAATAGCATAATAATACCTTTAGTGTAACGCTTGCGCAACGATCCAATTGTTATGTGCATCGAATATCCGAACAATTAGTAGCAAATGTTACACTATTTCTAAATTCAACATCCACATTTTGTCACGCTGATAAAAGAGATGGTGTATACATAGTATTACTTTATGTAGCCTACATGTTCACATTATCGCCACTAGTAGCACTGGGGGGGCTTTTCCAGACTTCTAGGTGAAAGGTCGTTACAATTACTCAACAAAGTACACATTTTTTTTCTTCAACAAAGTATACATATGTTTGACAACTCAAGGCGCCGCAATGTTTCTCGGTCGCGTATAGTCCTGCAAACCACAGTTGTACCGTAGAAGTATTGTAAAATGGGGCCAACTTAAGACAGAGGTTCAGTCCGGAAAAGGGTAGGGAATACCCCCTTTTGTTTTCGTGACATGACTGTGAGTGACATGTGCTAGGCTACATGAAGGTCAAATTTGAAAAATGCTATTATCCCCCAAAAAACGTAGCATATTTAAGTGTGTATTTTGTTAATATCCACGACTGCTTGGCTACTTCAACGGTGTCTTCACCAAACAGATAAACGGAGTATTAAAATACTTACCCAAGACGTCAGCGGACCTATGCCGGGCAATGAAACAAGCGTCATCCCCGTAACACATCCCTTTCTTCAAGATCCCCTTACGAAAGTCTTTCCCAAATCCGCAGCTAGCGGTGACCAGACTGTAGTCCCGACCATCAGTTTGAGAGAGTCCGCCAAGGACAGCCCTCGCAACCAGTCTGCCATAGGAGAGTACGGATAACATTCCAAGAGCGAGCGGCCGTCTCTACCTGCCGAGACCTTCTCTCCACTTTCGACGTCCCGTGTCTACTTTTGGAGACTATTCTTCCAACATTCGTTTTGGATAATTCTGCCACTGAATAAAACGCACGAGTCAGTAGACCGATAACACAATCGTAAAACTGGTCGCCGGCGTTTGTCCAATTCTTTATAGGGTGAAATTGCACAATTTGCACTGGTTCTTTAAGTTTTGGTGGATTTCATTGACACGGGTCCTCCGGTGTGCACCATCCTTGCCGACATGTTTCCACAGTCACACACAAATACACCCGAAACACAGCTCAATACTGGTCCTCCAGTCTTGTGATTCGTTTGCCCGACGTCACAACTAATGCGCACGCAAATGCAGGCTCTCCCTGCTCTCGGTAGCAAATCCATTTTAGGAGAGTTGCGCTTTATTTACTTGTCAGGAACACCGGGAGTTCAGACCCTCTGTTAAAGCCTACATCAGTGCTTCGTGCGCCGAGTAGTTTGAATTGCAAAACAAAGCCATCATTGAACTCCTTGCCTAATTAGACGAAAGGCACATTTCAAGCGACTTTATGTATGACCTGGATAGATGGCAGCATTCGTGCAAAACTGAAAGCCACTGCATTTAATCATTGCAAGGAGACTGGGAAATGGATGTGTAGCCTACAAACAGACCAGTTGCGACCTCCAGCAATCAAAGAGGAAAAACGACATTACAGGGACAAGGTGGAGTCGCAATTCAAAGGCTCAGATACAAGGCGTAGGCTGAGGCAGGGACTCCATACGGATTTACAACGGGAAAGCCAGCGCCTCGCGCCGAGCGAGCTAAACACCTTCTTCGCCCTCTTCGAGGAAAACAGCATTGTGCCCCCGACGAAGTCGTCCGCATGTTTCCCAGCCGAAACAGTTCGTAGAGTTTGTGCATATATTATAACGATGTTTTGGACTTCGGTGAGTTTTTCGAGTCGAAGTCTACGCCCCTTCGTTGGTGATTGGTCAACAATAGGGATTCTTCAATAAAGTATTTATCATTCAAGGAGAGATCAGTCAGTTCGATGCACGAATAAGATCTATTTTTCAAAACGTGAAAATTAATGACAGAGTTACTTTTTCTGTGAAATGTATTTTATTTCAGCTTATGAAACATGGGTCCAACACTTTACATGTTGCGTTTGTAGAAGTTTGCTGATGTGAACGTTGTGAACAGAGAGCTACCAGTCAAAAGTTTGGACACACAAACTCATTCAAGGGTTTTTCTTTATTTGGACTATTTTCTACATTGTAGAATAACAGTGAAGACATCAAAACTATGAAATAACATATGGAATCAGGTTGTAACCCAAAAAGTGTTAACAAATCCAAATATATTTCAGATTCTATAAAGTAGCCACATTTTGCTTTCATGAGAACTTCAAATCAAAGTTTATTTGTCACGTGTGCTGAATACAACAGGTATTACAGTGAAATGCTTACTTACAGGCTCTAACCAATGGTACAAAAAAGGTATTAGGTGAACAATAGGTAAGTAAAGAAATAAAAATAACAGTAGAAAGACAGTGAAAAACAGTAGCGAGGCTATAAAAGTAGCAAGGCTACATACAGACACCGGTTAGTCAGGCTGATTGAGGTAGTATGTACATGTAAATATGGTTAAAGTCACTATGCATATTTGATGAACAGAGAGTAGCAGTAGCGTAAAGAGGGGTTGGCGGGTAGTGGGTGGCGGGACACAATGCAGATAGTCCGGTTAGCCAATGTGCGGGAGCACTGGCTGGTCGGGCCAATTGAGGTAGCATGTACATATGTTCATGAATGTAAAGTTAAAGTGACTATGCATGTATGATAAACAGAGAGTAGCAGCAGCATAAAAGAGGGGTTGGGGGGTGGGCACACAATGCAAATAGTCCAGGTAGCCATTTAATTACTTGTTCAGGAGTCTTATGGCTTGGTGGTAACTGTTGAGAAGCCTTTTTTTCCTAGACATGGCACTCCGGTACCGCTTGCCATGCGGTAGTAGAGAGAACAGTCTATGACTGGGGTGGCTGGGCTCTTTGACAATTTTTAGGGCCTTCCTCTGACACCGCCTGGTGTAGTGGTCCTGGATGGCAGGCAGCTTAGACCTAGTGATGTGCTGGGCCGTACGCACTACCCTCTGTAATGCCTTGCGGTTGGAGGCCGAGCAATTGCCGTACCAGGCAGTGATGCAACTAGTCAGGATGCTCTCGATGTTGCAGCTGTAGAACCCTTTGAGGATCTCAGGACCCATGCCAAATATTTTTAGTTTCCTGAGGGGGAATAGGCTTTGTCATGCCCTCTTCACTATCTTGGTGTGTTTGGACCATTCTAGTTTGTTGGTGATGTGGACACCAAGGACCTTGAAGCTCTCAACCTGCTCCACTACAGCCCCGTCAATGAGAATGGGGGTGTGCTCGGTCCTCCCTTTCCTTTAGTCCACAATCATCTCCTTAGTCTTGGTTACATTGAGGGATGGGCTGTTATTCTGGCACCATCCGGCCAGGTCTCTGATCTCCTCCCTATAGGCTGTCTTGTCGTTGTTGGTGAACAGGCTTACCACTGTTGTGTTGTCTGCAAACTAAATGATGGTGTTGGAGTCGTGCCTGGCCATGCAGTCGTGGGTGAACAGGGAGTACAGGAGGGGACTGAGCACTCACCCCTGGGGGGTTCCAGTGTTGAGGATCAGCGTAGCAGATGTTTTGTTATCTAACCTCACCACCTGTGGGCGGCCCATCCGGAAGTCCAGGATCCAGTTGCAGAGGGAGGTGTTTAGTCCCAGGATCCTTAGCTTAGTGATGAGCTTTGAGGGTACTATGGTGTTGAACGCTGAGTTGCAGTCAATGAATAGCATTCTCACATAAGTGTTCCTTTTGTCCAGGTGGGAAAGGGCAGAGTGGAGTGCCATAGAGATTGCATCATCAACACCATTATCCCAGAAACCCTAGACCCACTCCAATTCGCATATCGCTCAAACAGATCACCCACAGCCTTTCAAAGCACTTCATGGCTATGGACTTGAGTGCTACAGGTCTGTAGTCATTTAGGCAGGTTGTCTTTGTGTTCTTGGGCACAGGGACTATGGTGGTCTGCTTGAAACATGTTGGTATTACAGACTCAGTCAGGGACATGTTGAAAATGTCAGGGAAGAGACCTGCCAGTTGATCAGCACATGCCCGGAGCACAAGTCCTGGTAATCCGTCTGGCCCTGCAGCCTTGTGAATGTTGACCTGTTTAAAGGTTTTACTCACGTCGGCTACGGAGAGCGTGATCACACAGTCATCTGGAACAGCTGACGCTCTCATGCATGCCTCAGTGTTGCTTGCCTCGAAGCGAGCATAGAAGTGATTTAGCTCGTCTGGTAGGCTCGTTTCACTGGGCAGCTCACGGCTGTACATCCCTTTGTAGTCTGTAATGGTTCGCAAGCCCTGCCACATAAGACGAGCGTCAGAGCCGGTGTAGTATGATTCAATCTTAGCCCTGTATTGATGCTTTGCCTGTTTGATGGTTCATCGCAGGGCATAGCAGGATTTCTTGTAAACATCCGGGTTAGAGTCCCGCACCTACCCTTTAGCACAGTGCGAATGTTGCCTGTAATCCATGGGTTCTGGTTGGGGTATGTACGTACAGTCACTGTGGGGATGACGTCCTCTGTGTACTTATTGATAAAGCCAGTGACTGATGTGGTGTTCTCCTCAATGCCATCGGAAGAATCCCGGAACTTTGCACACTCTTGGCATTCTCTCAATCAGCTTCATCAGGAATGCTTTTCCAACAGTCTTGAAGGAGTTCCCACATATGCTGAGCACTTGTTGGCTGCTTTTCCTTCACTCTGCGGTCCAACTTATCCCAAACCATCTCAATTGGGTTGAGGTTGGGTGATTGTAGAGGCAAGGTCATCTGATGCAGCACTCCATCACTCTCCTTCTTGTTTTTTTTCTCCAGATTGACTGATCTTCATGCCTTAAAGTAATGATGGACTGTCATTTTCTCTATGCTTATTTGAGCTGTTCTTGCCATAATATGGACTTGATCATTACTAAATAGGGCTATCTTCTGTATACCACCTCTACCTTGTAACAACACAACTGATGGGCTCAAATGCATTAAGAAGGAAAGAAATTCCAAAATGTACCCTTAACCAGGCACACCTGTTAATTGAAATGCATTCCTGGTAACTACCTCATTAAGCTGGTTGAGAGAGTGCCAAGAATGTGCAGAGCTGTCATCAAGGCAAAGGGTGGCTACTTTGAAGAATCTCAAATATAAAATATATTTAGATTTGTTTAACACCTTTTTGGTTTCTACATGACTCCATATGTGTTTTTTCATAGTTTTTATGTCATCACCGTTATTCTACAATGTAGAAAATAGTCAAAAAATAAATAAAGATAAACCCTTGAATGAGTAGGTGTGTCCAAACGTTTGACTGGTCCTGTATGCATATACATACATTATATGTATATATATTTATAGTCCAGTCTCTGACATTGCTTGTCCTGATATTTCTTAATTTTTCTGGATTATGTGTGTAGGAGGCCTATTGTGTTTTTATTTTACTATTTCTATTGCTAGGTATTACTGCAATGTTGGAGCTAGAAACACAATCATTTCGCTGTACCTGCGATAACATTTCCAAATCTGTGTACACGACCAATAGAATTTGTTTTGATTTTAATTTGATTTGAATAATTCCTGAACACAAACATATACATCCATTTGTCCCCACCTGGTGTTCACAACATGTCAACTTTGGATAGCAGTTGTTTTGAGTTCCACTGTGATTTTGTATCACTTCTCTTTGTATGACACATACAGGCTACAGTAGCAGGCCAATGGAAAGTCCCTGAGTGGGGACAATGAGTAATATCCGTAGTGGGTGTTGTTGGAAAAAGTGTAGCAGTATGGCAATAAATTGAGTAAGCATTCCTATAAGAAGTTGTTAGCACTAAAATGGTTGAATGCATTGGACATTAGCTGAATCATGCATTGGAAGCAAATGGGATTTGCGCGTAAATTCACATTACAGCGGATTTCAAATTGATTGCTTAGCCTAGCCTAAATGTTGATCAAATATAGAGTGAACTGAAGTCTGTATTAAATGGCTTATAACAGGGACAGAATGTGTTAATATTGTCACCGCCATGAGTGCCATGACAGGGACGAATAGACTATGTGCGGTGATCCATGATAAATAGATCCCTCCCTTCTGGATGAAAGCAGTGAGTGAATGACAGAATCATAACAGAAACAGTTAGATTGAAAACACTACTTTCTTCAAAAGGAACAGAATCGTCTCGAATCAGCAAGGGTATGTTATTTTACGATATTCCCATTCGTTGTAAATAAGTAGCAGGTGACATACAGCCTGTCGTGCATAAAAGCGCTATAGCGCAATTTTATTGAATAAAACCGTATTATAATATGCAAATAACGGGTCCGCTTCCAAAAAAATTGAACTGCGTGAATAGCCTAATATTCCTTCATGCTCCAGTTATATCTGAGGTAAAAGAGATTACATATTGTATATACATAAAACAGCCAAGTACATCTTCCAGTGGATATTTGTTGTCTTTTATGGCACCGTGGTAGCCAATTTGATTACATTTAGCCTACTGATTAGCTTGAAATAAAAGCCGAAAAATATAAATTCTTTAGAAACTATTATTTTTCTTCACAAAGGTAGTGGACTGGGCCTTTACTAGTCCGGTATTAGCGGACCTATATATCCGTCAGTAACACCTGCGATTTTTCTTTCAGCAACCCCCCTTCAAACATCTTCCCGCAGCTATGTTATTTTCTGTTACTTTAAGGAGAATATTGTAAACATTTTTTCTGGAAACAACACAGTAGGCTTATACATATAATTAAGCAAATACATTTTACTGTCAGCGAGCTCAGTTTTAAATAAAAACAGAAATAAGGGAATAAGGCTTCAGAAAGATTATTGGACTAACAGGCTGACCACACCGCTCGGGTCGCGTGCCCGAGCTTTGCAAAATAAATGTAGAAATCTATGTTATTCAATTATTGCACCCACACAGCTCGCCGTGTCAAAGAGTGTCTGCACTGCCAAGGGCTAAAATAGTCCTTTCTATTTCTGACGCAGATAGCCTGCAAGTCCTGCCTCTCCCATCTCCTCATTGGTTTATAGAAGCAGGTACCCACGTCCTATCTCAACATTGGTTTGTGGGTGATTGAAAGATGAACCTGTTGCCGGTTGTCTGGTAATACTATGAAAGTTTAGATGCCAATCACCATATAAATTCAAAGATGAAAAAGCCTGGAAGGAGGAGAGATGACTAGAAATGATTCGGTTGACCGTTTTATGTGTGTATCAATTGTCCGAGTAGAGAACCTTGTGCATTTCAGGTAAAATAACAACCTAATGTTTATATCCCAGGACAAATTAGCAAGCAACAGCAAGCTAGCTAAATAGGACAAATTAGCTAGCAAGTGCAAGCTAACTAGCTAAATTGCCATAAATGTTTAATGCTTTTCGACCTGTCCCCAAATGAATGTCATTGGTTCAGAGTTTGTTTTGATATTTTAACCTGCGTGTCGTGATCACGTTTGGTGTAGGGGGACAAAATAAATCTATGCCCGATGTGGCGCACACGCGCAGCCGGTTTGGGTTCTGTGTTAGTCCAAATATGTAAATGACTCCATAATCTTTTCCCCCAGGGCATTCATCATGGGGAAGCTATGTGAGCTGGCCTTTGTGTCTCTGGCCCTCCTAGCTCTACTTCATACTGACTCTACATGGGCCAAGAGAAGTGTCAGCAGTAGCAGCAGCAAAAAGTCTTCATCCGACAACAGGGGTTCAGAAAAAAAGCCATCAAAAACATCAAACACGCAGACAGGAAGCTACCCCAGACAACCACAGAGCCCCAACAGGAACCCCAACTCATACCCAGCAGGAGGTAGTTATCCAGGGAGAGGTACCAATCAGAACCAGAACCCAGCCGGTGGATACCCTGCTGCAGGTGGATACCCTGCTGCAGGTGGCTATCCTGCTGCAGGCGGCTATCCTGCTGCAGGTGGCTATCCTGCTGCAGGTGGCTACCCCAACCAGCAGTATCCAGGCAGAGCCAATCCTGGGGGAAATCCAAACCAGAACCCTGTAGCTGGAGGATACCCAGCTGCTGGTGGCTATCCCAACCAGCAGTATCCAGGCCGGGCAAATCCTGGGAGTTATCCAAAACAGATTCCAGCAGCGGGTGGTTACCCTGCAGCAGGAGGCTACCCCAACCAGAACCCAGGGAGAGGAGGAGTCAACCCGGGATACCCAGCTGAAGGTTACCCAGTAAGAGGGGGAAATACTGGCTGGGGGCAGGCAGGGGGCTACCCTGGTAGAGGGATGGGAGGAGGTTACCAACCCAACTGGAACCCAAACAATAAGATCCTCAGTCCTCGCTATGGTTATGGAGGTGGGCATGGGGGTATGGGAGGTGGCTCTCCATTCTCACGCTCAGTTCAGAATATGGGGCACTACCCATCTACTCAGTCCAAGGGCTTTGCTAAGAAGGCTCTTATGGCTGCAGGGGTTGGGGCCGTGGCAGGTATGGCAGTAGGCTATGGCCTTGGGCGTTTCCCCCGCCCACATTTCAACTTCCGCAACCCTCAGGAGGAGCAGTCCTACAACAACTACATGTACAGCAAATACGGTGAACGCTCCACAGATGAAAACGACTATGGCTGGGACTATACCTACAAAGTACCACCGCGGGCAGAGTCCTACGACAGCTTCATGGATACCTGCATGAAGAGGAACGACCTTCTGCAGGATCAGGGCAGCGACTCCCAGGCCACACCTAACAACCAGAGGAACAACCCCCAGGAAGCCAACAGCCAGAGCCTGCCCATCACTCCTGAGGTGGGAAACAGCAGTCCAGCTAGCAACCAGGAGGGAACAGACACAGTGAAGCCCCTCACCCCAGCCTCTGTGGAGATAGCTGGAGAGGATACGGGTAAGGAGGAGGATGACAGCCTCACAGTGAGCATTGAGGAGATTGGCTACACTGCATTGGTGGAGCAGCTGAAGAACCGTAAGTGTGTGGAGCTGTACATGAACTACTCTGAGCGTTTCCTGGAGAAGCAGACAGCTGAACGTAGCAGCGACAGCAACAACAACAACAACAACAAGTATGAGAACAGTCGCAGTAACCTCCTTAGCCAGGGGCTGGTACAGCTGATAACCACCTTCCTCATGGTCCTGAGCAGCACTCTCCTGCTGCAGTAAGACAGGAACACATAGCCATGTCCCAGTTGTATGGAATAGCTTCATTTCCTAGTCACCCCTCCTCAATATGACACTGATTTCTTGTGAGTATAGGTTAATTAAACAAGGTGTAGGTGGAGATATAACCAATCCTTTAACTAATCTGTGGTCATGAAGGAAAGGGGACAAGGAAAGGAAGCCAGTGGAAAATAACTTCCAGTGAACTTCCAGCAAAATGAGGACCAATAAAAATATGTACTGTAGGGGGTACTCGAGGACCGGAGTTGGGAACCACTGATGTACATGATTCTTCACATGGTATTTGTACTTTAAGTGTTCGATATCTCAACACTATTTCTAAAATAAACCGAAACCATCTGTCCTGCTTGTCTCTTACAGCTTAGTTCAGTCTCCTGCTAAATATGGAATAACAGCATTTTGTCTTAAGTCCAAAACCATGAGTCAGTCGTGTAGACAAAGGGGAAGTATAAAAGCAAAAGTAGCAAGTCTCATCAGTACACCATATGCCTTTAATTAAATGCAGATACACTAGATAAACAAACATTATTACAGCACTTTTTTGCCACCATATAAGGTACTATCATCCGATTAGGGGTTCAGTGTCTTTTTGCCAAAGTGGTTCCACAGAAAGCACAGACAAGCATTATGTTGACCGTTTGTCATATTAAATCAATTTTATTCATGCATTTCCGTGTGCGTTATACATTTTTGTTGTAGCCCTGGATAAACATAACAGATTCAACTCATTGAGGGCCTGATGATTAGTTGACAAGTTGAAACAGGTGTGCTTTTCTGGGGCTACAATAAAAATGTGTACTGTTGGGGCTATTAGAGGACCGGAGTTTGGATCCACTGCTTTACATAATAGTTCACATGATATTTGAATTTGTACTCTAAATGTTCGATCTTATGTGGTCTGCAGTATTTGGTTTTAAAAGTTGCCTGTTTTGTAAATACTTATAATAATTAAGTAGGGAATGGTCAGAGGTTTGTTATTAATCAATCCCTATTTCTGTTCCTATTTTTCTTTTGTGCTCTCTTGTCCCATCTCTCTACCTCCCCATCTAGTCTTCCTCTTCATGTCCTCCTGTCCCCTGGTTATCAGAAGTGCACTTATTTCTCTTGGCGAATGGATATAAATGACTCTTCTTTTTCCTTTTTTTTCAAGGATGTATTTAGTGATTAACTCATTTATATTGGTTTTAACATAGAGAACAACATGCATTGTTTGAATGTGTCTTTAAAATAACCACTTTGTCATGCTCAAACTCAATGGGGAATTTTACCATTAACTTGCTGAAATGACTGATGTCTTCTTCCATTTCCCAAGTACAGAATGACCAAAAACAAATAAAAATAAAAACAATCGCACTTCCTTTTGTGCTCATTGAAAATGTGCGGTCATTCTCGTCTAGGAAAACATGAGGGCAGTTACCATAATTATCTCACAGAGCACATATAAGCTTTTAAAGACATATGTTACTAGGAAACTAGTTGCCTCAGGGAAATTGCTACAGAACAGTCATTACTGAGTGAGGAAATCGAACAGACATGGTTTGTGCCTGCCAGTTGGCAGCGTTACCATTCCCATACTGTGAAATGAATAATGATAATTAAGCTATCTTTACAACAGAGCACAAATACCTAAACTCATCTCATTCACTAAAAATATGTATTTGATTTTGAACGGAATACTACGCCTATTATTAATTTAAAGCAATTTTTTTGTGTTTCTGTGATAAGAAAAAAAAACTTCCAATATTTTTCCAATATTTGCTGAAGCCTGGCACACAATGCTTGTACTTGAAGTACTATACTGTTGAGTTTATTTTCAAGTATTTTAATCCAAATGCAGAGGGAAGGCCTTTTCATCTCTTATTTACTGATCCCCTCCCCTATACTTATCCATGTCCCTATATGGTCCTGAACTTAACTACTGCCACATGCATAATAATTAACATTAACATAATAAAGCAACTCACAGAAACAGATATACAACTCTAGACCAAATGAAGAGACCACTGCAAAATGATCAGTTTCTCTGGTTGTACTATTTATAGGTATTTGTTTGGGTAAAATGAACATTTTTTGTTTAATTCTATAAACTACTGACAACATTTCTCCCAAATTCCAGATAAAAATATTGTCATTTAGAGCACTTATTTGCAGAAAATGACAACTTGTCAAAATAATAAAACAGATGCAGTGTTGTCAGACCAAAATAATGTGGCTTGTAGGCCTCCCCAGGTCTCACACCCACTGTGAAATTTGGTCAATCAAGGTGTGAATGGAGGACCACCAGATCAAGACCCTGTCATGGCCAGCCCAATCTCCAGACCTGAATCCCATTGAAAACCTCTGGACTGTGATCAATCCGAGCTGCTTGAATGTTTTGTGCCAGGAGAGGTATAAAGTCACCCAACATCAATGTGAAAGACTGGTGGAGAGCATGCCAAGACACATGAAAGCTGTGATTGAATATCAGGTTTATTCCACCAAATATTGACTTCTGAACTCTTCCAAACTTTATTTTACTCGGCAAGTCAGTTAAGAACAAATTCTTATTTTCAACGACAGCCTAGGAACAGGGGGTTAACCGCCTGTTCAGGGGCAGAACAGGTCAGGGGTTTGAACTTGCAACCTTTTGGTTACTAGTTCAACGCTCTAACCACTAGGCTACCCTGTCACCCCAAAGTTGAAACATTAGTATGGTGTTGTTTTAAAATTAATATGAACTTATTTCCTTTGCATTATTCGAGGTCTTACAACACTGCTTCTTTTTTGTTATTTTGACCAGTTGTCATTTTCTGCAAATAAATGCTCTAAATGACAATATTTTTATCTGGAATTTGGGAGAAATGTTGTCAGTAGTTTATAGAATAAAATTAAAATGTTCATTTTCCCCAAACAAATACAGTGGGGCAAAAAAAGCATTTAGTCAGCCACCAATTGTGCAAGTTCTCCCACTTAAAAAGATGAGAGAGAGGCCTGTAATTTTCATCATAGGTACACTTAAACTATGACAGACAAAATGAGAAAAAAAATCCTGAAAATCACTTTGTAGCATTTTTAATGAATGAATTTGCAAATTATGGTGGAAAATAAGTATTTGATCAATAACAAAAGTTTATCTCAATACTTTGTTATATACCCTTTGTTGGCAATGACAGAGGTCAAACGTTTTCTGTAAGTCTTCACAAGTTTTTCACACACTGTTGCTGGTATTTTGGCCCATTCCTCCATGGAGATCTCCTCTAGAGCAGTGATGTTTTGGGGCTGTTGCTGGGCAACACAGACTTTCAACTCCCTCCAAAGATTTTCTATGGGGTTGAGATCTGGAGACTGGCTAGGCCACTCCAGGACCTTGAAATGCTTCTTACGAAGCCACTCCTTCGTTGCCTGGGCGGTGTGTTTAGGATCATTGTCGTGCTGAAAGACCCTGTCTTTCATTTACCAAATGATGAGAGAGCAAATCACACACCAGTCAGAGTTATGCTACATATTCACCTTTAATAATAATTAAGCTTTTGCAATAGCATTTTGACTTTCAACAGTTCAGTATCTCTAATGAAAAGTTGAGAGTAGTCAACATAATGGCAACTGGGATCCTTTATAGCAAAGATCCAGCCCCCCTAGTTGACATGACAAACCACAGGTCTTAGGAACTTACACAAAGAAAGACTTTAGTTCAGAGAGGAATATCCCCTAGCCAGACAGAATTGGCTATAACTTATCGTTCAGTTTGGTCTCCAAAACAAAGCTCTTATCTCGTCCTTGGTACAAAATGGTACCAAGACATTACCCCCACCTAATGATATATATCAAATTGTCATTTTAGATACCCCATCCTAAATACAACCAATTCTGGACAAGCTCACGGAGAGGAAAGTGAGCCTTTACGTCAAGATAGGGGCAACGAGAGAGGGAACATAGAATGGTTCCAGACACTGCCCTCCTCCTCTCCCCGATGGGAAAAGTAGGGAGTGACTGGCACACAGACACAGTGGAGCCAAGAGATAATTGGTTCCCCATCAATCATCCCTTCACATGGTTTAAAAGATATGTTTACACATGATGACACCTTGACCTCTCCCCTCTCTGCGGCCCAAGCAACTTAGTCCTGACAGAGAACAGATAATTGCAAATGGCCACCACTATAGTACAACAAAAAACATTCTTATGAAAAATAACTCATAACCATATCATGAAAATAAAACATCTTATCTATGTTACCCAACTAATTCTGATTAATCCCCAACATGCCCCTCTCAAGGGACTAAGTCCTTTCTGAAGTATCAGAATAGTAACATGGCACCTTACTAACAGTAGTTGCAGAGTATATAATACAATTAAAAAATCCATAATCAAAGTTTAAAGATAATAAAGAATCAAATCCCTTCAATGTAAGTATTCACCCTTCAGAAACTGAGTTTATGTCATGCCTTGTCATTGAACCGTATTTAGTCAGCCTGACTTTCACGTTGTATTTTGTGGGTGTTTGTTCCTGTCTCTGTGTAGTGTTCACCAGATAGGCTGTAATAGGTTTCACGTTCCGTTTGTTGTTTTTGTATTTTGAGTTATTTCATGTACCGCTATTCCTTCATTAAAGTCATGAATAACCTACACGCTGCATTTCGGTCTGACTCTCTTCATACAACAGACGAACGACGTTACAGAAACACCCACCACTCACAGACCGAGCAGCGTGTGAACTGGCAGGATCTAAAGGAGGACGTTATGGACAGCAGAAGCATGGAGTATACTACGTGGGAAGAAATCGACAGGTGGGCGGCCGACCCAGAGCGAGTGCAGGAGCCCGCCTGGGATTCCCTACAGCAATGCGAAGAGGGCTATAGACGTATGGAGTCGAAAAGGAAAGCACGGCTATACAGAGCGAAAACCGAAAGTAACGGGGGAAAGCGCAGAGAGAGAGTGGCTGAGTCAGGAGTCAGACCTGAGCCTACTCTCCCTGTTAATTGTGAGGAGCAGCAATATGAGGACTTCTGGTCATGGGAGGAGGAATTAGACGGAAAAGGACCCTGGGCGCAGCCGGGAGAATATCGCCGTCCCAAGGAGGAAATAGAAGCGGCTAAAGCGGAGAGGCGCAGGTATGAGGAGGCAGCACGGCGACGCGGTTGGAAGCCGGAAAAACAGCCCCAAAAAAAATTTGTGGGGGGGGGGGCTAGAAGGGAGAATAGTTATGCGAGGTAGGAGACCTGCGCATACTCCCTGTGCTCACCGTTGGGCTAGAGAGACCGGGCAGGCACCGTGTTATGCTATGGAGCGCACAGTGTTTCCAGTGCGGGTGCAGAGCCAGCTGCGGCACATACCAGCCCTTCCTATGGGCCGGGCTAGAGTGGGCATCGAGCCAGGTAAGCTTGGACAGGCTCGGTGCTCAAGAGCTCCAGTGCGCCTGCACGGTCCGGTCTATCCAGAGCCACCTATACACACCACTCCTCCGGTAGCAGCTCCCCGCACCAGGCTTCCTGTGCGTGTCCTCGAGCCAGTACCACCAGTTCCAGCACCACGCACCAGGCCTCCAGTGCGCCTCGCCTGTTCAGCGCAGCCAGCGCTTTTCTCCTCTCCTGCGCTGTTGGAGTCTCCCGCCTGTTTAGCACAGCCAGAGCCTTTCTCCTCTCCTGCACTGCCGGAGTCTCTAGTCTGCCCAGCGCCGCCAGTGCTCCCAGTCGGCCCAGCACGGCCAGTGCTCCCAGTCGGCCCAGCGCCGCCAGTGCTCCCAGTCTGCCCAGTGCTCCCAGTCTGCCCAGTGCTCCCAGTCTGCCCAGTGCTCCTAGTCTGCCCAGTGCTCCCAGTCTGTCCAGTGCTCCCAGTCTGCCCAGCGCCGCCAGTCGGCCCAGCGTCGCCAGTCTGCCAGGATCCGCCAGAAGTGACAGTCTGCCAAGATCCGCCAGATCGGCCAGACAACCTGAATCATCCAGTTCCACCAGCAAGCCAGGATTTACCGGAGCCTACTACCTGCCTGAGCTTCCTCTCAGTACCGAGCTTCCTCTCAGTACCGGGCTTCCTCTCAGTACTGGGCTGCCTCTCAGTACCGGGCTTCCCCTCAGTACCGGGCTGCTTCGGTCCCGGGCTGCCCCTCTGTCCCGGGCTGCCCCTCTGTCCTGAGATGCCCCTCTGTCCTGAGCTGCCCCTCTGTCCTGAGCTGCCCCTCTGTCCCGAGCTGCCCCTCTGTCCCGAACTGCCCCTATGTCACGAGCTGCTCTTCAGTTATGTGGGGATCTGGGTGAGGACATTTAGGCCATGGTCGGCGGAGAAGGTGGATGATCCCAGGACGCGAAGGGGAGGAACTAGGACATTAATGGAGTGGGGTCCACGTCCCGAGCCAGAACCGCCACCATGGACAGACGCCCACCCAGACCCTCCCTATGCTCTTGAAGTGCGTCCGGGAGTCCGCACCTTAGGGGGGGGGGTCTGTCACGCCTTGGTCATTGTATTTTGTGTTTTTGGTATATGTTTGGGTAGGCCAGGGTGTAACATGGGTTTATATGTTGTGTTTCGTATTGGGGTTTGTATTAATTGGGATTGTGTATGATTAGGGGTGTGTCTAGTTAGGCTTGGCTGCCTGGGGCGATTCTCAATCAGAGTCAGGTGCTTGTCGTTGTCTCTGATTGAGAACCGTATTTAGTCAGCCTGACTTTCGCGTTGTATTTTGTGGGTGTTTGTTCCTGTCTCTGTGTAGTGTTCACCAGATAGGCTGTAATAGGTTTCACGTTCCGTTTGTTGTTTTTGTATTTTGAGTTATTTCATGTACCGCTATTCCTTCATTAAAGTCATGAATAACCTACACGCTGCATTTCGGTCTGACTCTCTTCATACAACAGACGAACGACGTTACAGTTTACAATGTTTATACCATAATACAGACTTACACCTGTTTAATCATACAGAATAATACATTTGTTGAGTAAAAAAAATAGAAATAACAAAACATATAAATGCTCCCAAAATTACAAGAGAACCAGTGTCTAAACACAGGCCTCATTATAACCTATAGGACAGTCATCCCTCTAAGTCCTCATGCTTAGAATTGGGTTCCCCACTATCAGAGATATAGTCAGGAATAGGGAATGGGTCAGGGAAATCATTCATATACAGTGAACCCTCTCTATCTACACTGTCCAGTGAGAATATTTCACTGTGTTCACCTGATTGTTGTCCATCAATCTCAGATTCCTCATCTACATCTACTTCATTTGCAAGCAAGGGCATAGTAAGAACAACATCAACCACTTTATTAAACAATTTCTTCACACAAATGATAATTAGCAACAGAGCAATCAGTAATATTAGACCATAGATGAACCAGTGGAAAATGGTCGCAGCCCAAGCACCAAACACTGACTGAACCCATCCTAACGGATTCCAGTTGATGTCAGGCTGGTGTTCCCTTTCGAGAACACCCCTAAGCTCTTTCAAATGTTCCACTACAATAGTCAAATTGTCATCTCCCTGGGGTATAAATGTACAACAGTGATCTCCTATAATTTGACACACCCCTCCTTCACGTGCTAGCAACATGTCAAGTGCCACCCTATTTTGTGTTGCCATGAGTTGAGTGGCTTGTAATTCTGGTCTTATCATAGAAAACCCTGCAGTGGTCAAATTTACCAGGGATTCCAAATTATATCCTAGCCTATCCAACTCATGTGTATTCTCCGATGCCCAATACCAGGGGATTAAACCACGCCAGAACCTTTCCAATTTCGAGGATCGTCGAGAGTCACTAGGGACATTATTGTATTGCGAGATGTCTCTCTTAATTAGTCTTAACCTGCTTGGAATAGAGGAATTAGTTTTATGCATTACCACAAGGGAAATGTTTAGTTTACCAAAAATACAGCACCCTGTCCAATTTGTGGGTAGGTAGAGAAGCTTTATCATCACAAATCCAATAATGATCAGTAAATGTTGCCGAGCCAAATTGATGAGGAGAACGCTCGTCAGTTTCAGCATCAATAATGGTGTGTCCCACCCTCAGTCTAATGGTGTATCCAGAGCTGCATGTTCCCTTCTTCCAGCTACATCCTATTGGGAAAACACTATAATTGACACATGTTGACATTCCCAGATAGGATTCATTCAATTGTGGTATGGAAATATTGCTTGGGTTGTGACAATGACAGGTCCTAAATGGGGTTCGCCGGGGTTGGACTTGAATAGGTTCTGGTACACGGGATCTAGGTTCTAAGATGATTCTACTACACCAATGTGAACAATCAAATCCCCCCCCGTAAATATTTTGTTGATGACAAATGACCATTAATGCATTTATCCCTCAGTGTTCGACCTAGTGAGTGTTGACCCCCTGTGTTCTCATTGGACAAGAGCACCTCTAGTGCATAGTCAAACAGCGACCACCAAGTGTTTCCCTCGTGGTTCCTACTGTGATGCTCATCCAGTGGATGCATCGACCTTCTTCTTCTTTCGATATGGGAGCGGCTATTATTTGCTGGACTCCTGTCCTGAGCCTGCCGTTGACTCGAGCTGGAGTGGCTGTTATTTAAGTCCCGCAGTGGGACTGACCGTACCATGTTGTCCTTCCAGGACCGGTTGTCCTTGAGTCACTGTCCATATGGCAACTGTAATGAGAAGGCTCAAGACCAGAGCAAGAAACATGATGTGTAAAGTCTGGGCCTGATCCTCCCATCTAGTCGGTGACTTCCGGCGTCTCTGGTCCTCCATCCTCAGGGTCTGGTGGGCAGTATGGCACCTTCCTGCAGTGATTGGCATGGACCCAAGTAGACCTCTCCGCGAACAGCAGTGGAGGTAATCAGCATCACCTGGTATGGTCCATTCCACCTCTGCTGGTTCCAATGCTTTCGTCTCAGGTCTTTCACCACCACCCAGTCTCCTGGTTGCAGTTTGTGCAGGATCCCCACCAGTGGCTGGGGTAGAGACGCTTTCACCCTGGGGAAAATAGCCTTCAGAACATTGTTTAGAGCAGTACAATAACTTACCATGTCATCGTCACAGCCCATCAGTGTCAGCTTGTTCTGTGGGAAGGGAGAATTAATCATCCTCATTGGTCTACCTGTCAGAACCTCATGAGGAGCCAGTCCAGTGGTTCTGTGGGGTCTCCCTCACATGTACATCAGAGCCAGGGGGATCACAGTGACCCAAGAAAGCCCCGTCTCTGCCATAAGTTTCACCATCTTAGATTTCAGGGTTTGATTAGCGCGTTCAATTAAACCACCAGATTGCGGCCTATAGCTACAACGGGTCCTGAGGTCTATCTGCAGACAAGTTCTGTATCACCAGGTTTACAAAGTGGGAGCCATTGTCGCTGGTTAATTTAGATGGTAACCCCCACCTTGGGATGATGATCTCCCTAAGGAGATTCTTGGCTACTGCCATAGCAGTGGAATGCCGACATGGGAATGCCTCTACCCACTTGGAGAAAGCATCCACTATCACCAGACAATATTTGTAACCTTGACAAGGAGAGAGTTCAATAAAATCCATCATTATGTGTTCAAAGGGTCCTTCAGGGGTCGGATGAGCAGACAGTGGCATGGGAATCCCTCTTCCCATGTTGTTAGTCATATAAATCACACATTTTGCACAAAATTGTTCAGCAAACACAGAAAACCCAGGTGCAAACCAAAATGTATTTACAAAATCAACAACTCCCCCCTTTGACACATGATCCCTTCCATGTGACAACTTAGCTCAGTAGGGGAAACATGAACGTGGTAAGACTGGTAGCCCAGCTGGGCCCAGCCAGAGTTTCTGCACCTGGTCATATGTACATAGTCGTTTCCACTTCCTCAACTCAACAGGACCTACAGAGGATTGCAAGTCAGAGATATCAGTGGGAGAGAAGAGGTTATTATCAGGAAGTAAAACCATCTGTAACACAGGGGCCTCCAAAGAGACAGCTGCTTCCTTAGCTGCCAAGTCAGCCATAGCATTACCTTTGGATACAGGGTCGGAAGAGTTAGCATGAGCCGCGCTGTTTCCACAGAGTACCAAAATCATGTACCACACCAAAGGCATATCTGCTATCTGTATAGATTGTAGCAGACTGGTCTTTAGCTAATATGCAAGCTCTAGTGAGTGCAAAGAGTTCTGCTGCTTGAGCAGAAAAGTGGGAGGGTAATTTAGGACTTTCCAGTGTGGTTGAGGCAGTAGTAACCGCATACGCAACCAATGGTTCTCCATTCTCAGATCGCTGAGTAGAGCCATCTACCTCACTGCCTGTGAAACCAACTGTAACTTCTTCTTTGAAATTTTGTGGCCATTCTCAGCGAGAAATATCAACAGAGCCCGAGTATCAGTTTCACAAGTTTCCATTGAGCTGGAGCACAACAACAAATCATCCACATACTGAATCAGAGTGCTGCCCTCAGGGGGTATAAAACCCTCCAGATTTTGTGCTAAAGCCACTGAAAAAATTGCAGCGGATTCCACGTAACCCATTGGAGCCACGGTCCAAGTAAATCGCTTCACTAGAAACGTGAAAGCAAACCAGAACTGAGATTCTGGTGCCACTGGAATACTGAAAAATGCATTTGTCAAATCAATCACAGAGAACCACTCTGCTGTGGGTGGTACCGCCCCCAACAGTGTAGTAACATTAGGAACCACCGGGGCACGGGCAAAAACTGCATCGTTCACAGGCCTTAAGTCCTGGACAAATCTCCAATCACCTGAAGGTTTTCTAACAGGCAAGATAGGGGTGTTACAGGGTGATTCTGGACAGGGAATTAAAGCACCATTAGCTAATAATCATTTGGCCGCCTTTCGTTCCAGTACTCTGCTGCCTGTGACTGGAACGAATTGCAAAAATCGCTGAAGTTGGAGACTTTTATCTCCCTCACCAACTTCAAACATCAGCTATCCGAGCAGCTAACCGATCGCTGCAGCTGTACATAGTCTATAGGAAAATAGCCCACCCTTTTTCACCTACCTCATTCCCATACTGTTTATACTGTTTTTATTTATTTATTTTTCTGCTCTTTTGCACACCAATATCTCTACCTGTACATGACCATCTGATCATTTATCACTCCAGTGTTAATCTGCAAAATTGTATTATTCGCCTACCTCCTCATGCCTTTTGCACACATTGTATATAGACTGCCCATTTTTTCTACTGTGTTATTGACTTGTTAATTGTTTATTCCATGTGTAACTCTGTGTTGTCTGTTCACACTGCTATGCTTTATCTTGGCCAGGTCGCAGTTGCAAATGAGAACTTGTTCTCAACTAGCCTACCTGGTTAAATAAAGGTGAAATAAATAAAATAAAATAAAAAACAAGGATGCATGAACAGGTGTAATACCTGCTAATGCCTCCCTACTGAGTGGATACTGTGCTCTAGACGGGCGCCTGGTATCTTTAGGAGTGACTACCATTGGCTCAGCTCCCTTTATTCTCCCAAAATCATACTTGTCCCTTGCCCATAGGCATTCAGGGACCCCTCTCAGGAGGGGTGAGTCTTCACTCAACAACATGATATTGGTAGAAAAAGAAACCTGATCAACACCATGCACACCCGTCTCAGTTGGTGTTCCCCAACTGAGTGGGTAACAACTTGTCAGTGTGCTGTGTGAATAAGTTGACCCATCAGTGCGCATTTCCCAGTCTATAGCATCAACCAAGCATTTCATCCAAATTCCAGTATCCACCCATTCTACTCTGTCTGATTTTGCCAGGGACACATGTGGTGCGCTATCCTCAAACAGGTAGAGCTCATTCTGTGCAGGGATTAACCCCTAAAGCACAGAAATCACTGCTACAGTATAAACCCTCACACTGCACTGACTCATTCTGTAATGTATCACACAGCCATTGTTTCTCATAATGGAGATCTCTTGTCAATGGTGAAAAATTGGAGGTGCAATGTAAGCCTGCTTCAGACATGAAACTGCCCTCGTGGCCCCAATGGGTTTTGGCCATTGAAAAAACACGAGCAATATTGGGCACCTCATCATCAACATCCCATGCATAATACCAGTCACAACACTCAGACATTAACATCAATTGCTCCCCCACTTCCTCCTCTTCCTCATGAATAACAGTTAAACCGGTTCGGCCACATGTTATGTTGATGCCAAGTTTACACAGGAGGTCCCTGCCCATCAGATTGACAGGACAGTGGTCAGAGTAGAGAAGTTGATGTTGACACTTCTCCTCACAAAAGGAGACAGGCAGAGGCATAGTTACCTGCTCTCTGAGTGCGAGGCCTGAAGCCCCTATAGTTTTGACTATTTCATTAGACATGGGAGGTTTTATCATAGCCTTGTAGTTAATGACAGACATAGCAGCCCCAGTATCAACAAGAAATATTAATGACTCACCATTGACGCAAGCCTCCACTGTTGGCTCTACTCTCGGAAGGATGTGACACTTTAAAAACAAATGCTCTTGTTGCTCTGAGGATTTTAGCACAACTGTCCCTGTCTTCTCATCATGTCAATACTCCTCCTCCTGTCCCTGTCCTGGATTGTACAGGGTCGTCTGTGCCGGCGACCCCGTCTGCCAGGCTCCAGTTTGTCCTCTGCCTGGAGGGACTCCTTGTGGTCCCCACTGTTGCTGGACCCCGTGAGGTGGCCCGACCTGCCATTGGTTGGGAGGTGGCTGCCACGGCTGTTGTTGGAATGGGGCTGTCCATGCATGTGCTCCTTTTCCTCCTCTTCTTGCCCCCTCCTCTCGGTCCGCCCCTACCTTTGTTCCTCTGTGGATTCGTTGGCTCAGAGCAGTCAGCAGCAAAATGACCCGGCTACCCACAGTTGTAGCACCTGCGCACTCCACCCCCTCGTCCTGTCCCTGCTGGGGCTGCTCCCTGGTAAAACGTCATCTGGGCAGCCTGTAGTTTCTGTGTCTTTACTTTTTCTTCCTTTATTTTTTCTTCTTTCTGAGTACTTTGTTTTCTCTCAGCATGCTTGCAGTGCTGTACCACCGTTGCTAATGGCTCAGTCTCCCAACTGATGCAGGTAGTCCTCACAGCTTTCTCCAGGCCCGGTGTCAGACCCCTCACCAGGGCATTTTTAAGCAGATCCCCATATGCATGTTCGTTTGGTCTGATACCACTGTGTAGCCTGAAACAGTTCTCAAGTCTCTTTCTGAAAGCCTCCAGGCCCTCATCTTTCTTCATAGTGCATTCTCTGATAGCAGTCCAATCGGGCTTAGTTGGATACATCTCCACAATCCTGGCCAGCAGCGCCGTTATCTGGTCCTGATATGCGCCATTCTCAGCCCACAGGTAGTTGCAATCAAACTGTCCCTGTACATCCGCCCACCTGAGTCCCAGTTTCTTTTTACAGATATGGGCGATCTCAGCAGCAGATGGTCTGTACTGACCCACCAATACCCTCATCTCGGCTGAATATTTCACAGCGTCCTTACTTGAGTGTGGTAGGTCCTCTACAATGTCTTTGATTTCATCATGTCTCCACGTCCTCTGGACATACACAATGGGGTTCCAAGCTGCGGCGGCAGCAGCATTAGCATCATCAGGTCGAGGCTGAGGGTTAGGACAGGCCATCAGAGGGTATTGATGATACATGTCTGATGCTGGGTCGTATGGGAAGTGGGTAGAGACACGCCTCTCCGTCCTGGCCCGTAGACGGTCCTTCAATGGGGGAGTCAGCTGGGGTGCCCCTCCGTCCTCACTTTTCTCACTGGAGCTGAGTGGAGGAGCCTTGAGAAAAGGATTGTTGATTTTTTTCCCTTCTGGCGTGCTCCCCCCACTGCGCCTCCAGTGAGACTGGCCGGAGTCACTCCAGACCCTGTCAGGACTTCAGCCAGGCTCTGTGCCAGACGATCAATCACCGTGGTGTTGGGAGAGACAGGGGGTGGGGCTGCAAGTTGTAGTGGTCTTGCATCCAGCGGATCAGCAGGAGGCGCCTGAGGAGGAGGGAGGTCCGGCAACACCGGGTAGAGAGTTTGAGGAGTACAGTAGGGAGGGGGACAGTCTCTGTCATCATCATCCTTCCTATTCCTTCTCACTGTTTCATCTTTCCCCTTCTTTTCTCCTTCCTCAGTCTGAACTACCATATTCTGACAGGGTTTTCCCCGAAATGTGTCCTGTCTTTTCTTCCGTTTGTCAGCATCCTTTTCCCATTTCCTGAATTTCACACAGTCAATTTGATTATTTTTTCCTAGTTTACCTTCCTTCTCTACCAATCTCTGTCTTATCTCGTCTAACAGCGTCACACTTAGTGTCCCTGTCAAAGGAAAACCACCCTCTCTATGCCATAGAAGTACCTGTTCCAGAATATCCCTACCCCATTTATCTACCATAACCTTCAAGGCTCCAGTAGGAGGGTCCGGAATGCCTGGTCCTTTGCACTCGCGCGTGCCCATGGCTCCTTAGTCTCACACACACACACACACACACACACACACACACACACACACACACACACACACACACACACACACACACACACACACACACACACACACACACACACACACACACACACACACACACACACACACACACACACACACACACACACACACACACACACACACACACACACACACACACACACACGCAGGAATTCCTTAAGTACTTCACACAGAATTTTACTGATCACCCACACAGGATTGGTCAGATGCTCACACAGAACTGGTCAGATGTCCACACAGAACATCAGAACATAAAAAGGTAACCCACACAGAGTCAACCTACCGCGCCCACACAGAACGCTCCAACGAAGCAAAATACTCACACAGAGTAACCCAGGGCATACCTGGCTAGCACATTTAAAATAATTGGAATTCACCACCTCTGAGGGTCACTTAGACAATCACACAGACACACAGAATGAGGTCCTTCTTCCATTAGGGCTTCACCAAGCTCTAAGTCCTATCCAACTCAACTTCAAGTGTGGTTTGCTCACCTCACCTCTTTTTTTAAAACGGACAGAATTGGCTATAACTTATCGTTCAGTTTGGTCTCCTAAACAAAGCTCTTATCTCGTCCTTGTTACAAAATGGTACCAAGACATTACCCCCACCCAATGATATATATCAAATTGTCATTTTAGATATCCCATCCTAAATACAACCAATTCTGGACAAGCTCACGGAGAGGAAAGTGAGCCTTTACGTCAAGATAGGGGCAACGAGAGAGGGAACATAGAATGCTTCCAGACACTGCCATCCTCCTCTTCCCGATGGGAAAAGTAGGGAGTGACTGGCACACAGACACAGTGGAGCCAAGAGATAATTGGTTCCCCATCAATCATCCCTTCACATGGTTTAAAAGATATGTTTACACATGATGACACCTTGACCTCTCCTATCTCTGCGGCCCAAGCAACTTAGTCCTGACAGAGAACAGATAATTGCAAATGGCCACCACTATAGTAAAACAAAAAACATTCTTATGAGAAATAACTCATAACCATATCATGAAAATAAAACATCTTATCTATGTTACCCAACTAATTCGGATTAATCCCCAACACGACAATCAAGCAAGATTTCTGGCTCTCACAGACCTGTGACCTTTTATTTAAGACGCTCCTCTGTCCTCCACTCATTATCTGTATTAATGGCACCTGTTTGAACTTATCAGTATAAAAGACACCTGTCCACATCCTCAAACAGTCACACTCCACTATGGCCAAGACCAAAGAGCTGTCAAAGGACACCAGAAACAGAATTGTAGACCTGCACCAGGCTGGGAAGACTGAATCTGCAATAGGTAAGCAGCTTGGTTTGAAGAAATCAACTGTGGGAGCAATTATTAGGAAATGGAAGACTTACAAGACCACTGATAATCTCCCTCGATCTGGGGCTCCACGCAAGATCTCACCCGTGGGGTCAAAATGATCACAGGAACAGTGAGAAAAAATCCCAGAACCACACGGGGGGACCTAGGGAATGACCTGCAGAGAGCTGGGACCAAAGTAACAAAGCCTACCATCACTACGTAACACACTACGCCTCCAGGGACTCAAATCCTGCAGTGCCAGACGTGTCCGTCTGCTTATGCCAGTACATGTCCAGGCCCCTCTAAAGTTTGCTAGAGAGCATTTGGATGATCCAGAAGAAGATTGAGAGAATGTCATATGGTCAGCTGAAACCAAAATATAACTTTTTGGTAAAAACTCAACTCGTCGTGTTTGGAGGACAAAGAATGCTGAGTTGCATCCAAAGAACACCATACCTACTGTGAAGCATGGGGGTGGAAACATCATGCTTTTGGGGCTGTTTGTCTGCAAAGGAACCAGGACGACTGATCCATGTAAAGGAAAGAATGAATGGGGCCATGTATCGTGAGATTTTGAGTGATAATCTTCCCATCAGCAAGGGCATTGAAGATGAAACGTGGCTGGGTCTTTCAGCATGACAATGATCCCAAACACACCGCCCGGGAAACGAAGGAGTGGCTTCGTAAGAAGCATTTCAAGGTCCTGGAGTGGCCTAGCCAGTCTCCAGATCTCAACCCCATAGAAAATCTTTGGAGGGAGTTGAAAGTCTGTGTTGCCCAGCAACAGCCCCAAAACATCACTGCTCTAGAGGAGATCTGCATGGAGGAATGGGCCAAAATACCAGCAACAGTGTGTGAAAACCTTGTGAAGACTTACAGAAAACATTTGACCTCTGACATTGCCAACAAAGGTTATATAAAATTATTGAGATAAACTTGTTGACCAAATACTTATTTTCCACCATAATTTGCAAATAAATTCATAAAAAATCATACAATGTGATTTTCTGGATTTTTTTTCTCATTTTGTCTGTCATAGTTGAAATGTACCTATGATGAAAATTACAGGCCTCTCATATTTTTAAGTGGGAGAACTTGCACAAATTGGTGGCTGACTAAATACTTTTGCCCTTTCTGTACCTATAAATAGCAAAACCAGAGAAACTGATCATTTTGAAGTGGTCTCTTTTCCAGAGCTTCATATATTTTATTAAATTAAACTATAGTGGACCAGAGTAGATAAACCAAGCATTGTGAATAAAACAAGTTTCCTTATGATAAGTAATATAAGGTAGTTCTGCAATCCCATCCCACTGGGAACACACTGGTTGAATCAATGTTTCCACATTTCAACAAAAATAAATTGAACAAACGTGGAATAGACATTGTATTGTGCCCAGTGAGATTAAGAATTCCATAGAAAATAAAATTAACTAGTTTTAAATTACTTTAATATGGGTTACAAAAACATATGTTTGCTATTTGCAGATAGAAAAGGTAGTCAATAATCACATTTATTGCAATGGCAAAATATGACTTATAAAAGTATTAAAATCACAGAAAAGTAGATGTTAATGGTAAAATTAATTATTTCCAGCACGCTACTTAAGTTCATCCAGCTATTGCAGTTGATAAAGCTGAAAAAGGATCTAGCACAGTCCAGTTTGACTGTCTGTGACACCTGATTTTACAACATACTAATATACAACCCCCCTTCCTGACATTTATTTGAATTCAGTCCACTCTAGTCTTTTGGCCCAGCAATTCTGATGATCTCCACTTCCAAGGAAGTGGTTTATGACTAGATTCCCCTTATCCAGTCCCCTAAGAAGAAAGGCACCATTGATCCCAGTGTGAGGAGGATGCTGCTCATGGGTCCAGGTCTGGGGCCAGCAGCGTTTCCGTAGCAACACCAGTCAGACTGGTTGTGAAGCCCTTGACCTTCAGGATAGTGGAATCTCTGGTCCTCTGAAGATGAGTCTGCGTCGTAGCCATACCCACTTCCCCTGTAGCAATTTCTTGGCCTACCGAGTGACCCCAGCCAATGGCAGCCCCACCCAGTGCCCTGGCAGCGGCTGCCCCTGCCATCTTCAGCCCCTGCCTGGAAGAGCCAGGAGGGGGGTGTTACGCACGCCTCTATGAAGAGGGAACACAACACCCTGCTACAACTCAACTCTCCGTGAAGTGAAAGAGGTATGGACTGTAGGTGAGTAAGGATGACAAAAGGCAGAGAATTTACCGTTGACTAGGAATTTTTTCCTTCACACGGTAATATGGGGAAAAGGGTCTGTACGGAACCAAAGCAAAGAAAGTAAATATCAAAGCCCCCTCTCCTATCTTACCTGCCTAACCACTACTTACCTAATTTAGCATCACCTGGTACACTACCCAAAATACAGGGGGGTGGTCCGCCCAGGTCTTACCTAGTGTGCCTAGACATTGAATAAATTACAGGTATATGTATGCCCGCGGGCCTCTTGCCGACGCACTCACTAGGTGCCTTCCCCTTCCCAACTGGGAACAAATGAAACAGGAGAACAAACAATTTATCAAACAAACTAAGGACATCAAATAATCTCTATCTGAGCAACAAACGCACACAGAACATACCAACTGCTCCCAGCAACAACTAACACAGTACATACCAACGACCAACATGCTATGACCAACATGCTATGACCAACATGCTATAACCAACATGCTATAACCAACATGCTATAACCAACATGCTATAACCCTCAGCCATCAACCTCCTCTCTCAGCTATGATCTATATCACATTCAATCTCTACCCTGAACAACAGAACAATGGCTTTTATAGCTTCAGAAGGCATTGGAAATTGGAGACAGCTGCGTCCTGGCGAGGGGGGCGGGGTCAGCTCTCCAATTAATCGTGGAGTCGACCAATCAGCTGCTGGGGGATTTCAGGAAGCAATCTCCTGAAACATACTCAAATACACAATCTACAACACAGAAACTGGGGAACGTAACAGGGGGCCCTTTGCTTCCCACCCCTGTACCCTTTCCCCAGCCCCTGAATCCACCCCCACGTTTACATAGGGCACCTGGGCACAGTGCTGCCACCAGCAAAATTCATGCCCACAGAAGGAGAAGCTTCTGATGGTCTATCATGACTGAATATTCCTGCAAAAACAAAATACATTGTAAGATTGAACCGTAGGTGTGTGGAGCTTTACCTGAACTACT